>NC_133656.1:196140563-196457938 GCF_009905375.1 Apium graveolens | reverse complement strand
GTTCTTGTTTCTTTTTGTTGCACGGTTTGTGCGCGTGTGTACGTATTGATTGTCATGACTATTGTGTTGGTTGGTTTTGTTGTTATGCTAGTAATCCGAATACTTGTTCTGTTGTTTAGATTTAATTCGAAAATATAATTCTGATGTTGCTTCTGTGATTTCTCGAATTGTAAAATTTTTTAATTTTCAAATTATTTCGAAAATATTAATCGGCAAAATTCGCGTCGGAAACCCGAAATAATCGGGTACCCGCGAATTTTACTGCCGTCGCGGCGATGAGCCTCGGCGAGCCGACGGTGGACTGTGATGACGCGATTCCGAGTCCTAATATTTTAAAATAAAATAATTAAGTTCGTATATTATTATAGTTGAAAAAAAGTAATAGTAGTTAAATAATTCAGTTCTGGAATTATTTGGATTGATTGTTTGTTTGTTGGGTTGTGATTGGAATTATAATTGTTAGTTGGGAAGGTGAAGTTGGACTGCGATTGTGATTGATTGGTTTGACGTCGAATTGTTTTGATGGGTAGTCTGATATAAATAAAGGAGACGCTGCCCGATTTCCGGGAAATCACACTACGGAAATACGGGAGCGCATCCAGTAATTATCGGGACGTCGAGAATATATATAAATATATATATTATACGGAACTTGATTGTATGTTGTGATGAAATATTTTGCCAAAATCCAGTAACCCTAATTTCGTAAAATGACGAGTATACGTATTTTCCAGAAAACGAACACCAAACTGATTTCTTGAGAACGTGAACCCTGACTGTTGTGTGTGTTATTGTATTATAATAGTACATATAAGTACGAGTCGGGATTGTTATCGTTGGGTATGATTGGTATTGAGGATATGTCAAGCATACCTAGACGTCTAACGTAGGGTATTTCGACTCTGTAGGTTCTAGTTGAAGGACTCCAGAAGTGATATCAAACTAAAACATAATCTAGTGATCAGTTGACAAGCGTAGCGAAGTTCCAAGCGAAGGACCCAAACGTTGAAGTCGGATCCAGGGCATAGTCCTGATAGTAAGGTGATAAAGCTAGCGTCCAAGTCAGTCCAAGATCAATCGGTATTTAGTTGTAAAGCTCTGCAAGACAGTACCCCTGACCATTCTTTTATGGTTCAGTATATTATGAATAGCTAATGTTTTATTCTCGTAATAGAACATAAACGTTTTAAGTTACGTATCCCCTATAGTTATAAATCACTATTTTCAAATTGTTTTGGGGAAAAGTTACTTCGACACAGTACCTATCTCGAATGAAACGCTTTGCGAACTGGATTTTATATGTGTGCTGGTAAAATGAATGGTTTTGAAATGAGATAGGTACATGTTTTGAAAACTGGATAAAGAGAATGTTTGATCCACCTATATCGTGGAATGTTCGGAAGAGGCAAAACGGGAATTCAGTTAATCAATTGGAGTTGCGTAAGAGGCACATTATTCGGTAACGGCCCACATGTGGTTGCGTAAGAGGCTAATTGGGTGTAGACCCTCTGTGTAACCGATTAGTCCAGCGTAGGGGAAAAGACCTTGCTAGTCTTTTCTCAAGTTCCGAAACACATTCTCTATTCTGATGGCCGTTAGTCGCTGTCCGGTGAGGGTAGACTGATCAGCTATCTTCACCCATTGAACGCCAATAGATTTGATTGATTCAGTTTTGAATGATTAACAAATCAACTTAATAGACCGATGATTTGAAAATGAAATAGCATGCTAAGCTTTGATTCTGGTAATTATACACAGCCCACGACTGATATGTTATTTTCGGAGAATGCTAGTTTTAATATCCAGTTTATGAATGTTACCCGTGTTGCAAATGAGTTATAACCTCTGTTCCTGTCACTATTTTATTTGTATTCATATAGTGGTACTGCTGAGCAAGCAATTGCTTACCCTGCAGAATGTTTTACATATGTATTGCAGATGCCTAGGAGATTCTTCCCGCGGTAGTCAGGGAAGAGTTCTAATTCCTTCCATTCAGGCTCCTCTGAGGTAGTGATGTTGGACCAAAGATGGTCTATTGAGTTGCTGTGTTAAGTTAGTTGTGTCAGAATGGCTTGTGTAAGTGGGTGTTTGTAATAGTTGTAACCTAAATCATACTTAAACCTGGAAAAGATCTGGGTAAAGGGGTCGTAGTTATATTCTATATTGTGTTAGATATATTTGATAATGTCATGTGTAATATGATTTGTGTTAGTTTTCAGATCTTACATAACAGGACAGATCAGTACTTAACTGGAAATTAACACTTATACTGAAGACAGAACTTAAGATATCAGAACTTAAGGTTCAGAAGATATTTATCAGGAGATAATATCAGGACTTGAGATGACTTTCAGATAAGGCAGGCGGCTGATTGAAAGAAAGAAGATCGAGACTAAGACAGAAAGAATTGTGCATGAAGAAGGAATTCTATGAAGAATAGAAAAATTGGAAGAAAAGATAACTAGTTGATATATTTTAGGAAGCAGATTTATATTCCATATCAATTAGAAGATTATCTTATAACTGTGTAGTATATAAACACAGGCATAGAGTTTACACTATAAGTGTTACGATTATCGAAGTTATTATTTTTTTGTAACGCTATCAGCTCTCGTGATAATTTGTTCATCACTAAGAGAGGACAATTCCATATTGTAACAGAGTTTATTGTGTTGAATAAAATCTGTTTTCTGTTACTTAGGTTCTTATATTCGATTTGATTGTGCTAAACACTGTATTCAACCCCCTTCTACAGTGTGTGTGACCTAACAGGTGGTATCAGAGCCTTCTGTTAACAGACAAACAGTTTAAGATCCAAAATCAATCATGTCTGAAGAAGAAACTCCAACCAAGCCCACCAAAAATATAGAACCTCCACAAACTATAACTCATAGTCGATATGAGACTATAAGAGTTCCCATGTTGAAACCTTTTGAGTATTCCATATGGAAAGTGAAGATGGCTATGTTTCTGGAAGCTACAGATCCAGAATATCTCGATAGGATTTATGAAGGACCACATATGCCAACCAAACTTTCTGTGGAAGTGGCAGGATAGCCAGCAAAGTCTGTACCAAATGAGAAAAGTGATTACACTGCTGAAGATATCTCTTCGATTGCAAAGGATGCAAAGGTAAGACATTTGCTGCATAGTGCCATTGATAATGTCATGTCAAACAGGGTAATTAACTGCAAGACTGCAAAAGAGATATGGGATGCTTTGGAAACAAGGTGTCAGGGAACTGATTCAATCAAGAAGAACAGGAAGACAATACTCACTCAAGAGTATGAGCACTTTGACTCAAAGCCTGATGAGTCATTTACTGATTTATACGACAGATTTGTCAAACTCTTGAATGATTTGTCACTAGTTGACAAAGAGTATGATATTGAAGATTCAAATCTTAAGTTCCTGTTAGCTCTTCCTGAAAGATGGGATTTGAAGGCCACAACAATAAGAGACAACTATAATCTTGATGAAATAACTCTTGATGAAATTTATGGGATACTCAAGACTCATGAACTTGAGATGGAATAAAGAAGCAAGAGGAATGGAAGAAAGTCAAGAACAGTTGCCTTTGTGGCTGAGGAGGAAAGTCCCAAAGTAGCTGCCTCAAGAAAAGGCAAGGAAAAAGCTCTCATCACAAATTCTGATACTGAGTCATCAAGTTCTGATAGTGATGATGACTCAGAAACTAAAAGTATACCTGAGATGGACCATGATGAGGAGATGATGAAGCTGTGTGCTCTTATGGTGAAAGGAATCACAAAGATTGCATACAGGATATTCAAAAGAGGAAAGAAGTTTTCCAGGAAAGGTGCAAGTTCTGAAAAGAAAGGTTTCAGAAAATCTGAAGGCAAAGGAGGAAAGTCTGACAGAGGAGATTACTCAAATGTTAAATGCTACAACTGTGGTGAGAAAGGCCATATATCTCCAGATTGCAGAAAAGGGAAAAGTGACAAAGGAAAGGCTCTTATCACGAAGAAGAAAAGCTGGTCAGATGCTTCAGATTCTGAGGATGAGAAAAACTATGCCTTGATGGCAAATGCTGATAGCAGTTCTGATACTGCTGACTTAAAGGTACCTCAAACTACCATGCCTTTTATACTGATGATATTACTGAGTTGAGAAGATATCTTAAAACCATGTTCATTAGTTATAAAGATCAAACTTTAACATGTGAAAGATTAACTTTTGAAAATCTTGCTTATAAAAAGAGGAATGATTATTTAGAAAAAGAGTTAGTCATGTTCCATCAAACTCAGAAAGATAGAGATGATGCCTTTTATGTTAGGGATGAAGTGTTAAAAATGAATGAATCTCTAAAAACTGAGTTAGAAAAGGAAAGAGAGATTATCAGGACTTGGAATAACTCTGGTAAAGCAACTCAGGATATTCTTAGTAGTGGAAACTGGAAAGAGGGCTTAGGTTATGGAGATGGTAAGAACGGTAAGGGAACTATAGAAACTGAGCCTATAGTTGTTAAACAAAAACCAAAGGTAAATCTTGTTAAGTTTGTAACTACAAAGTCTGATATTGATAAATCAGAAGTTAAGGAGAAAGTAACTTCTGACAAACCTAAACATGATAAGCCAACTGAAGTTAACATAGGCTTAATGACTAAGAAGTAGCTTAAGCATAAGCTGAAAGATGTTAAGAATGTAAACAAGGTAAAGCCACCTAGGAAAAATAGGAATAGAAAGGAAGGTGTGAACAAAAGTAACAATTATAAGCCTGTTCCTAATGCTCCTAGAAAAACATGTCATAACTGTGGAAACTCTAACCATCTGGCTTCTTTTTGCAGGAAGAATCAGAATATAAACTGAAAGGCATATGTCATAGCCTACTCGTTTATTCTAGTATTTAACTCAACTCAAATAAGAATGTAATAAGTAAATAGTGGATTAATCATCAGAGAGATCTCACAATATAACATCTGTCAAAGAATAAAGAAACATTGTTCATCTGCAGACTTGAAGATTCACTGGAAGAAGTTCAAGAATTTGATCATGCCTCAGTGATATAAATCAAGATCGTGGATTTAATCAAGTGACAGAGATCTCGTCAAGGTATCATTTATTACAAGGATTCAATCAGAATATCAAAGTCAATACATGAAGAAACGTCACCAAAGTTAGTCACTCATGAACCAGACAGTACATCGAGTGTCAGCATTGAAGTGGCGGAATTGATTCATAAGTCTCAGTGACTTTCAGAAGATTGTCAGAAGAATGGATGCTGCTCAGGGTTAGTATTAATTCTCTATTAATTAATTAAGTCATATAATTTAATTAAGAAAATAAATTATATCTGCAAGGATTAATTTATTGATTAATTGAATTAAATTGATTAATTAACTTAGAATTAATATTAAGGATTTACAGAATTTTAATTGGTTAAAATCTGTTTTAATTCTAAAAAGACAACTAATTGTACTAGTATGACAATCGGTATGACAATTGATAGTCATACCGAAAGTCATGCTAATTCAGTTGACTGTCTTGATGGAATTATTATTTAGATTAAAATCACTTATTAATTCAGTAAGATAATTTCATTTGTACTACTATGACAATCGGTATGACAATTGATTGTCATACCGAAAGTCTTGCTAGTTCATTTTAATTGTCTTGCTAGCTCTAAAGATTGTCACACCGAAAGTCTTATTGGACAAAGGATTGTCATACCAGTTCATTAATCTCGGCTGTGTTGATTAAAAAGAAGCAGAAGCATCCAATTCATATACACTCAACAAAAAGGCAATCTAACAAAACACAATACAAGAACAAAAGATAAAAGCAGCAGAAAAACATTACATCTCATCTGCAACTTCAAGATCAATTTCTAGATTGTAAAGTTAAATCCAATCAACTAGAAATACTTATCTTGTTCTTGTGTATCAATCTAGCGGATTAAAATCCCTAGAACTTAATCTCAAATCGCATTTAGCATTTGATCTTTTAATTACAAAAATAGAAAAAGTTCATGTCGAATTTATTCTAAATTTGTAATAATTGATTTGAGATTAATCCCTTGTAACCGATACCGTAATTGTAACACCTTTCAAGTTTAATAAAAGTTTTATTTAACTTGAATTTTGTTTCACAATTTTATTCCGCATTTTATTCGATTAAACGGTATTGTTTGCATTCAACCCCCCCTTCTACAAACAAATTGGGACCTAACAATTGGTATCAGAGCCTTCTGATTAACGTACAAATCTAGATCCTAGACTTTTGTGTTTCTTTCACTTCTTGAATTTTTTATTCACTCAAAAAATTCATAATGACTACACAAAAAGTTGGAACCGTTAAAATTCCACTTTTTGATAAAGAAAATTATGTTATGTGGAAGAAGAAGATGCTACTGTTTTTACAGGTTGCTAATCCCAAATATTTGCAAGTGTTGAAGAAGGGTCCAAAAATTCCTATGGTTATGGAACCAGAGGTAATAGAAAATGATGTGGTGATCACCAAAGCGAGAACTTATGTGAATGATCATGAGGACTTCTCTCCTGCTGAAATAGAAGAAGCTTCCCTGGATGCTAGCCTTCAATTAATCTTAGTAGATTCCCTTAATCCCCTGATGAATAGACATGTGATGAATTGTAAAGATTCCAAACATATCTGGGAAACTATTGAGATTATTAATGAAGGCACAGAGGAAGTTAGGGAGAACAAACTAGAAATCCTAACCTCTGAGTATGAATACTTTAAATCCAATCCAGGAGAAGGAATCAGTGAAGTGTTTGAGAGGTACAATGCATTGATCAACAACCTGAACATTAATGGTAAATACTATTCCATCAGGGAGGTCAACAAAAAGTTCCTTTTAACACTGCCAACTCATCTCGAACATAGAATCACTGCCATAAGAGAAGCAAGAGATTTGAGTGAGATTTCTTTGGAAAGGCTCTATGGTGTGTTAAAGACTTATGAGTTGGAGCAGATTCAGCAGAAGGAAGTTTACGGGAAAGGAAGAGTGGTCAGCACGTCTACTGCTCTAGTAGCTGATGAACAACAACAACAACCACAATATCAACAACAATCTCAACAGTCAGAAAGAATGGTACAGTCTTCCAAGGTTGAAGATAATGTGATAGTAGCAGAATTTGATTCTCCTACTACAAATCAATCAGGAGATGATTATTATTCCTTGGAAGAACTGGAGCAATTGGAGGATGAGTCAATGGCCCTGATTGTCAAGAGATTCTCAAATGTCAGATTCAAAAGGAATCCCAAGTTCAAGTACAAGTCCAACTACAACAGATTCCAGAAAGGTGGATCTTCATCCTCTAACACCAGCAGTGGTGGGTATAAAACAGGGATGGTTGATCGAAGCACCATTCGATGCTTCAACTGTAATGAGTTGGGAAACTTTGCCACAGAATGCAGGAAGCCAAAACAAGCTAGGAAGAACTCTTACGATTCTAATCAAAAGAGTAAATCTGAAAGGGCGTACCTGGCAAAGGGAAGAAGCTGGGATGATACTGACAGTGAAGATGAAGAAGTTGGGAATCTTGCTCTCATGGCTAGTAATGCAAGCACCTCATCGTCAAGAAAAGAGGGCATTAAACAGGTACAACCGGTAGTGTGGATTCTTGACAGCGGATCGTCAAGACATATGACCGGAGATAGAGCCCTGCTATCAAATGTGGTTGAGAAAGCTGGCCCAGTGGTTACCTTTGGAGATAACAGCAAAGGTTTAACGGAGGGATATGGCTGTTTGCAAGCTGGAAATGTTATCATTGAAAATGTATATGTTGTGCAAGGACTTGAACACAATCTGCTTAGCATTAGTCAGTTCTGTGACAACGGCTACAATATTTTATTCGACAAGCTGAAGTGTCAGATTCTGCACAAGAAAAGTAAAAAAACCTCCTTAATGGGAATCCGGAAAGGAAATCTGTTCGTAGCTGACATGAACTCTGGAAGCAATCTTGAAGTCAATTGTTTCTATGCAAAGGCATCGTCAGATGAGAGTTGGCTATGGCACAAGAGACTTTCCCATCTCAATTTCAAAACAATGAATTCTCTTGTCAAAAGAGAATTGGTAAGAGGTCTGCCTCAGCTGGAATTCTCTCCAGAAGGACTATGTGAGGCTTGCCAGAAAGGAAAGTCAAAGAAAGCAAGTCACAAAGGCACTGACACATCTTCCATAACTGGTGTTCTGCAATTATTGCACATGGATTTATTTGGTCCAGTTAATATCCTTTCTATGTCAAAGAAGTGTTACTGTCTTGTGATAGTTGATGACTATTCCAAGTATACGTGGGTTTTATTTCTTCACTCTAAGGATGAAACACCACAAGTTGTGATTGATCATATCAAGATGATTGAGTTAGATTCTAACGTCCCTGTTAGAGCAATAAGGTCAGATAATGGGACAGAATTCAAGAATGCACTTCTCAATGGATTATGTACAGACAAAGGGATTACCAGAAAATTTTCAGCTCCTAGAACCCCTCAGCAAAATGGAGTGGTAGAAAGGAAGAATCGTACATTGATTGAAGCTGCAAGAACGATGTTAAGTGAATCAGGTCTTCCAATGTACTTTTGGGCTGAAGCTGTCAATACTGCATGTTATACTCAGAATCGAACTCTAATCAACAAAGACTTTATGAAAACTCCTTATGAGATTTTGAATGAACAGAAACCTTCTATCAAATACTTTCATGTATTTGGTGCCAGATGCTTCGTGCTCAAGGATGGAGATGATCGTCGTGGTAAGTTCGAGGCAAAGGCATATGAGGGTATTTTTGTTGGATATGGAAGAAGATCATATAGAGTGTATATCATTGATCAACACAAAGTAACTGAAAGTGTCAATGTTACATTTGATGACACTAAACTCCCTAGTATCCAAATTGAAGATCCTTCTGAGAAACTGAAGTTTGATGATACGTCAGATTCAGAATCAGAACATGGTCAAGAACCTGAGGTTGTTGCTGGTGAAGAACCTGTTAATCCTGATGATACTCAAGGTAATAGTGATGGAAACTTTGGCAACAATGAAGATACCACTGCTACTGACGGAGAATTTTCAAGTCAACATGACAACAACTCAGGGGGAGATGCTGAAGGATCATCTAGTAGGACACAACATCACAATGAATTTCAAGGCGAATCATCAAGATCAAATCTTCCAAGACAGACTGTCTGGAATAAAGCTCACCCTTTTGAGTTGATTATTGGTGATCCAGATGTTGGAGTCAGAACTAGACGTGCTACTCAAAATGAGTGTCTGTTCTCAGGATTTCTTTCTGAGATGGAACCTAAGAAAATTGAAGAAGCACTGACTGATCCAGATTGGGTGATTGCTATGCAAGATGAACTCAATCAGTTTGAAAGTCAATAAGTCTGGAAACTGGTACCTAGGCCTGTACACAAGAAAGCTGTTGGTACTAGGTGGGTATTCAGGAATAAACTAGATGAAGATGGTGTGGTTACAAGAAACAAGGCAAGACTGGTAGCTAAAGGGTATTCTCAAGCTGAAGGCATTGATTATGATGAAACCTATGCTCCAGTGGCTAGACTTGAGGCCATCAGGATATTTCTGGCATTCGCAGCATTTTCAAACTTTAAAGTTTATCAAATGGATGTCAAGAGCGCCTTTCTGAATGGAAAGCTGGATGAAGAGGTATATGTAGAGCAACCTCCTGGTTTTGAAGATCCAGATCATTTGGATTTTGTCTTCTTTCTTTTCAAGGCTATCTATGGGCTGAAACAGTCTCCAAGAAAATGGTATGACACTCTCTCTGAATTTCTTATTGAAAATAGCTTTATTAGAGGTGTCATAGACAAAACTCTCTTTTCTAAAAAACATAAGAATGATACTATATTAGTCCAAGTCTATGTGGATGATATAATATTTGGGTCTACTAATGATAATCTCTGTAAGAGATTTGCTAAGTTAATGCACAGCAAGTTTGAAATGAGCATGATGGGAGAGCTGAAGTTCTTTCTTGGATTATAAGTAAATCAAAGGTTAGATGGAACATTTATTTGTCAATCCAAGTATCTCAAGGAACTCCTCAAAAAGTACAATCTAGAGGATTCTGCATCAGCAAGGACTCCATCAACTACAGCTATTAAGCTTGGACCATGTGAAAACTCCATTAAGGTAGATGTCACAAGCTATAGAGGTATGATTGGCTCGTTACTCTATCTTACTGCAAGTAGACCAGATATTATGTATGCTACATGCTTATGTGCAAGGTTCCAAGCGGATCCTAGAGATATCCATCTCGTTGCTGTTAAACGAATCTTAAGATATCTTAAGGGAACACCAAATCTAGGTATTTGGTACCCTAAAGAATCTGGTTTTAACCTTGTCGGATATACAGATTCAGATTATGCAGGAAGTGTTGTTGATAGGAAAAGCACCTCAGGAAGTTGTCAATTCCTAGGAAGCAGGCTAGTCTCATGGTACAGCAAGAAACAGCAAACAGTTTCCAACTCAACGGCCGAGGCTGAATATATTGCTGCTGGAAGCTGCTGTGCTCAGATCTTGTGGATTAGGAACCAACTACGAGACTATGGCTCTGTATTGAACAAGATTCCTATTTTATGTGACAATACAAGTGCAATAGCCATCACCAACAACCCTGTACAGCACTCGAGGACAAAGCACATTGACATCAGGTATCATTTTATTAGAGAGCACGTCATGAATGGTACTGTTGAACTATTTTTTGTTCCAACAGAAGAACAAATAGCAGATATTTTCACTAAACCACTTGACGAATCCACATTTACCAGATTAGTTGGTAAATTGGGCATGTTGAATAGTTTTAGTGATTAATTTAGTTAATATCTGAGATCTGTTCTTGAATGAATTTACAAATGAATTTTTCATAAATGAAAAATTCATTTGCAAATTTATTTTATCATTTTATCATATTTCTTGCTTATTTCTATGTAATATATATTATCTTATCTATTTTTATTTTCCCTACTTGTTAATTTAAAATACCTCAGAATATTTTATTTCCTCTAAAAATATTTTTCTATGAATTTTATTTGCTAAAATTCAATAGAAATCTATTTTTGGAATAAAAATAATAAATTCTGATATATTGTCTTTGTTTCTGTAAAAATTATAAGTTTTTATTTCAGTTTTACTATTTTGTAATATAGTTTCAGTACATATATAGAAGACTGTTCCTTTTTATTTTATTTTATTTTCTACTGCAATGACAATCGGCAAGACAATTGAATTGTCTTGCTGAAAGTCATTTCAGTATATGTTTGTATATGTTTGTATATGTCGGTATAGTTTATACTGGCAAGACAATCGGTATGACTATCAATTGTCTTGCCAGTTATAAACAATATGTATATATATATTCTATTTCATTTTATACTGGTATGACAATCGGTATGACAATCCCGGATTGTCATACCAGCTGTTATATATAAAGGCGTTTATTTTGTTTCAGCAGTTAATTCCATTTAAGCAGTTCAATTTTTTTTTCCCATTCAAACAATCAGTCTCTCTTCACTTTCTCTCTTCTCTCTCTTCGAACCAAATCAATAGACCTGTCCCTTTCCTTGCTCGAGTTTTTACTCAGCAAACTTAATCTTCACTCCTGTGATATATACTTACATATATATACATACAGGAGTGCTGTCCAAATTTTCAAAATCTGTGATTAATCAGTTTGCCCCTTCAAATTCCATTTGTGTTGGTTGATTTTGAAACTTTTTTTTTGTTTTATTTTTATTTCTGATTTGTGTCGTTTGGCTTGTGTCATCTGGATTTGTGAGTTATAGATTTTAACGAGATACATTCCTGTCTAAATTTTTTGATTATAATTAATTTAATTCGAATTATTAAATTAATTTAATTAATTCGAATTTTCTTAATATTATTCTTAAAATTCTGAAAGTGTGTGTCTTATTATTATTTTAAAATGGCTCTCAATTTCCAACTTGTCGCGCATAATCAGGTTGGTTATTTTAATCCGGAAAAATGTGATGTTGAAAATTTTAAGCCTTGGATTAGATTTTTAAATGACCATTCGATTGTTAGCTCTGCTATTAAATCAAATGTGATTTTAAATATCGATCTTCTTAGACTGATTTGCACAACCTCTACTGTGGCCGATGATTCAAAATCTTTTTCATTCACCGTGGCAAACACACAGTATGTAGTTAATGAAACAGTCGTCAATCGTGCGCTAAATTTTCCACTTGACAATTTCTGTAATTTACCCTCTGAAAATGATATCACAAATTTTTTCCATGCTATTCACTATCAGGGGGTGATCAATTTAACCAAACTTTCTAAATCAAATTTGGTGTCTGAATGGGATATTTTCTTCGATACACTTTCCAAAGTGTTTGCCAACTGCACAAAATCCAATTTTCATAACATCACTTCCACTCTGCAGTATATTGGTCTTGCGGTTGTTTTCAATCAAAGGATCAATTTTGGCAAACTACTTTTTCCCATTCTCTTGAGACGTCTAATTTCTGCTTTACGTGATCATTCTACAAATCGTAGGGTATCATGTTACTATGCTCGTTTTCTCATGCTTATAGCAGATCATCTACTCACACCTGAACACAAAGCCCTTTTTGCTAACTCTGCAGTAACCGAACCCCCTCCAGTTAGTAAAAAGATTTACACTCGCCAAGACACAACCTTCAAATTCATGCAAGTTCCAGTACTTGTATCTGCTTTCATGGCCACTTATATTCCTTTACCTATTTTCAATCTTCCCGGCCATGAACAGCAACCTCAACCTCCAGTGGTACAAGCCACCCAGGCTCTTCCATTACAGGTAGTAATTCCTCACTCTCACTCCCTTCCTACTTCTGTTGAAAGACCCCCAGTGGTTGATAGGGCTGACCATGAAGTTGTAGAACCACAGCTTCAATCCCAGGTCATAAAGCCAAACACAGAGTCACATTCTATCTCACCCTCTCCCCCACTATCTAAAATGTTACCCAGGAGATTACTAGGAAGTAGTACATTGTTAAATATGAGTGAACCCTCAGCTCTGCCTCCTCCTAAGAAAAGAAAAACATATTCTGAGGCATCTGAAAGCCCATCCTTGTCCTCTCAACAGGACATGGACTTTGAAATGGCCAATGAACAGTTTCTAGAGGCATTCTCTCAACAGGATGCATCTATTGAAATTCGCCATAGGGCCATGGCATCTTGTACTGAGTCAAGCACAATTCCATTACTCACAATAGAACCATACACTTCCCCAGATCATACTCAGGACACACAGCGAGGAGTGCACGTAGAGTCGGTTACATTGCCTGCCATAGTTATGGCAGAAGAGCAGTCACATGCTTCAGAGGGAAAATCTGACTCTCCGCCATCTTTAATAGAGTCATTTTCTCCCCTCCCAGATCCAACACCTCTGGCTCCCTTATGGGATTCTCCACTCGCAGATTTATCTGGAGAAAGTGGAGGGCAACTCGGTCAATCTATCCCTGAAGCAATTCAGACATCTATTCCAAAAGATTTGATAGGTTTGACTGAGGATCGGGACTCGCGAATTCCTATTGTACCACCACTGACCTCTCTTGAAGAGGCTAGGGTGATTTTTAATGCAGGTACAGAAGAACAGCAACTGGAAGACTCCTCACGAGCAATTATATTGAGAGAAACACATGCACGTGAGATGAGTGAACCAAACACGAGTGAAATTCAGGTGAGAGCACACACAGACACTGATACTGTAAACCTGTTAGCTCAGATTGCTACCCTAAAAGAAGAACTTGCTAAAAGCCAAGCTGAAGCTCAAGCATTCAAAGCACAAGTGGTTGAACGGTCTTCTTCTTCCACCTCTGTCAACAATCAGCTTGCAATCATAAGGAATGACATCTCAGATCTAAAGACTACTGTAATACCAAAGCTCAATTCTATTCAGGACACTCCAACTTTATCAGCTGATGACATATCCAACTTCTGCTCTCTACATACAAGAATGACTTCTCTTGAAGACCTCGTTGAGATGAATCATTCACTGGACTCCTCAAGATTTCTAAAGATAAAAACGGGCATGGAACATCTCAATGAAGGGATGAAGCACCTATATTACATGATCAAGAATTCTCATTGCCCTAATGAAGAACAAAGAGCTTATTTTGAAGGACCGTCTGGTGGAGGATCAGGCTCTGGAGGTGATGGAGGTTCCAAAGGAAGGTCAGTAGAGGATCCCTCAACTAAGGGGGAGAAGAAAGGGAGTAGTGCCAAAGGGAAGGAAAAAGATACCTCTGCTGGAGATAAAGGAAAGGCTGATGATGTCTACTACAGTGGAGAATAGGATGACTTTGATATTTTTGACATTCCCACTGAACCAGTTCAGGAAGATAAAGATGGGTTATTTGAAGCTGAAGAGGAAAGTGATTTTGAAGATTGGGAAGAGGAAGATACAGTGGATCCTATGTTTGAGAAAGAATTTCAGAAAGAGCAGTCAGAGATGAAAAGAAAAGAAGCTGAACTCAAGAAGGTCTCTCAGATCATTGACAGGAGGAAAGACATACAAAGAACAGAAACTCTTCAAAAGCAACGTCTTCATGACATTAAGGCTCAAGAAAGGAGAAGAGATGTCAGACTAAAGATTGGTAAAAAATGGGATAAAGCTAGGAGAGTACTTGATATGCCTCAGCTGAGCACTAACAATGATAGGCAGTTCCTACATCTTCTTGACAAGCTGGAAATCTCAAATCCTAACAATGACATGTACATGAATGCTATCAAGACTGAAGTCTCAAGGATCACAACTGCTTTTGATAGATCCCTAAATGAGATGAGCATTTTTGTATATTGTCAGAGTGAAGGATCTTTCAAGGTGTCACTTCATCTATTTGAGAATCGTTCTTTGTCAGAGATTTGGGTTCTTTTAAACAAAGTCAAAAGAAGCTCAGAATTGAATGAAGTTCTTCGAGAAAGGCTTAAAGAGTTTGCCAGCAGGGCTAGTCCTCAAGTGGTCAACAATCCTCATCAGGTGAGATTCTTTAAGTCTGATTGTCTTCAAATCTGTCAGCTAGATGTACAATCTCTTAAAGACTACTCAGCTAAGCATCTGGTCTGGATGGAACATCATTTGAGAACTGCTGGATATTCATCCATGTTGAAGACTCAAGCTGCGGACTTGATTCAAGCTTATTGTGAAAAGAATGTTAAAAGGTACAATCAACTCAAGAATAAGCTGAAGTCAGTTGGAGTTCAACCAGTCAGACCAGCAAGCTTCACTTCAGAAAAGGATCGTGTCTTTGACAAGGAATTGCTTCAAGATTTAGAAGAAGGTGAAGTCAGAAGAGAAGACAACTGAAGTCAATTAGCTCAAAACTCAATGTAATATGATTAGAGCTTTATGAATCAAGATAGTCTAATGTAGTTATATGTTCAGGCTAGAGGAACATCTATCTTGTATTCACTTGTAAAATTTCATTTGGAATCTGGAAAATGTTAAATATAATCCAGAACTTTTCTGCTATTTACTTTACATTACTGTTTATATCTTTTTCTTATTTGTTAGTTGAGTTATCCTCTAGGTATTTGTTGTTATTGTCTAACAAGTAAATAGGGGGAGATTGAAAGGCATATGTCATAGCCTACTCGTTTATTCGAGTATTTAACTCAACTCAAATAAGAATGTAATAAGTAAATAGTGGATTAATCATCAGAGAGATCTCACAATGTAACATCTGTCAAAGAATAAAGAAATATTGTTCATCTGCAGACTTGAAGATTCACTGGAAGAAGTTCAAGAATTTGATCATGCCTCAGTGATATAAATCAAGATCGTGGATTTAATCAAGTGACAGAGATCTCATCAAGGTATCATTTATTACAAGGATTCAATCAGAATATCAAAGTCAAGACATGAAGAAACGTCACCAAAGTTAGTCACTCATGAACCAGACAGTACATCGAGTGTCAGCATTGAAGTGGCGGAATTGATTCATAAGTCTCAGTGACTTTCAGAAGATTGTCAGAAGAATGGATGCTGCTCAGGGTTAGTATTAATTCTCTATTAATTAATTAAGTCATATAATTTAATTAAGAAAATAAATTATATCTGCAAGGATTAATTTATTGATTAATTGAATTAAATTGATTAATTAATTTAGAATTAATATTAAGGATTTACAGAATTTTAATTGGTTAAAATCTGTTTTAATTCTAAAAAGACAACTAATTGTACTAGTATGACAATCGGTATGACAATTGATAGTCATACCGAAAGTCATGCTAATTCAGTTGACTGTCTTGATGGAATTATTATTTAGATTAAAATCACTTATTAATTCAGTAAGACAATTTCATTTGTACTACTATGACAATCGGTATGACAATTGATTGTCATACCGAAAGTCTTGCTAGTTCATTTTAATTGTCTTGCTAGCTCTAAAGATTGTCACACCGAAAGTCTTATTGGACAAAGGATTGTCATACCAGTTCATTAATCTCGGCTGTGTTGATTAAAAAGAAGCAGAAGCATCCAATTCATATACACTCAACAAAAAGGCAATCTAACAAAACACAATACAAGAACAAAAGATAAAAGCAGCAGAAAAACATTACATCTCATCTGCAACTTCAAGATCAATTTCTAGATTGTAAAGTTAAATCCAATCAACTAGAAATACTTATCTTGTTCTTGTGTATCAATCTAGCGGATTAAAATCCCTAGAACTTAATCTCAAATCGCATTTAGCATTTGATCTTTTAATTACAAAAATAGAAAAAGTTCATGTCGAATTTATTCTAAATTTGTAATAATTGATTTGAGATTAATCCCTTGTAACCGATACCGTAGTTGTAACACCTTTCAAGTTTAATAAAAGTTTTATTTAACTTGAATTTTGTTTCACAATTTTATTCCGCATTTTATTCGATTAAACGGTATTGTTTGCATTCAACCCCCTTCTACAAACAAATTGGGACCTAACATAAACTCCTTACCTTCAAAATCAGGAGTTAAGAGTCAGTCTGTTAGATATAAGCCACAAAATTCTTGTTTTCATTGTGGTAGTTTATGGCATTCTATTTATACTTGTAAGGAACATCATAGTTTGTACTATGATTATTATCAAATAAAACCTTCTGTAAAGAAAGTTAGCATTATTCCCTCTAGTGTAAGTTCTAATGCAAAGTCTGATATTGCAAATTCTGATAAGAAAACTGTTAACATAAACTCTGATGCTAAATCCGCTGCAAATGTTAACAAACTTAAAAAGGCCAAAGGATCCAAGCAAGTCTGGGTCCTTAAAACTAATCATTAGTGGTCTTTGTGATTGCAGGGCAACAGGAAGAACATCCTAGTTCTGGACAGTGGATGTTCAGGACATATGACTGGAAATAAAGCCCTGCTATCAGATTTTGTGGAGAAAGCTGGCCCATGTGTTTCTTATGGAGATGACAACATTGGAAAAACTCTGGGATATGGCAATATCAATCTTGGGAATGTCATCATTGAAAAAGTAGCTCTGGTCTCAGGAATTAAACACAATCTGCTGAGTGTGAGCCAAATCTGTGACAAAGGTTATCATGTGGATTTCTTTGAAGAACACTGTGAAGTTGTAAGCAAATCTACAGGCAAAGTTGTTCTGAAAGGATACAGGCATGGTAACATTTATGAAGCCAAGCTTTCAATAAGTACTGATGGTTCTGCAATCTGTCTGTTGAGTAGAGCATCAATTGAAGAAAGCTGGGATTGGCATAAGAAACTCTCTCATTTAAATTTCAACAATATAAATGAACTGGTCAAGAAAGATCTTGTGAGAGGATTGCCAAAATCAGTATTTGCTCCTGATGGCCTTTGTGATTCATGTCAGAAGGCAAAACAAAGAAAATCTTCATTCAAGAGCAAGACTGAATGTCTTTATCATTCTTTTCTTTCTCAGACTGAACCAAAAAAAGTGGAAGAAGCTCTTCAAGAAGCTGATTGGGTGCAAGCAATGCAAGAAGAGTTAAATGAATTTGAAAGAAATAAAGTCTGGACCCTAGTGCCAAGACCAAAGAACAGATCAATTGTAGGTACAAAATGGGTGTTCAGAAACAAAACTGACAGTGATGGCATAATTACAAGAAACAAAGCAAGGCTAGTTGTAAAATGATACTCTCAACATGAGGGAATTGATTATGATGAAACATTTGCACCAGTTGCTAGATTGGAAGCCAAAAGAATATTTTTGGTTTATGTTGCTCACAAGAAGTTTAAAGTCTTTTAAATGGATGTGAAAAGTGCTTTTCTTAATGGAGAATTGGGAGAGGAAGTATATGTTGAACAACCTCCAGGCTTTGTAGATCCCAGATTTCTCAATCATGTCTACAGGCTTAATTAAGCACTTTATGGCCTTAAGCAAGCTCCAAGAGCATGGTATGAGACATTAGCTCAGTCTCTTCTGGAAAGTGGATTTAACAGAGGAACTATTGACAAAACACTGTTCTACCTCAACCATGGAAAGGACTTACTTTTGGTGGAAATATATGTTGATGATATCATTTTTCATTCTACAAATGACAGACTTTGTAAGAAGTTTGCCAAACTGATGTAGTCAAGATATCAAATGAGTATGATGGGAGAACTTAACTATTTTCTGGGCCTTCAAGTCAAGAAGAATGAAGAAGGAACTTTTATTTGTCAATCTAAGTACACCAGAAATTTGTTGAAGAAATTTGGATTGCAGGATTATTTTAGTGCATCCACTCCTATGGCCACTGCAACTAAGTTGGATAAGGATACTGGTAAATCAGTAGATATTACTGATTATAGAGGTATGATTGGCTCTCTACTCTATCTAACTGCAAGTAGACCTGATATCATGTATGCTACCTGTCTTTGTGCAACATTTAAAGCAGATCCAAGAGAACCTCACTTAACAGTTGTGAAAAGAATTTTCAAGTACCTTAAGGGTACAACTGATCTGGGATTGTGGTATCCTATAGAATCAGACTTTAAGCTAATAGGTTTGTTAGGTCACACACACACTGTAGAGGGGGTGAATATAGTGTATAGTACACTCAAATCGAACTTTAAGAACTTAAGTAACAGAAAACAAACTTTATTGAAACAATAAACTCTGTTACAGTATGGAACTGTTACCTCTCAGTGATGAACAAATATCACGAGAGCTGCTAGGGTTACAATGAATAATCTTCTCTAATAATGATAACACTTATAGTGTAAACCCTATGTCTGTGTTTATATACTACACAGTTACAAGATAATCGCTAATTGATATGGAATATAATTCTGCTTCCTAAAATATATCAATCAGATATCTTTTCTTCCAAGTATTCCATTCTTTACAGAATTCCTTCTTCATGCATATCTCTTCTTATGTTTATCTTGATCTTCTTTCCTTTAATCAACTATTGTCCTTATCTGATCGTCCTTCAGCACTTAAGTTCTGAAATCTATCTTCTGATGATTATCTCCTGATAACATAAGTACTGATATCCTTAAGTCCTGACTTCCAGTATAAGTACTGATCAACAGTTAAGTACTGATTTATCCTGTTCAAGTAAGATCTGAAAGCTAAACATAAAACATATTAGCCATGACATTATCAAATATATCTAACAATCTCCCCCAACTTGTAAATTAACATAATATACAAGTTTAACAGATATTTGATGATGTCAAAAACATTAAGTACAAATGCATGAGAATTAGACTAGATAACTACAACTTACAGTCCTTAAAGCTTTTACCAATTTCAACTTCTGATAACAACTTCAGTCTGTATAAATATCAGAATTTAAGCAGTTGTAGATCTTCGACTTGGCTTCATCATTTTCTGATCTCTCTGATGTCAGGAGTTGTTCTGAGATAGTTTTTCAACAAATATTTCTCAGCATATCTGAGTTCATCAATCATTCTCCTTTTGACATCTTTAAGCTCTGCAGTATCTTCACCAGTTTGAAAGATTGCAGCTCTGAGATCATTGATCTTTGCTTTTCTCAACTCCTGATCTAGTCTTATGACATAAGCTTTGTCAGACTCTAGATTGAATTCAAGTCCCTTAATACCAAGATATGTTCTGATCTGTGCAGTATTAGGCTTCATATCAACAATATCACCATTGTGATCTCTGTACTTTGGAACATATATGCTGTCAGACTTAACAGAATAAAGCCTTTTCTGTCTCTGAATCTGTTCTTTTAAGTAGTTTGCAGCAGTCCCTGTTATTCTGTCATCCACTTGAAGTAAGAAAAGTACATGTTCCAATTCTTCAAAATACTTCAATGGAATGGCATTTTGTCTTATATGATAAACCCTACCATCTGTCATGAAATACAACATGATGTATTCTTTCAAGTAGGTATGGTAAATCATCTGTACAGATTCCAGTTGATTCAATCTCTCAGGAGTTGCTCCAATACTTGGTTCACTCAAGGAAGTTGGATCATTGGTAGTGTTATGTACTCTTCTTTCATCAGCACTTCCCAATCCAGTTTTATCTCTAGCTTCCTCTCCAGTAACTACTCTTGCTTCAAAACCACTTGCAGTAGTCTTCAAAGATTGAGTCTGTTTTGCTTTAGTGAATCCTGGTAGGAGTGTCTTTGATCTATTTTCTGATATCAAGTTAACTTGAGCTATGTCAGAGGTTACTAGCTTCTTCTGAATATCAGAACTTATAATTTTTTGACTCTGAACAACTTGAGCCATGTCAGAGGTTGTTTTAAGAACTTTTCTTGAAGTCAGAGCAAGATCATCCTTTTCATCAGTAATTTCTTCTTCCTTAGGAGGTACATAAACCTTGATAGGTTCACCAACCTTTTATTTACCCTTGGATCTTAGATCTATCTGTGGTTGTGATCTAGCCAATGTTGCTTCAGTATGTGTCCTTTCTTTGATCACAATGCCTTTAAGTTTTGGAAGTGACTTTTTACCAGAAGCTTCAGATTTAGATGTGACTTTCTCTGATTTAAGTCTGGCTTCTTCTTCCTTTAAACTTTCCAAGTCCATTCCTGGATTTTCTTGAAGAAATAACTGTCTTGACATTTCCTCATCAAGATCTAGAAGTTCATCAGAACTTATCCTTTTACCAGCAACAGAACTTATTCTTTTCCCAGTATTAGAACTTGTCCTCTGACTAGCTTGTCTTGATGTAAACCTTCTACCTTGACTATGACCGCTACCCATTCCAGAGTATCCTTGATCATCATTTCCATCATCCTTTCCTTGTAGTGTCTTGTTAGATTTGCATTTGGACTTAATTACCTTCTCCCCCTTTTTGGCATCAGCAGGTAGTAAAAAAGAGATAAGTAATTCCACTGAGGATTGGATTTCAGTAAGTTGCGATTGCTGAGAAGCTTGATTTGTCAGAATTTCATCAATCTGAGCTTGTTGTTTCTCTTGAGTTTGCTCAATATAAGCAATCCTGTCAATGGTAGGTTGAAAGAACTTTTTCTTATCAATTTTCCAAACTTGTTCCTGTTTGATAAAGTTCTCCTGAATCTTGTGTAGCTCTGTATGAGTAGTTGAATGAAGACCTTGTAGATGTTTAGTACTCAATGCAGTGACTCTAAGCTGGGTTTTAAAATCATCAGAATTTAACATTTCATCAGCTTTAGTCAAGTGCTCAGCAAGATGTTTTTCAGTTGGAACACATGAAACTGAGTTCCATTCCTCAGTCCACTCCTGACCTGCAGGAGTTTCACTCCAAGGTACTGGTGCTTCCCCGGTAACAAACTTCTTTACCAGTTCAGACTTAGGAAAAGTCTGTTGAGGAGTATGTCCTGAAGGACCTGCTTCATCAGCATCTACAGTTGGAGCAGCATCACCAGTATCTCCAGCATTTGCAGCATCAGAACTTAAAGAATCAGTATCTTCTGATAAGACAACAGTGTGAGTAGCAATGGAGGCTTCAGCATCCTCTAATTGCTGATCTGATACTAAGTTCTGATCAACAGCCAAATCCTGATGCTCACCTAAAGTCTGGTCATCAGCATCTTGATGCAGAGAAGGTGTTGTTAATAACTCTGGAGTTTGAACAGCATCAGTAACAAGTGTTGTGGAAGGATTATTTGCTGTTGGAGCTTCTAAGAGAAATACTTCAGACACAACCAAGTGTTGAACATCAATATCAGCACTTGTGCCTGGATCAACAAGAGACATAGATGGTGAGTTAGCCTTGTCAGATACAGCTTCCTGAGATGGAGTTGATGGAGAAGAAGTGACTGGAGCAAATTTCTTATCTTGTGAGATCAAAGATTCTTGATCCCCTTCCTTAGCTGCTTCCTCTTCATCATCTGAAACTGGCCTTTGTGCCCTCTGTTTCTTGTACTTTCTTGTTGATTTGGATTCCTTGGGAGTTTCAGGAACTGTCATTCGTCTAAGCCTTTTGAGAAGCCTAGAACCCCCAATTTCAGAATCCTTCTGAGAAATCTCTTTCTCAGCTTCAGTTACAACAGGTTCTCTAGCAGGAACCGGTTCCTCAGAATCAGATTCATCTCTCAATGCAATCCTCCTTCTCTTTTGAGGTGTTTGAGGAACATTCTTTGTCCTCTTTGGCTTAGAAGATGAAGATTTCACAGTAGGTGCTGAAGATGAAGGTTGAGCAGTCTGTGAAGCGGAGAGATAGGATTTGAGATATGTTCTGAGGGTAGGTTGAGTAGAATGAGAGGTAGGTACTGAGGTTGATGGATTTTGGGTGTTTAGAGTTGGTTGGACATCAGAGTAAACAGATCTATAAGTATCAGGATCAGCATTTACCAGGATCTGTTTTACAGACTTAGGAATCTGTAATGGTCTAACCACTTTTTTCTTAGTATCAGCATTTACCAGGTCATTAAAGTATCATTTTGCAACCTTAAAAGATGGGGTTTGAGTGCTGACTAAATGAGGTTCATCAGTACAGTAAGTGTAAATAAGTTGACAGAATCTAGCAAAATAAACAACATCTCGATCCTCTGTCATCCTATCCCCAATAAAACCAATTAAAGCAGTTGCAAAATCAAAATGAGTTTGATTGATAATTGCATACCCGATGTGCTGACTCATAATTGGAATAGCATCAAAATTTGAACATTTGTTCCCAAAAGCTTTGGTGATACAATCAAAGAAGAAACTCCATTCTCTTCTGATATTAGCCCGTTTCAACTGTCCAAGTTTCGTCAGACTCTTTTCATATCCCAATTCAGCCATTAACTCCCGAAGGGCTGAGTCCTCTGAAATTGAGAAAGTACAATCTTCTGGAAGATGTAAAGCCCTGCGTACTGTACCAGGAGTGACTACAAAGGATGAATCACCCACTTGGAAGATAATACTGGTAGTTCCACGTTGACCACCATCATCAAAAAGTCCAGTCCTCCAAAACCTCAGAACTTGTTGGCTTGAAAAGAATTCAGGCTGTGTTAATGCATACCCAACCTCACTATGAGCAAGAAGATCTTGCACAAAGTGCAATTCAGATGGAGCTTCAGTGTGATCAAGAACTGCAGCATAGTTGTTGGGGACAAACTTAGCTCCATCAATGATTAAATCCTTTGGTGCCATGTGAAAAAAATGAGATTCAAGTATGCCTGTTAGGTGTTTGAGATAATGTCTGTATGAAAAACCAACGTGAGAAATAAAGAGAAAGAGAGTAAAAGTAAGGAGAGAGATAAAATATGAAGAAAATAAAAGATTAAAGAAATCTTCTCTCTGTTGTACTTATACTCTGAACAAAAATGTTACCGTTGGACACCTGTCAGACATGCAGTAATAACGGACAGTTACTGGGCTCGAGAAAACAGAAATCATTACTTACCCATTTGCCTAGTTTCAAGGAAAAACCGTTCCATTTATCAAGAGAAACAGTTTTAATTCAAAATTTGAACCGTTATCACTGATTGAATTATTTTTCACTGCATCATTAATATTCTGAAAATACATCACATGAAAATGACCAAGATAAATTAGATAAGTAAGTGCTAAAAATGAATCAGAACTTAATATAAAACAAAATTTATATGGTCATCAGAATATCAATCAGGATTTATCAACACAAGATAAAATAACTCAGAGACAAAATCTTGAAGTAAAAACAACTTTCATTAATATATCAAGACAATACATTCATGAAATGGAAATTACATCAATACTTATACAAGATTTTCCCTAAGCTTCTAAACCTAACATTAACAGCCTTAGTCCTAGCTAAGAAGCCTGACAAAGCTGATGATGAAGAAAAACAGGAAGAAGACGAGATTAAGTCATCTTCTTCTTCCTACTATCGACAAACAGAATGGCGAGTCAGATGATTCTTCCAATCGCTCCAAATGGCGATGGTAATCCATATAGAAGAACAGGAGGTGTGTCAGTACCTCCTGTGGGACAGAGTCCCATATCTCCTCAGGAATGGTTGTGACATGCCATTCATGCTGCCAGTCGGCACAGCTTAGCTCCATATTGAAGTTTTGGTAGTTCAAAAACATGTTGTATCTGACCATTGTGTTTTTGAAAGAATAAGTATGAAGATAAGTGTGTGAGAAGAATTTGATGGAAAGACTGATGTGAAGTGGCTGCTTTTATAGGCAAGAGAATGCCAGGAGACGCAAAGAAATTGAATGCTGACAGGTAGAATTAATTCTACCTCGTCTCCCTAGATTTTGAAAAAGAATAACATTCATTGGAAGGAGGAAACATGGTTTAAAGCGCACAAGAACCAAGTAACATTGGATTGTTCAGGTACAAATACCATTAATCCTAACCATAGTGACTATTAATCTTCCACTTCAACATATTCAATTATTAATTGAGACTGTTATCAAATTTTATTCACAGATAAGTCAAGTAAAACATTAGACTGTAATATCAGAACTTAGACTTATATCATAACTTAACAGTCCTCAGAACATAATTTCTTAACTCAAAAAAGGAATGCCCATCCTAGTAAATTCTCATACAAGTTCTGAGTTATAGACTTCAGAACTTAATCATTAGAACGTGTAACTAGAACTTGTCCTCAGAATTTGTGCAAAGTGACACAGTGACTGTTGATCTAAAATAACATAGACCACCACAGTAAATTTCATCATTCATATGGAGTGATTTGTGTGTGCATTAAGCTAAATAACAGACAAAGAGTAAAGTCTGAGTCACTTCAGTACATCTTAGAAATAAGGCATAACTAAAATTTTGCTAAAGAGCTGTCATTGTCCTGAAACCTACTGATGAATGAGTTCATGCTTGAGTCCACCTCAACTGTTTTGTGCTAATTTTATGCATCTTTTGAAATTCTATTTTACAGTGGCTTCTCAGTGTAAGTGAGTCACGACTGTTTATCAGAATTCATGTTATTATCAGAGTATTTCTCCAGTAATCATAGAGTGTGAAAAGTCACCAAGAAAATATTTTTCTTTTCTAATGCATATTTACTTAATACCAGCAATGCACTTGGGTCGTCCCTTCCACATTTTTACTCTAGATCTCAAAGGAGTACCTGATTTTATTCTTTGATCTTTTTGCTTTTTCTTTTGATAAGTGAGGTTTATCAGCACTTAGTACAGTCAGCAGTTTTACTAGTATCAGAACTTAACAGATGAGTAGCATTATTCTAATTTGTGACTTAGTAATAAGATATACAAAGTAAACTTAACTAAGCTCAATTATCAGAATTTGCTAGTGTCATAAGATTTCCACTGAAATAATTACTTCTTACATGGAATCATTTGTTTATTGAAGACTACTAGGTCAGTATCTAGCACAGTTATCCTCATAGGATTAAATAGGTACTTGAACAGACATATCACTTATCAGAGTTTAGAAACATATATCAGACAACAGTCAGTACTTAAAGACATTTATCAATTAAGCACAGAATACACAATGAGATTAATTCTGTAAATACTGAGCATAAAGTCTGATAACACAGAATAAGACTAAGCAGATTTAGAGAAAGAACCTGAAACCATTCCAAGTTCATTTACCAATCTTGTAAAAGTAGCTTCACACAATGGTTTTGTGAAGATATCTGCTAGTTGTTGATCTGTGGGAACAAAATGCAATTCCACTGTACCTTCATCCACATGTTCCCTGATGAAGTGGTACCTTATGCTGATGTGCTTTGTCATAGAGTGCTGAACTGGATTACCTGTCATAGCAATAGCACTTTGATTATCACATTAAATAGGGATTTTGAAATATGTTAACCCATAATCCAGTAACTGATTCTTCATCCAAAAAATCTGTGCACAACAGCTTCCTGCAGCAATATACTCTGCTTCTGCAGTTGATGTGGAAATTGACTTTTGTTTCTTGCTGTACCAAGAAACCAATCTGCCTCCAAGAAATTGGCAGCTTCCACTTGTGCTTTTCCTGTCAATTTTGCAACCTGCAAAATCTGCATCTGAGTAACCTATTAGTTTAAAATCTGATTCTCTAGGATACCATAATCCCAGAGCAACTGTTCCTTTAAGATACTTAAAGATTCTTTTTACAGCTGTTAAGTGAGGTTCTCTTGGATCTGCTTGAAATCTTGCACAAAGACAGGTAGCATACATGATATCAGGTCTACTAGCAGTTAGATAGAGTAGAGAGCCAATCATACCTCTGTAGTCAATAATATCTACTGATTTACCGGTATCCTTATCCAGTTTTGTTGCAGTGGCCTTTGGAGTGGATGCACTTGAACAATCTTGCATTCCAAATTTCTTCAGCAAGTTTCTGGTGTACTTGGTTTGACAAATAAAAGTGCCTTCCTCATTCTGCTTGACTTGAAGGCCCAGAAAATAGCTAAGTTCCCCCATCATACTCATCTGATATCTTGACTGCATTAGTTTGGCAAACTTCTTGCAAAGTTTATCATTTGTAGATCCAAAAATGATATCATCAACATAAATCTGGACCAGAAGTAAGTCCTTTCCATGGTTGAGGTAGAACAGTGTTTTGTCTATTGTCCCTCTGTTGAATCCACT
Organism: Apium graveolens; assembly: GCF_009905375.1. Lineage (NCBI taxonomy): Eukaryota > Viridiplantae > Streptophyta > Magnoliopsida > Apiales > Apiaceae > Apium > Apium graveolens. Next base: position 196,431,058 of record NC_133656.1, on the reverse strand, counting down.
TTCCAGAAGAAACTGAGCTAAAGTCTCATACCATGCTCTAGGAGCTTGCTTAAGTCCAGAAAGTGCTTTATCAAGCCTGTAGACATAATCTGGATGTTTGGTATCTACAAAACCTGGAGGTTGTTCAACATATACCTCCTCCAATTCTCCATTGAGAAAAGCACTTTTCACATCCATTTGAAAGACAGTAAACTTTTTGTGAGCAGCATAAGCCAAGAATATCCTTATGGCTTCTAACCTAGCAACTGGTGCAAATGTTTCATCATAATCAATTCCCTTATGTTGAGAATATCCTTTTGCAACCAGCCTTGCCTTATTCCTTGTAATTATGCCATCACTGTCAGTTTTGTTTCTGAATACCCACTTTGTACCAACAACAGATCTATTCTTTGGTCTTGGCACTAGGGTCCAGACTTTATTTCTTTCAAATTCATTCAACTCTTCCTGCATTGCTTGCACCCAATCAGCATCTTGAAGAGCTTCTTCCACTTTCTTTGGCTCAGTCTGAGAGAGAAAAGAATTGTAAAGACATTCATTTGAAGTACCTGTTCTAGTTCTGACACCTGCATCAGGATTTCCAATTATCAAATCAGGTGTATGTGATTTTGTCCACTTCCTTGCAGATGGAAGGTTTTCTCTAGAACTGGATGCTCCCCCATGATCCATGCTATCTTCATTTTCATTTTCTGATGCTCCCCCTGAAACTATGCTCTCTGAGTTGGATTCTTCAGTATTTAGATTTTCAGCACTATCAGAACTTGGCTTATCAGAACTTGACGAATCAGAACTTGAAGAGCCAGATGCATGTTCTGATGTCTCTTGAGATGTGGTAGGATCTTGAGTATGCTCCCCCTGCATAGGTGCATCTTGCTTTAACGTATTCACCACAGTTTCAATAACATCAGAGTTTAATCCATCAGAGTTTACAGTATCAGGACTTAGACTGTCAGGATTTTCAGTATCAGAATTTGAGTCTTCATTTTCAAATCTCAGCTGATCATGGTCAATGAAATCTTCAAGACCAGTAATCTTTTTGTCATCAAAAGAGACATTGATAGATTCCATGACCACTTTTGTTCTCAAATTATAGACTCTGAAGGCTTTTGTGGAAAGTGGATATCCAACAAAGATTCCTTCATCAGCTTTTAGATCAAACTTTGATAGCTGTTCAGGATGAGTCTTGAGAACAAAACACTTGCATCCAAATACATGAAAATATTTCAGATTTGGCTTCTTTTTCTTCACCATCTCATATGGTGTTTTTCCATGCTTGTTAATGAGTGTTACATTTTGAGTAAAACAAGCAGTCTGCACAGCTTCAGCCCAGAAATAGGTTGGAAGCTTTGCTTCTTCAAGCATTGTACGTGCAGCTTCAATGAGAGTTCTATTCTTCCTTTCAACAACTCCATTTTGCTGTGGAGTTCCAGGAGCAGAAAATTCCTGCTTTATTCCAAGGCTTTTGCAGAACTCTTCCATTATCAAATTCTTGAACTCAGTGCCATTATCACTCCTTAAAACTTTCACAGAATCTTTGACCATTTTATCCAGATGTTTGATATGATCAATCAAGGTTGATGCAGTTTCACTTTTTGTATGCAAGAAATACACCCATGTGTATCTGGTGAACTCATCCACTATGACCAACGCATACTTCTTCTTTGCAATAGACATGACATTTACTGGACCAAATAGATCAACATGTAGTAGATGATAAGGCTCAAGAATTGATGATTCAGTCTTGCTCTTGAATGAAGATTTCCTTTGTTTGGCTTTCTGACATGAATCACAAAGACCATCAGGAGCAAATACTGTGTTTGGCAATCCTCTCACAAGATCTTTCTTGACCAGTTCATTTATATTGTTGAAATTTAAATGAGAGAGTTTATTATGCCAATTCCAGCTTTCTTCAATTGATGCTCTACTCATCAGACAGATTGCAGAACCATCAGTACTTGTTGAAAGTTTAGCTTCATAAATGTTACCACGCATGTATCCTTTCAGAACAACTTTGCCTTTAGATTTACTCACAATTTCACAGTATTCTTCAAAGAAATCAACATGATAACCTTTGTCACAGATTTGACTTATACTCAGTAGGTTGTGTTTAAGTCCTGAGACCAGAGCGACTTGTTTAATTATGACATTTCCAAGATTGATATTGCCATATCCCAATGTTTTTCCAATGTTTCCATCTCCATAAGAAACACTTGGGCCAGCTTTCTCCACAAAGTCTGATAGCAGGGCCTTATTTCCAGTCATATGTCCTGAACATCCACTGTCCAGAACTAGAATATTTTTCCTGTTGCCCTGCAATCACAAAGACCACTAATTATTAGTTTTAAGGACCCAGACTTGCTTGGATCCTTTGGCCTTATTAAGTTTGTTAACATTTGCAGCGGATTTAGCATCAGAGTTTATGTTAATATTTTTTTATCAGAACTTACATTATCAGACTTTGAATCAGAATTTACACTAGAAGGAACAATAAAAGCTTTCTTCAAAGAAGGTTTTATTTGATAATAATCATAGTACAAGCTATGATATTCCTTACAAGTATAAATGGAATGCCATAAACTACCACAATGAAAACAAGGATTTTGTGGTTTGTATCTAACAGACTGACTCTTAACTCCTGACCTTGAAGGTAAGGAGTTAATATTCTTATTCTTCCTGCAAAAAGAAGCCAGATGGTTAGAACTTCCACAGTTATGACATATTTTCCTAGAAGCATCAGGAACAGGTTTATAATTATTGCTTTTATTCACACCTTCCTTTCCATTCCTATTTTTCCTAGGTGATTTTACCTTGTTTGCATTCTTAACATCTTTCAGCTTATGCTTAAGCTGCTTCTTTGCATTAAGCCTATGTTCACTTCAGCTGTCTTTTCCTGTTTTAGTTTGTCAGAAGTTAATTTCTTTGTAACTTCTGATTTTTCATTTTCAGACTTTACAGTTACAAACTTAACAGGTTTTAACCTTGGCTTTTGCTTATCAACAGACTTAATTTCTTCAGTTCCTTTATCTTTCTTATCTTCTCCATAACCTAAGCCCTCTTTCCAGTTTCCACTACTTAGCAAATTTTGAGTTGTTTTGCCAGAGTTAGTCCAAGTCCTGATAATCTCTCTTTCCTTTTCTAACTCAGTTTTTAGAGATTCATTTAATTTTAGCACTTCATTCCTAACATAAAAAGCATCATCTCTATCCTTCTGAGTTTGATGGAACATGACAAACTCTTTTTCTAAGAAATCATTTCTTTTCTTAAATGCAAGATTTTCAGAAGTTAATCTTTCACATGTTAAAGTTTGATCTCTATAACTAACAAACATGGTTTTAACATATCTTCTCAACTCATTAATATTATCAGTATGAAAAGCATAAGTAGTCTGAGGTACCTTTATTTCAGCAGCTTCAGAACTGCTCTCAGCACTTTCTTTATCAGCATTTGCCATCAATGCATAGTTTTCCTCACTTTCAGAGTCTGAGGTGTCTGTCCAGCTTTTCTGCTTTGTGATAAGAGCCTTTCCTTTGTCACCCTTTACCTTCTTGCAGTCAGGAGATATGTGGCCTTTCTCACCACAGTTATAGCATTTAACATTGGTGTAATCTCCTCTGTCAGACTTTCCTCCTCTGCCTTCAGATCTTCTGAAATTCTTCTTATCAGAACTTATGCCTTTCCTGGAAAATTTCTTTCCCTTCCTGAACTTCCTGTATGCAATCTTTGTGATTCCTTTCACCATAAGAGCACACAGCTTCATCATCTCCTCATCAGCATCAGTCTCAGGCAAGCTTTCAGAATCTGAGTCATCATCACTCTCAGAACTTGATGACTCAGTATCAGACTTTATGAAAAGAGTTTTACCCTTGTCTTTCTTTGAGGAAGCTGCTTTGGGGAATTCTTCTTCAGCCTTAAGAGCAACTGTCCTTGACTTTCCTCCTTTCCTCTTGCTTCTTTGTTCCATCTCCAGCTCATGAGTCTTGAGCATTCCATAGATTTCGTCAAGAGTTGTTTCATCAAGATTGTAGTTGTCTCTTATTGTCGTTGCCTTCAAATCCTAGCATTCAGGAAGAGCTAACAGGAACTTAAGGTTTGAATCTTCAAGATAATACTCTTTATCAACCAATGACAAATTATTCAAAAGTTTGACAAATCTATCATATAAATCATTCAATGACTCATTAGTCTTTGATTCAAAGTGTTCATACTCTTGAGTGAGTATTGTCTTCCTGTTCTTCTTAATTGTGTCAGTTCCCTGACACCTTGTTTCCAGAGCATCCCATATCTCCTTAGCAGTCTTGCAGTTGATTACCCTGTTTGACATTACATTATCAATGGCACTATGCAGTAAGTGTCGTACCTTAGCATCCTTAGCAATTGATGCTCTGTCTTCAGCAGTATAATCAATCTTCTCTTTTGGTACGGTCTTTGCTGCTTCACCTGCAACTGCAACAGCGAGCTTGGTTGATTTGTGAGGGCCTTCCTTGATTCTATCAAGGTATTCTGGATCTGTTGCTTCCAGGAACATGGTCATCCTTACCTTCCATATGGGATATTCAGATGGTCTCAGTATGGGAACTCTGATGGTCTCATACCGACTCTGAATTTGTGTCTTTGGTGATTTCTCAGTTTTGGTAGGCTTAGTTGGAGTTTCTGTGTCCGACATGATTGTGTTTGGATCTTTAACTGTATGTATGTTAACAGATAGGCTCTGATACCAATTGTTAGGTCACACACACACTGTAGAGGGGGTGAATACAGTGTATAGTACACTCAAATCGAACTTTAAGAACTTAAGTAACAGAAAACAAACTTTATTAAAACAATAAACTCTGTTACAGTATGGAACTGTTACCTCTCAGTGATGAACAAATATCACGAGAGCTGCTAGGGTTACAATGAATAATCTTCTCTAATAATGATAACACTTATAGTGTAAACCCTATGTCTGTGTTTATATATTACACAGTTACAAGATAATCGCTAATTGATATGGAATATAATTCTGCTTCCTAAAATATATCAATCAGATATCTTTTCTTCCAAGTATTCCATTCTTTATAGAATTCCTTCTTCATGCATATCTCTTCTTATGTTTATCTTGATCTTCTTTCCTTTAATCAGCTACTGTCCTTATCTGATCGTCCTTCAGCACTTAAGTTCTGATATCTATCTTCTGATGATTATCTCCTGATAACATAAGTACTGATATCCTTAAGTCCTGACTTCCAGTATAAGTATTGATCAACAGTTAAGTACTGATTTATCCTGTTCAAGTAAGATCTGAAAGCTAAACATAAAACATATTAGCCATGACATTATCAAATATATCTAACAAGGTTACTCAGATGCAGATTTTGCAGGATGCAAAATTGACAGGAAAGCACAAGTGGAAGCTGCCAATTTCTTGGACGCAGATTGGTTTCTTGGTTTAGCAAGAAACAGAAGTCAATTTCCACATCAACTGCAGAAACATAATACATTGCTGCAGGAATCTGTTGTGCACGGATTCTTTGGATGAAGAATCAGTTACTAGATTATGGGTTAGAATTTTCTAAAATCCCTATTTACTGTGTTAATCAAAGTGTTATTGCTATGACAGGTAATCCAGTTCAGCACTCAATGACAAAGCACATCAGCATTAGGTACCACTTCATAAGGGAACATGTGGATGAAGGTACAGTGGAATTGCATTTTGTTCCCACAGATCAACAACTAACAGATATCTTCACAAAACTACTGTGTGAAGCTACTTTTACAAGATTGGTAAATGAACTTGGAATGGTTTCAGGTTCTTTCTCTAAATCTGCTTAGTTTATGTTCTGATACATCAGACTTTATGATCATTATTTATAGATATTACTATTTTTGTGTATTATGTGCTTAAATTGAAAATTACTTAAGTGTTGATTGTTATCTGATGTGAATTTCTAAACTTTGATAGTGATATGAATATTTCTGTGACTATTCAATCCAATGAGGATAACTGTGCTAGATGCTAACCTAGTAATCTTTAATATACTAAAGATCCCATGTTTGAAGTAATTATTTATGTAGAAATCTTTTACACAAGCAAATTCTGATATTGAGCTTAGTTAAGTTTACTTTGTGTGTGTATCTTATTACTAAGTCAAAAACTAGAATAGTGCTTCTTATTTGTTAAGTTCTGATGTTAGTAAATCTGGTGAATGTACTATGTGCTGATAAGCCTCACTTATCAAAAGAAAAAGAAAATAAAAGAAATAAAAATTAGGTACTACTTTGAGATCTAGAGTAAAAATGTGGAAGGGAAGACCCAAGTGCATTGCTGGTATTAAGTAATATGCATTAGAAAAGCAAAATAAAATTTTCTTGGTGACTTTTTACACTCTATGATTACTGGAGAAATACTCTGATAACAACATAAATTCTGATAAGCAGTCGTGACTCACTTACACTGAGAAGCCACTGTAAAATAGAATTTCAAAAGATGCATAAAATGAGCACAAAATAGTTGAGGTGGACTAATGCATGAACTCATTCTAAAGTAGACTTCAGAATAATGACAGATTTTAAGTAAAGTTTTTAGTTATGCCTTATTTCTAAGATATACTGAAGTGAATAAGACTTTACTTTTTGTCTGATATTTAGCTTAATGCACACACTTACACTCCATATGAATAATGAAAATTACTGTGGTGATCAATGTTATTTTAGATGAACAGTTTATGTGTCAGATTGCATAAATTCTGAGGACAAGTTCTGATGGAAGTTCTGATGATTAAGTTCTGATGAAACCATATCACTATTTGTATGAAGAATTACAGGAATACACATTCACTTTTCGAGTTAAGGAGCCATATTCTGATGACTTTTAAATCTTGATAATAATCAAGTTTTGATGCTGACGTGATAATATTTATTTACTTGGTTTATTTTTGGTCATTACTTGAACGATAATATTTTTACAGAATATTAGTTAATGTGAGATAAAACAGTTGTCATCATTGTGGGTTAGTGGTTAACGTGTATATCCTAAAAAACTGCATGTGCATGGTAATTATTGCTTATTTTACGTGCCCATTAACTCTCATTCTAACCGTTTACTAACTGTTCAAATGGTGGCAAGGAGATTTATTCTGCGAGATGAATCAGATGCTGAGGAACAGGTTCCAATATCAGAACCTGTTATTGTAGAAGCTGAGAAGGTTTCTTCTCAGAAAGATACTGTAACTGGGAGTTCTAGGCCCCTCAAAAGGCTTAGAAAATTAAATTCTGATGATAAAGCTCCTACAGTGTCTCCACCTTTGAGGAAATTAAAGAAACAGAGAGCTCATAGGGACATAGTTGAGTCAGATTCAGAAGATGTAGTGAAAGCAGCTAAGGAAAGGGATCAGGAATCTCTGATCTCAACAGAACCAGTTGTTATTGAATTACTTCCTTCTGCACAACATGAAACTGCTCAAGCTAAAATACCTACACCTTCTATGTCACCTATAGTTGATCCAGTACATACTGAAGAACCATGTACAGGTGCTGAAATTGATATTCATAACCTGATTGTGCCTGAGGTTTTGTACTTGGAAGCTCCACCAGTTCAACTCACTCCACCAACAACATCACTTTTGAATGTTGATCAGAACCTGACTGCAGATCAGAATTTAGAGGAAAATGTTGAAGCCTCTATAGCCTCACATACTGCTATTTTATCAGAGGATGCTGATACTGCAGGATCTACAAGTTCTGATGCTGCTAATGAAGAAACTACTGGTGAAGCTGCTGGTAATTTAGATGCTAATGCAGCTGGTCCATCAAGACATGCACCTCAACAAACTGTTCATAAAGCTGATTTAGTCAAGAAGTTTGTTACAGGGGAAGCACCAGTACCTTGGAGTGAAACTCCTAGAGGAAAGGAGTGGAATAAAGAATGGAACTCAGTTAGTTTTATTCCTTCTGAAAAGATTCTTGTTGAGCATCTTGCAAAAGCTGATGAAATGCTGATAAATGATGATTTCAAGGCACAACTGAGAGTTACTGCATTGAGTACAAGGCACCTTCAAGTTCAACACTCAATAACTCATGACAAGGTGAACAAAATTCAGGAAGCTCTAATCCAGCAAGATATGAATGTGAAACTTGAAAAGAACAGATTTTTCAAGCCAGCCTTTGACAGAATTGCCTACATTGAGAAAACTCAGGAGAAGCAACAAGCTCAAATTGAAGAAATTCTGCAGAATCAGGCTTCTCACCAAAGTCAACTTAATGAGATCCAATCCTCAGTGGAATTGCTTATCTCTCTTCTATTACCTGTTGATGCCAAAAAGGGGGAGAAAGTGATTAATTCCAAATGCAAATCTATTCAGACACTGAAAGGAAAGGATGATGGAAATGATGACCAGGGAAACTCTAATAAGGGTAGAGGTCAAGGTCAAGGCAAAGGACTTTCGTCAAGTAAAGCTAGAATTAAAAGTTAAGGAACAAGTTCTGATACTGGGAGAAGAATAAGTTCTGATACTGGTAAAAGGATAAGTTTTGGTGGATATCTAGAACTTGATGAAGAAATTTCAAAGCAGTTATTTCTTAAAGAAAATCCAGGAATGGACTTTGAAAGTCTAAAGGAAGAAGAAGCTAGACTCAAAGTAGAAGGTGTCAAGACAAAATCTGAAGCTTCTGTTGTTGAAAAGAAATTTCCAAAGCCTAAGGGTATTGTGATAAAGGAAAGAACAAGTTCTGAGGCAACCGAGGCCATATCACAAATGGAAATTGATCCAAGGTCCAAGGGAAAAGAAAAGGTTGATGAACCTGTAAAGGTTTATATGCCAGTCATGGATGAAGAAATAATTGATGATGAAGCAGATACTAATCTTACTCTGATTTCAAAGAAGATTTTTCAAACAACCTCTGACATGGCTCATGTTGTTCAGAGTCAAGATTTAATAAGTTCTGATATGACAATGAAGCAAGCAACCTCTGACATAGCTCAAGTTGGCTTGATATCAGAAGATAAGGAAAAGGAAACCTCTGACATTGCTCATGTTAAACTTTCAAAGATACTCCTACAAGGATTCACCAAAGCTAAACAGACTCAATCTTTGAAGACTGCAACAGGTGGTTTTGAAGCAAGAGTTGTTACAGGAAAGGAAGTAAGAGATAAATCTGGGTTGGGTAGTTCTGATGAAAGAAGAGTACATAACACTACCAATGATCCAACTTCCTTAAGTGAACCAGGTGTTGGACCAACTCCTGAAAGATTGAATCGACTTGAATCTGTACAAATGGTTTACCATACCTTCTTGAAAGAACATATCTTGTTATATTTTATGACAGATGGAAGGGTATACCAGATTAAGAAAAATGTTATACCACTGAAGTATTTTGAAGAACTGGAACATGTTCTATTCCTACTTCAAGTGAAAGACAGATTAACAGATAGTGTTGTAGGATATTTAAAGTCTCAAATTAAAAGATAGAAGAAGCTTTATTCTGTAAAGTCTGACATCACATATTGTCCCAAGTACAAAGATCACAAGGGTGATATTGTCGATATGAAGCCTAACTCTGCTAGGATTATAACTACTTTTCTGGATTATAAGGCTGTGGAATTCAAACTAGAGTCTGACAAGGCATATCTGATTAGACTATATCAGGAGATAAGAAAAGCTAAGATAAATGATCTCAGAGCAGCTATTTTTCAAACTGGAGAAGATACATCTGAATTGATAAATGCTAAAAGGAGGATGGTCAATGAACTTGAATATGCAGAGAGATGTTTGTTGAAGAACTATCTCATGACAACTCCTGATATCAAAGAGATCAGAAGAAATTGAAAGTTGAAGCCAAGTCAAAGATCTACAACTACTTAAATTCTGAAGTTTATACAGACTGAAGCGGTTATCAAAAGTTAAAGATGGTAAAGCTGAAAGGACTGTAAATTGTAGTTATCTAGTCAAATTCTCATGCATTTGTACTTAATGTTTTTGACATCATCAAATATCTGTTGAACTTGTATATTATGCTAATTTATAAGTTGGGGGAGATTGTTAGATATATTTGATAATTACATGTGTAATATGATTTGTGTTTAGTTTTCAGATCTTACATAACAGGACAGATCAGTACTTAACTGGAAATCAGCACTTATACTGAAGACAGAACTTAAGATATCAGAACTTAAGTTATCAGAACTTAAGATTCAGAAGATATTTATCAGGAGATAATATCAGGACTTAAGATGACTTTCAGATAAGGCAGGCGGCTGATTGAAAGGAAAGAAGATCGAGACTAAGACAGAAAGAATTGTGCATGAAGAAGGAATTCTATGAATAATAGAAAACTTGGAAGAAAAGATAACTAGTTGATATATTTTAGGAAGCAGAATTATATTCCATATCAATTAGAAATCTTGTAATTGTGTAGTATATAAACACAGGCATAGAGTTTACACTATAAGTGTTACGATTATCGAAGTTATTATTCTTTGTTACTCTAGCAGCTCTCGTGATAATTTGTTCATCACTGAGAGAGGACAATTCCATATTGTAACAGAGTTTATTGTGTTGAATAGAATCTGTTTTCTGTTACTTAGGTTCTTATATTCGATTTGATTGTGCTAAACACTGTATTCAACCCCCTTCTACAGTGTGTGTGACATAACATATTAAATTATTTATCTTATAATTTGTTGTTGATGACGTCAAATCCTGACCCCGGGGTTGAGGCCGTCACATCACGTATCAATACTTATTATTAAACTCGAAAGATATTAAAAATGTGACATGCCTACTCATATTTTAATAATTAATCTATAAATTCTTTATTTTATAACTAAAATATTAGTATACAAACCTTAAATTCAAATTTTATTTTTACTTCGAAAACATCCATTTTTTAGTTATCAGTATTTCTTAAACATAAGAAATCATATTTCAACATAAGAAATCATATTTCATGTTGCCCTATGTAAGACCGTAAAATAATGCAAGTTTTGTGTTTTTTTTTCAATTTCATGTATTTTTAATTTAATTTTTAAATATACTATTTGTGTTCATCTAACTATTAAGAATTAATTGATTATGAAATTATTTGGTCTCCGACTCGGAGAGAAATATATTTTAAATTAATTTAGATGAAAAAAAATATATGTTTTTTTCTTATTTTAATATTAATAATGTTTTTGAAAGTCGTGTTAACTATTTTTTTGGAAAGTATTAACCAATTTTTGACCAATATGGCTTATAGCCTAACAAATGAGTATTTGTTCTCATAAATTTTCGGGGTGAGCGATGATCGAACTCACGACCTGGAACGACCGAGGATAAACTCTTAACCACTTGAGATATCCAAACCGTGCTCATAACATATTACACTTAAAATAACCTATTACGCTTAAAAAACATATAACCTGTGTGATACATGGTTTAATTTTAATATTTAATATCATATAATTATTATGATTATATTTACTTTTTATTGTAAAAGGTAAATTATGAAATAAAATAAATAAGTTTCTAAAATTTATGATATTAATTTTAATATAAATTATTTAATCTTATTTTTTTAAAATTTATTTATTAAATTTTCGATCCAAATTTGTTTTTGATATAAATGGCCAATGGAGTAGATTTTAAATAGCAAGTCATGTGACAACGACGTGCAAAGTGTGCTGAGTAGGGCTGAGCATAAATTAGCCAAACCGACAAATACCGCCCAATCCAAACCGGCCAAACCGAATTTTACGGTTTACTAACGGTTTGGTTCAGTTTCCGATTGACATTTTAAAAACTGAATTTTTTCGGGTTGGTTTTGGTTTTTACCTCCAAACCGACCGAAATAACCGAACCGCATATTTAGAATGAAATATTTATATACATATATTAGTAATGTCAACTAATAATAAAATTATAATTTATAACATATGTGTAAACTAAAACATATAAAATAACTAATTTTAATATTTTATTCTAAGATATTAATATCTATGTACTCCCTCCGTCCCATTGGATTGTTTACGTTACTTTTCGGCACGTTTTTCAATGCTCGATTAAAGTATACTTCCATAATATTTTTTTAAAAAAAAATTCTGAAAAAAATGTTTCATGTTTAAACTTTTATTCAAAAAAATTTTTTTAAGAAAAAACATTATGAAACTATACTTTATTGAAGCCTCGAAATACGTGTAAATAGTGTACGTAAACTATCCAGCGGGACGGAGGGAGTATGTGTTATCTTTTCATTATTTTTATTTTTATTCAATAAAATTACGAGAGTTGGTCGCATCTTTCTCGTCTTCTTACCTTATTTAATTTCTCATAATCATAATTTTTATATATTTTTTTTGAATATGATTATAATAAAAAATATAATGTCTATAATATGATACAAACTTTCGATTCTTATTTAGAAGTTCAAGTTTTAATTTTTAACTTTGTTTTATAGAAAAAATAGTTAAAACCGAAACCGAACCGATCCGTTTTAAACGGATTGGTTGGGTTTGGTTTTTTCACATAACAGTTTGGTTTCAGATTGGACTTTAGGGTAGCCGCTAACTTCGGTTTGGTTCGGTTTGGACCCTCTAAACCGCCCAAACCGACCGATACTCACTCCTAGTGCCGAGTGTGGAAATTTTGGCGGGATTAATGATGTATAGCTTGTCTATATGAGAATTTTTTTTAACAAAAAATGTTTTTTGCTGAGAGAGGCATACATTGAGTTAGCGTAATCTCTAATGTAGATTTTTTTTTTATTTTTTAATAAAAAGTGATAAGCGTTGGCCTCTTTTTTAAAAAAAGTGTTAACTAATCAACCAAACAAAACCATGTTTTGTTTATAATAGTATAGATAAATAGATAGATTTATATTATCTTTTTTATTTTTTTTCTTGATTTATTAATTATGTTGTTATATTATATTTTGAATTATTAAAATTAATTCTGAAAGTGTTTGGTTTTCTACAAAAGAGTTAAAAAATGAGTGCAATTAAATATTAAGTTGAATAAGAATTCATAGAGTTTGTAGTTATATTAGATACTTGATTTAATTTTTTTATAAAATTATATTTTGTTTAAGCTTTATTTTGGAAGGTGGTAACATACTTTTTTAGGAAGGTGTTAACCAACCGACCAAACGAAACCATGTTTCGCTTATAATAGTATAGTATTGACTAGCCTATAACCCGCGCGCACAGATTGCTTTTAACACTCTAATAATTTTTAATAATATATTTTATCTTAAAATTATTAATATATTAATATATATTTTCAATAGTTGAAAAATAAATTGAAGAACATAATAAGTTATATTATAATAATATATATTTTATGATAATTTGAGATTTGACTGAAAATAAATAATATATAATATAATATGTTGTTAACGGGACTCAAACCTTAAACCTGTAGAAATTGTTAAAACTAAAAGATATAAAGTTTAAATATAATACGTTGTTGACGGGATTCGAACCCTGAGAGCTTTTTAAATATTAATATTATATTATTTTATTATTGTATCTAACGGTTTCCATCTATATATTTTTGTTAAAAATAAAAAAATATAAAAATTTAAATATAATCCGTTATTGACGGGATTCGAACCCTGAACTTATGAAAGTTTTTTAAATATTAATATTATATTATTTTATTATTACATCCAACAGTTCTCATTTATATCTCTTTAGATCTAACGGTTGTTATTTAATATACCAAAAACTAATAAATAGATGGTGTTATGCTTATAATAGTATGATGTAGATCGATAGATAAATATGGTATATATAGATGAAATAGAAGGGGTTTACGACAATAACCAATGAACGAATTTTTTTACGGTAAGTCCCATGTGAAGAAGACCATGGGCTGATGTATTATATCATTGTTTATCGTCGTCTCGCTTATTGTTACTTAATTTTATGGATCATTATAACCTGGGACACACATATTTGTGCACACACACAAGCCGAATGTCTTTTGAGAAAATAGACTTTTCATTTTTTAAAATGAGGGTAAGGTTGCGTACGCTATAGCCGGCTATTATTGGATACGATTGATTGATAAATAAATAAATTTTAAAAAATAAATAATTTCAATTTCCGAAATTTATACCTAATTTCACGGAAATAAAAACATTTATTTCCTCGAACGCCGAATATTTGTTCTTTGTAAACCCCACAACCGGATTGATGCACACACCCTGACCCGGCGATCCAACAATTAACACCTACACACACTATGACACACACATAAAATTATTACTCCTCTAATTCAACTCAATTTCAACTCTAGGGTTTCAAATTAATGCAATTTCCCCCAAATTCAACTCTCTCATCTCGCTAATTCAACTAATGGACGTCGATTCCGATCACTCCTCTCCGATCCAACCCGCCGATTCAAAGCCCAGCTCCGAGGACGATTCCGGCGCGAATTTATCGGGATCCGTGTCGTCGTCGCCGGCGGCAGTTGCCGGACCGAGACATGCGCCGACCTACTCAGTAGTGAATGCGATTTGCGAGAAGAAGGATGATGGACCAGGTCCGAGATGTGGTCATACGCTCACGGCGGTGCCGGCGGTAGGAGAAGAGGGAAGTGCGACGTATATTGGACCGAGATTGATATTGTTTGGCGGTGCGACGGCTTTGGAAGGGAATTCTGGTGGTGGTAGTGGTACTGGCACTCCTACTTCTGCTGGCAGTGCTGGAATTAGTACGTTTTCGAGTTCTCGAGTTTCGGTTATTTCTAGTTATTGAGTGTTTTTTTAGTTTTCGGAGTTTGTTAATTTTTTTTGAGTTTTCGTTATTGTTGATTTCTAGTTAGTAGTTACAGTTAATTTCTAGTTAAAGTGTTTGTTGCTATTTTTTAGACCTTTTGTTTCATTTCTAGGTGCTGAGTTTGTTATTTTTACGAGTTTTTGTTTGTGTGCATTTTTACGAGTTATTATTTCGTGTGTTTGTTTGGATTCATTTCTAGTATCGGAATTATAAAATGCTAACTGTCTTAGACTCATAGTAGGTATGTTACTTTTGAGTTTTCATTTTTGTTAATTTCTACTTACCTAGTTAGTTTGTTTTTCGAGTTTTTGTTGTGTTTTATTGGATTGGATTCTTGTTTCGTAGTTTAGATGCGTTCGTTATTTGCGCATGTATGTATGTTATATTGAATCATGAAATTGTAGTTTGCATGAGTGTATTTATTTCGGTTGCGCTTGGTAATATGTTTGCTATGAATTTTGTTGAAATAATTGGAGATGTGTATTAATTTCCCGATTGTAGTCAATTTGTGAAAGATATAGTGTCATCTGAATATATTGTATCTGCTGCATTTACTTGAAATAATTTTGTTTTCCCATACTACCGTAAAGATTCTTAATGTGCTGAGGGTATTAAATGTACTGTATTAATTAGTGAGCTGTTTATGTTGTGCTAGTTCAATTTGGACTGCTAGTGGCAGTTCTGAAATTAGGTTATTGATTTGTTAAACCCGACCAGCCAATCATAAATGGATTGTCGTGACGTTGTGGATTTGAGTTGTGGTTTATATGTATTTACTTCTTTTCATCCAGGTAGTGTTGCCTTGTCGTTATTGGACGTGACTAAATAGTTGATGGTAGATTTAGTAATGGGTTAACTATAAAACTGATCACTCAAGTCGAGACAAAAATTTAATTACTTGTGCTCTTTTTTTCAGGATTCCATATAATCTATAGTAATTATTAACGTGAGACAATAATATAATTATATTTTAAATAATAAAAAAATCAAGACAATAATTTGTAAAAAATTATGTGAAAAATTGATGATAACCATTAATTAAATGTATGATTATTTTATAGTTTATAGAATAGTAATCATTGTGGGTTCGTTGTCTGTTTTAAAAAAATATTAATTAAGAATGAGCACAGTATTTAAGACACCACAGAGAATGGAAGGATCGGAATCTCTTCATCAATAAATGATATGGACTTCATAGTATGATAATATTATGGACTACAATGACTAATTTCGTTCCAAAAAAATTAGTCAAGTAATTCAGTTTTTGGCTGCACTTGACTGATCAGTCTGATAACTGACCCAATTAATTATGTCATATATGATATTGTCATAAATATCATAATTATCCTTTACCTTGAAGACTCTAAAGTTCAAATGTATTTCATGGTTAAATCAAAATTCAATCCAAATGTCCATATGAGTTGCTTACTAGATGCTTATTGTGCAAAGAAATTCGCTTCAGTTGTCCATTTCATATCACTGTATATGTTTAGTTATGGCTTGTGCAATAATGGTATCTGCCGTGCAAATTGTTTTTGGAATCTTATTTATAATGTCAAGTTTTTGATTGGTAGCATTACATGGATTTTATGTTTACGTGCGGACCCACTACGTAAAGTTCCTTGATGTGGTTTTTATGCTCCCATATATTTCTGTTTATTACTCACCTCATTTTGGATATTTGTGGCTTGCTTGGGTTGGTCACCTGAAATGAAGGGGCAAGTCGAGGGGATATAAATCTAGTCATCTACCGGGTGTACTTCATTCAAGGAGTCGAGAATGAGAAACATCAAGTAGGGACTATGTAATTGCCCAACCCAACCTGGAGATGGGTAGCATAGGGAAAAATAGAGTGCTTTCCATTGGAAATCACGTAATCACAATACTTATCTATTGAAAACCTCTATTGCAGCAACTAATGTTTTGATTAGAATGTCAGCCTACGTCCTTTATCACCATTTGTAAGTGATAACTGCACAGTACAAGTAACATAAATTATGAAGGTTTTTTTCAAGTAAAAAGGTTTCATTTAAGCTGTAATTTTGCTTCCAGAATAGCATATATATGAAATATATTGTTCATTGACTTTAGCCAAATATCAGTTTAATATCATCCACATGAAGTTGCAAGTTGCTTTTCCTGTTTTTTTTTATGTTCATAATTTTTGATGACCAGTCATAACTTAGAAAGCCTACTTTGATAACCACTTCAGTAAAAAATTCTGTAGAAATGTGTTGGTCTATGTTGCCATTCTGCCAAGTGCTTATATTCAAATTCTGCATAATAGAGGCTCCGTTACTGAATATCATTGTGTTTGGCACAGATAGATTTTGGTTCATGCTTGATAATAAGAGACATTGTTTAATGAAAGATGACATACTTTTGGCTTTATAGGAATATATATGATAAATGATAGGCTGTTAAATTGGAAGTATTCTATTTTTTAAAGGCACCTTTTCTTCTTTTGGGTACAGGATTAGCAGGGGCAACATCTGATGTTCACTGTTATGATGTTCTGACAAATAAATGGTCTAGGTAAGCCAAAATATGATCACTGAGGGAACCTTTGATACTTCTAGGTTGTTGCTTTGTAAAAAACTGACTGGCTGACTTCACTAGAGATTTACCATCATTTCGAATTTGAGTTCTACTAAATTTTGCAGAATCACTCCATTTGGAGATCCGCCAACACCAAGGGCTGCTCATGTGGCAACTGCTGTTGGCACTATGGTAGTAATCCAGGTTTGTGGACAACTTGCTTTTTTTTTTTTTCAAAAAATATTCTGATTTTTTAGGCTGGTGTTCTGTATGTTTTGTTTTCTTTTAAGCATCAATTTCTATTCATCACAGGGTGGAATCGGTCCAGCTGGGTTGTCTGCTGAGGATCTTCATGTTCTTGACCTGACACAGCAAAGACCACGATGGCATAGGTTAGAACCAAATGTGATGTGGTTATTTATTTTTGAATGCATATGCCTTTTATCTAAGATATAAGAAATACTGTATGTATATATGTGATACATGTATTTTGTGTTTGTAAGAAAAGTATAAATTGTATATCTTTTTTTATGAAAGCAATTTAATTTTATCGTAGAGTGGTGGTTCAAGGACCAGGACCCGGGCCTCGTTATGGGCATGTGATGGCTCTGGTCGGGCAAAGATATTTAATGGCAATTGGCGGAAATGATGGTCAGTAGATCTGTTTTAGTTTCTCTTTAAATGATTATTATTTATACCCAGGACGGCCTTTGCGTTATAATACAAGAATTTGGTGATTTGTAAACAGCAAAGCGACCTCTTGCTGATGTATGGGCGCTGGATACAGCTGCCAAGCCATACGAATGGCGGAAACTAGAACCTGAAGGAGAAGGGCCACCTCCATGCATGTACATTTTTTATTCCCGCTCTCTAATATTATGACTACATTAAAATTAGAAAAAGAATAAATTGTCAGTTCAGGTTATCCTAGCGTATAGTGAATTGCTGGGGTAGAATTGTTGATGAAAAATAAGAAAATATGCACATTCAGTAACACTTTTACTTCGACTAACCTGATTTGTATTAAGTGGGTCGAGAATCTGTGTCTTATTTTCTATAGAAATTTTGTAATTGCTTATTAGACACTACTACTTCAAAATAGGTATGCTACTGCAAGTGCACGCTCTGATGGACTTCTTCTGCTCTGTGGAGGGAGGGATGCAAACAGTGTTGTGAGTTATCCCTTTGATTTCCATTAATTGATAATTCGTGAAGTTGTGTAATGATGCGTCTTTGCAGTCCTTTGTCATTTTGATAGTAGTTTGCTTGTCCCAGACATTGGTTTGTATGTTAGAATTATAGGCATTTTGATAGTCTCATCTTTATCTATTTGAATGATGGCAATACAAATAAGAACGATCATGTCCTGACTCCTGAATGCTGTTACTTTCTGGTCTTAAAAATTGTTTCACAAATCATGGGATCCCTTTGCCAGTGGTTTTTTCTGCACTCCATGTTAGATATATAATATATACCTGCAAGGTGCTTAATCACTCATTTAGATGTGAGGTCATGCCTTCTAATTATGCCAAGAACTTTCTCCTTTCGTCTCTTCATCCACCTTTTTGTTGATCTAAATTCTAATATGGCACGCTCATCATTAAATGTTTAAAAGTGTGATCTATTGAGCATTTCATGTTTTTTTTAAAGAACTGTATATAAATAATTATATACAGCTATGTTCTTTAACTTACAAAAATCTATGTATCTAAGATATATATATATATATTGCATTCTATAAATATATATATATATATATATATATTGCATTCTATAAATGCCTGCAATCGCATTACACACATTAGATCAATAGTTTTTGCCTCTTTATGTTGAAGTTGGCAGTAACTTGTGAAATCTGAGTTTTGACATTTTCTAAGCCTCTCCTGTACCATCTCTAGCACCACATTAAATATGTGTATGTACTTTGACGGTTTGACCTGTCATTTTTATTTAAGTTTAACCTCTTAAAGCTCAAGTCATAATCTTGTTGGTTCTTGCAGCCACTCGCTAGTGCATATGGCCTTGCAAAACATAGAGATGGTCGATGGGAATGGGCAATTGCACCTGGTGTCTCACCATCTCCTAGATATCAACATGCAGCTGTGAGTCTTCTCCACTATATTTCTTTTTGTCCTAATATATCTCGTTTTTATCCTAAAGCATATCATGCTTCTGCTGCGGGAATAGGTTTTTGTTAATGCCCGTCTTCATGTTTCTGGAGGGGCTCTTGGTGGTGGGCGCATGGTTGAGGACTCTTCAAGTGTTGCAGGTTTTTATTTGGCACTACTTAACTCTTAAATAATATTCGTCTTAGATTTAAGAGACTCTTCATAATCTCACTTGCAAATGCATATTTGGGTATGTGATAAAAAACTTCGATGGTGGAAGGAGCTGCAGCCAAGCATTCTTTTACATGGATCCATCTTACAAAATTTAGGGTTTACTACAATTACAATTATCTACGTGACTGTGACAACCGCAACTTTGCACATGTCTTACATTATGAGTGGTTCAAAATAATTAGCTATCTAGCCGTGAGAAATATAGTTAGAGTAGGTTCTCTCAGATAACCTTCATCAATCTAGATGTTGAAGTCACAAATTTTTAGCTAGCACACCATGAAACTGAAGTTTCCAGAAATGTCTAAGCTTCCTTCTAGTTGTCAATTGTACGAAGAGGTGCCTCCAATTAACTTTACACTTCTAAGAACCTCATGGTCTAGATGTCACAAATAATTTAAGTGTCTAATTCTTAAATTCTCTGGTCATTTAATGATTGGCATGCTACTTCCTGGTTGACTGGATTGCACATTTTTTGCTAGAAGGATTTAATATGGTTAACTAAAATTGTATAGGCTTTATGTACTTGGGCAGTAGAGTAGGGAAACACTTATTTCAGATTAGGCAGGTGGTTAAATTTTTGTGTTTTACTCTGTACAGTTCTGGATACTGCAGCAGGAGTATGGTGTGACACTAAGTCTGTCGTTACTAGTCCAAGGACAGGTAGATATAGTGCTGATGCAGCGGGAGGAGATGCTGCAGTTGAATTAACACGGCGCTGTAGGCATGCAGCTGCGGCTGTGGGCGATTTGATTTATATCTATGGCGGTCTACGTGGAGGTAAGCTGGATAGTTGCATTGGGCATTCTGTTAGTTTGATCTTTTGAGATGGGATATGCTGCTCGTATTGTATCCTCTTGTACTGAAGTAGCAGCAGTTAAGTTTAAATCAAGTTGACTATTTATTATCTATGCATTAGATATATTTGGTTGTAATTGGGGCCTCCAGGTCCTATTTATGTTCCAGAAGTTATACTTGATTGATGCAGCGTGGATTCAGGGGGGGGGTGAGTTTAATAATAAAATAAAGTTATGTTGTCACCAGTAAAGCCTTAGAATTAGGATACTTGTTGGGGTGTTGAAACCTTGGCCATGTTCATATCTCAACTTCATCTATATTTCATTCTGCAGACATCTAGTGTTTTTGCTAGAAGTATCTCATTTGTGCTTACTACTGGACATTCTCCAAGTGATCTAGATCTAAAAGTCATCCTCTGATTATGGGCAGAAACATCTTGCATCTTGGCATGCTGAGATGTTTTTAGTCTAGAACCTGCTTGCTGAAACAATTTTGATTCCACTTTTGCAATACGAAGCAACAGTAAAGCCTTAGAATTAGGATACTTGTTGGGGTGTTGAAACCTTGGCCATGTTCATATCTCAACTTCATCTATATTTTATTCTGCCGACATCTAGTGTTTTTGCTAGTTTCTGCTAGAAGTATCTCATTTGTGCTTACTACTGAACATTCTCCAAGTGATCTGGATCTAGAAGTCATCCTCTGATTATGGGCAGAAACATCTTGCATCTTGGCATGCTGAGATGTTTTTAGTCTAGAACCCGCTTGCTGAAACAATTTTGATTCCACTTTTGCAATACGAAGCAACAGAGTATTCTAATAGATAACAGGAATTCTAACTTGCTGTTATGTCATCACCATAACTCACAGGGTTTCACTTTTATACAAAGGCTACATTGGTTTCTTTCATTTCCTTTTGCCGTTTTTTTGAACTTTTTTCCTTTCTAAATCCCCGTCTTCATGATTTCCTTACTTTGGTATCAGAAATTATATTTCTGAAGGAACAAACTAAATAATCTTATGGTGGCATATATGCAGGTGTTATATAAACCATCTTTATTTAGGTGCAGAAAGCTGATGTTCTTTGCTGTTTGTTATATATTTAATATTTAATTATATAATTCATGTTATTATTACTCAGGGCCTTAAATTTGGTTGAATGCATACACCAATTGTTCATAAGGGACTTTAACTGATATGCATAGTCTGTAGATGCCATGCATTAACAACAATTGTCTTACTGCTATTTTTTTAATCTAGGCTTCACTTCTTCGTACTCATAGTTTTGATCGTAAACTTTGCTTACATTTTCTTTTAGTTTTGTCATGACCCAAAATGTGAGTATGTGACTGTACTTTCTCATCCTAGCCCAATGTAGATCACGTATATTTTTAATCCAACCCGAACCCTAACTGACCCGGAACAAGTTGGAATATGTGAATCCAAACCCGACCTGTTCGGGTCTTGGGTAGCCCGAAACCGACACGAAATAATCCAACTTAGCTTACAAAATTCATATGCTAGCATATAGCTGAACTGCTGAAGAACCCAGAAGATTTAAGATAGCAAGATGTATGTTATATACGTATATTAATAATATACACAAGTATTTTGACATACATATAATCATGAATAAGCTCAGATTCGTTTTGCTAAATCTAACAATTAGAAGTTCCTCCCCAAATTGTAATTACCAAAGGCAAATGTGAGTAAATATTATAGATAAGAGTAGATTAGTATATGACAAGGTACTTGTGTTTGGGAGAGAGAGAAAGATACATGCTGAGACTTGAAAACTGAGATCTATTGAAGAAAACAAATAGAATAGGGCGGGTTGACAAAATGACGAGACCTAAAACTATGATACTCCTTTATTGGGCCAGAGCCACCAGGCTTTAAATAAAAAATGATGGACGTGACAGTAGACTAGCCCATTAAGTATGCAAGTAATACTAGTACTATTATATATCGGGTTGATTTCGGTTTGATCCGAAATTGACCCGATTTTTTCGGGTGAATTTTGATTTAACCTGAACCTGACCAGAAATTCAAATATCCTGACCCTAATTCACATTTTCTTGTGTCTAGTTCATGTCGGGTTTCGGATTGTGTCTAATTTTGCCACCCCTACACGTTTTAATGCATAACTAGAAAGAAACTGGCCTGTGCAATTCTCTCAGGGATATTTTTTAAATCTATCCATCCCCCCCCCCCCCCAAACAAGCTCTCTCCAGAATATGGTAGCAAATATTTCCCTGGTTGTTTTCCAACCTTGGGGGTTGGTTTACTCTACTAAGAAATCTCACACATTGTGTTTTCCCGTAGGCGTATTGCTTGATGACCTACTAGTTGCTGAAGATCTGGCCGCAGCTGAAACCACAAGTGCAGCCTCGCATGCAGCAGCCGCAGCTGCATCAAATGTACAGGGCGGGAGGTTGGGAGGAAGGTACGGGTTTGTCGATGAGAGGACGACACAACCAAATTCTGAAGAAGCCTCTGATGGTTCCGTGGTGCTTGGGAACCCTGTTGCCCCTCCTGCCAATGGGGATATGTATACTGATATTAGCACTGAAAATGCCATGCTACAAAGGTATGCAGTTAATAAATAAATGCCCCATTTCTCTGTTGTGAGTCGTGACACATTTCTTTTACTCAAAAATTTCCTTTTTTTTGTTCTCATTACAATCTAGTAAATGTCACATACTTGTTGCTCCCTCATCTCTGAGGTACAGCCCTTGTGTGTCTTACCGTCTTCCTCGGAAAATATTAATCTCTGTCCTATTTATATTGCCCAGAAAAAAGACTCGCATTTTATTTAATCATATTAAATGAACTAATTATTACCAGAAATTTGTATTGTTTTTGTATAAAATTGCAAAATTAGCCCAAGATTTACCATATTAATTGAACATGGACAAAACTTTTGGGACAAAAAATTGAAAATGGCCATTATATCTGTGACGGAGGGTGCATAATGTTGGATTGTGCTTTCGCAGTGAATACCTCTAGATTGGTAACTTAATGTGGTTTCTTGTTCAGGAGACTGAGCAAGGGTGTGGATTACCTGGTTGAGGCATCGGCAGCAGAAGCGGAGGCTATTACTGCAACCTTAGCTGCCGCGAAAGCGCGGCAAGTTAATGGGGAAGTTGAACTGCCAGACAGGGATAGGGGATCAGAGGCTACTCCTAGTGGAAAACAGATATCTACCCTTATTAAGCCCGAGTCTCCCGTAATTAATTCTACTCCAGCTGGTGTTAGGCTGCATCACAGAGCTGTTAGTCCCGAGATCAGGACAATTTTTTTTACATATAATTTTGTCAGAATTTATCGTGATTATTCTTTGTATGCATCTGTAGGTAGTTGTAGCTGCAGAGACTGGTGGAGCTTTAGGTGGTATGGTAAGACAGCTCTCAATTGATCAATTTGAAAACGAAGGCAGACGAGTAAGCTATGGTACACCAGAAAATGCAACAGCAGCAAGGAAACTTTTAGACCGGCAGATGTCTATAAACAGTGTGCCCAAAAAGGTAGATATTTTTATGTCTGCTGAGACGATATTGTATGGAACTGCATGGTTTAGCAACATAAAGAAGTATATTTGTAGTGTCATGCGTCTTCACATTGTTCCTATAATTGATATGTTTAGGTTTGTACATGTCAACCTGCATGTGCATATCTCTGTTCCATGCTGTTATTTATTGGAATGAAGCCGATTAATAAATTGGTCATTTAAGGAAGCATTAATTGGTCCATTGAACTCTGAATGGTTTTATCTTACCCTTACTTGTGAGAGGGTGCTCACAAGAATACAAGTCTCTCGAGCCCTGACCGCTTTGAGATGGACGATCTAACTTATGACCTCATTAAGTGGCTCTGCTGCTAGGGCAGGTGTAGGTCTAGGTTGACTAGAACTTCAACTAGCATGTTTTTGTATTTCCATGGTAAGGAAGGGCATCTCACCTGTGAGAGTAATAAGAGGGAGGGGGGTGTTGGTCTATAATAAATATATTGAAAAAAAGATATAAATTTAGAAATTCAGATTATATACAATCCAAATCTACTATAAATTTGAATGTTCTTCAACCTTTTTGGTTTAAAGTTGAAAAAGAATCTAATTGATCCAAGTGTACTATGTAAATTTGTCTAGAATCTGGGTTTTTTTGTCAACAATTTTGCTCGTCTGCTATTATGATGTAGAGCATGCATCATTGTTATCCTCTTTATAAAATATATAACATGCTCCCCTTACTGAATTTGTTAAGTTTTGCTTTCTGACAGTTAGTATAATGTTGTCAGGTAATTGCTCATCTTTTGAAACCTCGTGGTTGGAAGCCTCCTGTTCGTCGGCAATTCTTCTTGGACTGCAATGAAATAGCTGATCTGTGTGATAGTGCTGAAAGGATATTTTCCAGTGAACCTAGTGTATTACAACTTAAGGCTCCTATCAAAATATTTGGTGATCTGCATGGGCAGTTTGGAGACCTTATGCGGCTTTTTGATGAATATGGCTCACCATCTACTGCTGGAGACATAGCGTATGTGTTTTGTGTGCATATTTTTTCGTGTTTTAATCGTAGTAGTGTTTTTTAATTCTCACTATATATGTGTAAACCTAACATATTCGACAAGGATATTTCATTGCTTAAAGAAAAATGTGCCGCCTTAAGTAGGAAACATCATATCTTTAGAATATTTTGTTGTGTTTGGTTGGGGTGAATGGAGTAGAATCGATGAAATTACAGGGAATTAGTGGAGGTCAGAGGGAAGATTTGAAAAAAAAATGAGGTAGTGCAAATAAGTTATGATAAAAATTATGTGAGAATTGGTGTGATAAGGAATGGAGCATTCCCTCTAAAATTGGGGTGCTTGAATTATAGTTTAGGTTGCTAAGAATGGACTGGATGAAAAAAATGAAAATTTTCATACTTCAAATCTCATTCCATTCCCTCCCATTTCATTTATCCCAACCCAACCAAGCACAACATCAGCATCTAATTTGTAATAAACAAGCACTAATATGAGATACATTGTTTTTGCTATGTTCGTTATATTTAAAAATTTAAATAAATCTCAAGTGTGATTACACCTGTAAATTGTTAATTCGATGTACTAATAATTGTTGTGCTCGGTTATTTGTAAATGGTAGTTCAGTTTTAGATTTGTAATAAACTACTAGCACTATTGTGTGATACATTGTATTTGCTATGTTCGTCATATTTTTAGAATTTAAAATTAATCACTTCAAGTGTGATTACGCATGTAAGTTGTTAATTCGCTTTACCAATTATTTTGTAAATGAAAGTTCAGTTTCACTTCATTTACTGTGATGGTTCATATATTTGAATGTCACAATATTTCAAATCATCATAGTATATTTTTGGCGATGTCAAATCAGAAGTGTAACTATATGCAAATTGGAGCTTAACATTCCCTTCATGCCCCCACCTACACGTGTAGATAGAAGCTTAGGAAAAATATATAATAAGACTGAAGGAATAAAGTTCAAACTGATACCTATAATCAGCGAAAGACGTCTGTATGTTGTGCTGTAAAAATATTTAACAGAAGCCTTCATTTACATTGTTACTATGATGCCTGGACCTTTATAGTCTAATTAGATGAACCTCTAAGCATATTATCGTGATAACATTTTTCGTGATTGTTCAAGCCAGCATATAAATGTTTATAAGCTCTGTTTTGCTGTTTGGCATGCCTCTTGTGTGCACTTTAATATTAATGTTGAAGAATGAAAAGTTATCTTTAGGTTGTATAGTACATATATTAACATTTTTTTTTGCTGAGCTAAAAATACAGGAACTTTATTTTGTCTGAATTGATTTTATCTTCTGCGATTCTAATTTTATTATTGATTATCAGATATATCGATTATCTCTTCTTAGGAGACTATGTTGATCGAGGCCAGCACAGCTTGGAAACTATTTCTCTTCTGCTTGCTTTAAAGGTCTTGCCTTATTTTTGTCTAGAGATATGTACAGTTATCCCAGTTCTACGCTCATGCCTTCTTCTTTCTTTCCAAAATGATAATTTATTGAGTGTTAACAGGTTGAGTATCCTCTAAATGTACATTTAATTCGTGGAAATCATGAAGCTGCAGACATCAACGCCCTTTTTGGATTTCGGATAGAATGTATTGAGCGCATGGTATGCATAACATCCGGTGTTATAATATGCTGGTATATGTGTCACTAAATGTCAGTTTCCTTTGATATATTATCTTCCATTCCACACCTAAACGACTATACTAAGTTATATGCAAAATAGGGCGAGAGAGATGGTATTTGGGCATGGCATAGGATAAACCGATTGTTCAACTGGCTTCCATTGGCTGCTCTTATTGAGAAAAAAATATTATGCATGCATGGTGGCATAGGAAGGTCAATAAATCATGTAGAACAGGTTGAAAGCCTTCAGCGTCCAATCACAATGGAAGCAGGTTCCATTGTTCTCATGGATCTTTTATGGTTGGTACATTCATTTTTCTATTGGTATGATTATTGCCTAACTAAGTTGGAATTCATTCTTCCGGTATACTTATTACATAGGTTTGTGCTTGTAGGTCTGATCCCACTGAAAATGATAGCGTAGAAGGCTTAAGACCAAATGCAAGAGGTCCTGGGTTGGTTACTTTTGGGGTTAGTATTGTTTCACTTATATAATTCTTTTGACTTCATTTTCTTTAGGCAATTTAATAATTGGGAAATATGTGTTCATCTCACAGTTAATATACTTGTTATTATTGTTACTAAATAAATAATATCAATACTCTCAACCGTCTTTCACTTACTGTGTAATTGATTGTTCTCTTTTGAATTATTTTGCGTGCTTTTGGCTCATCGTTTAACGGTTCCTTGTTTTAGCCGGACCGTGTGATGGAATTTTGCAACAACAATGATCTTCAATTGATTGTGCGAGCTCATGAATGTGTTATGGATGGCTTTGAGCGTTTCGCCCAGGGACATTTAATTACCCTTTTTTCAGCCACCAATTACTGTGGTATGTTTTTGTCTTGGTATTTGTGGAGATTTAAGATGCTTGTACCTTTGTTAATGTTTTTGCTGTTAATTTAGGTACTGCAAATAATGCTGGAGCCATTTTAGTCCTTGGTAGAGATCTGGTAGTTGTACCAAAACTCATTCATCCATTGCCGCCAGCACTTACATCACCAGAATCATCACCTGAACGTCACACAGAGGATACATGGATGCAGGTACCACTATTTTAGTGATTTGTTGTATTTCTGTTTTTTTTTTTTTAATTTCAAGAGTAATGCACCTGATTTTTCATTAACCTTGTGTCTATTTATTATATGGTGGCATTAGGAACTTAATGCTAACAGACCGCCAACACCCACAAGGGGTCGTCCTCAAGTTGCCACTGATAGAGGTTCGCTCGCTTGGATTTAGAGGCTTGGTTTCCAGGTTGCTCCCTTATACCATCCTGTATAATGTTGCCATCTCAGAATATCTGGTTTTCTGTATATAGCATGAGAGCCATATGGAGGGGTTTTCCGCGAATTTTTCAAGCTTGTAATCGGTTCCTGTTAGAGGTCTGAAGGTTTTCATTAGATGGCCGTGTCCATTCTCGCATCTGGGAGGCCTTCAAACCATTGAAGACATTAATTAAGAACCCATGTTGCTGTTCGCGGATAGGGTTCTCCAAGTCGACCTTTGTACATTTGAGCTCCAGTCAGGTAGAAGTTGAAGTCTTGCTTGTTACTAGGGAAGAAAAGAAGGGAGGGGGTGGGGTAGTTGTATTTTTCTGTAGTTATGGTGGTTTTCATTGTTTTAGATAGTGCTTCTCTTATGATTTTTTTTCCCAGATAGGATGTGAGGTGTCCTCATATAATTGGTGAGTTATAATATTGAAATCAATCTTCTTTGGAATTGTGTCATATAGGTGTCTGCAGTCTGAGCCTGTAATTTGTAATTTATTTTGTACAATTAGTTGTGTGAAGATATGAATCCTCTACATGTATGAGCATATGATGTGAAAGGCATGGTATTCTCTTCTTTGTTTTCATTGTACATCTTTGTTGATTGATATCATAGCAACCTGCAATTTGTCCTGGTTTTGGAGAAACTGAATTGTGGTTACTGGCATTGGTTTACGACTGCGGTAGTTTGTTTTAGCTTTTTTTAGTTTACTTTCATTCAGTCCGTTTTTAGACTAATTCTAATTCCTTTCTGGTCTTTGCAGTGAGGTTAAGTAACTTGATTTTAGATTTTTTGTAGCATCATATGCTGCCAAGAATCAATAAAATATAGATGACATTAGTTTGATGTAGTTTATCATGAAGATTACTGTGTCATGAGTTATGCTGGACTTTTAAAGGTGAATGGAAGACTATAAGTCTTAAACTTACGCACAGAACACAATTACTTGGTCACATGTTTGATGTATCTAGCTTGTTCACATTGTAGTATTCAAATTTCAAAGCAATGGCGATATGTCTTCATTTTTTGTGGTAGAAGTTGCTTTGTAAATGAATACTACGCATCTTATTATAATGTATGTTTATTGAGTGAGGTTATGTGTAGTGTAATGTTCTCAACTGAAATGTTATCCTGTATATGGCTTGCAATGGCTTGCAAGTAATCTTCGTCGTCTTTGGAAGAGAGTTGTCCAAAATCTTTTGATAAACATAACATAAGCCTTTAGTTCGATCTTTCTTTTTATATTGGTACCTCTAAGTCTCAAAGAGACTGTAATGAACCGGGTCAAGGAGATGCACACATTTAATATGCCTTAAATTAGTGTCTTCTGAAAAATCTTGGGAGAGGAGAGTGAAACCCAAGACTTAGGGCGGCAAGATATCACAAGGTATCTCATCGTGCTTTGTTTGTTAGTCGTAAAATTTTAACTGTAAGTTATATACTACTCCATAAGATAAGGATAAGGCAAATGGAAGTAAAAGGATAAATTGACAAAAGCAGATTATTCCTAGGCTAGCAAAAAACTGACACACCCTAAGGCGGATGAAATAAAAAATGCATCCGAACTAATCTAAATTGGTCTAGCGGAAGTACACTCAGAATATTGTAATTTGCAAGTCTAGTAATTTGTATGAAGATTTAAATATATAATTAACTTTGACCAAATACATTTCTAGCTATTTTGAAAAATACACACAGAAATATGAGTATGAAGAAAATAAAAGATGGGACACACATTTTTATGAGAAAGTCAAACGAGTAGAAGAATCATTCTATTGGCATCACTATTTGAATATACATGTACATGCATATAATATTTAAAATTAAGTCTCCAAAGCCGTAGTTGTCGGCACCCCCACCATGTTTTAAAATTTTATTTAATAAATAACATTACATTTCATACTTAGTTTTATATCTTAATAATATTCATATGTGCAATACTGAATATTCAATGTTGATAGTATGCGGTGTACCAAGTGAATGTCAAATGAGTAACATGTCTGATGGCTCTTCCTTTATGTGCTCCGCAAGGTGCGACTTTGGAATAGTAAAATTAACACCATGTTTAATTATATTAATGTTATTAATAATACCAAACATTTGAAACATAATCACTTTGTTAATAAAAGCTCAATTAGAATAGTAAAACTAAGTAGGCAAAAAAAAAAGAATAGTAAAACTAACACCATATGTAAGTGTAACTATATTAATACTGTCTATAATATCGAAGGCTTAGAATGTAAACCTATGTCAAAAAATTCTTAAAGAGGTGTTAATATATTATGTAATTTTAAAACTTGTTTGTATAAAAAATTTCAACTATAAGAATCTTTTGTCCACTTGATAGTTCTTCTATTGTCAAGAAAATTAAGTGGCCAATATTGGTTTGTTATACACTTCGTTACATTGTATATTATTCTGATCAAAATTTTATATAAAAAAAATTGAAATTTACCTTTCAAAAAGAAAAGAAGAAGTTAGAAACACTATTTTTATTAGATATAGAGAATTTAAATTTTGTGAACTGCTCCCGTAACTAACAAACAAAAAGAAAACAACCAATATACGAGATTGAAGTTGAACTCTTAAATTACCATTTTCAACATTTTTCACTTACATTTAATTATAAATTTTTAAATACATAAAATTGCCGCTCATATATATATATATATATATATATATATATATCTTCAAATTACATCGATATATCAACTGTGCGAAGAAAATTTCATGTGCCAGCTTTACTGTTCCCGTAAATGTCAACTCGTTTCAGTGTTAATGAATGAATACTTCTCCTTAGCATTCAGTAGCAGCTGGCTAAATAAATTACTACTACTTCTTCAACCCATAACATAAAGGGCTCCCTCCACCTCTCTCTCATTCACTCTTTGGTATCCGCTGACTTTCTCTCTCTCTCGTCAATATTAAACAACACCCATATCTCTCTCTACCTCTTCCTCTCCACAAACATCTTCAATCTCTCCCATCTACAAATCTCTCTCATTTCTCTGCACTTTCCCCTCAAATTTACAAAGTCAAAACACTTCATCTCTTATATATATAACCACATAAACATTTCTTGTATAATTCTCTAAGTATTCATTCACATACTGCTCTTCCTTTTTCTTTTAAAATTAGTTTTATTCTTTTTTTTTTGGGTACATTTTCGGAAACTCTGAAAAAAATGCAAGAAACTGAAGTTCCGTCCCATTTTACATGTCCAATCTCCATGCAACTCATGAAAGATCCGGTTATAGTATCCACCGGCATTACTTATGATCGAGAACACATCGAGAAATGGCTGTTGACATGCAAGAACAAATTTTGTCCGGTTACTAAACAAGTGTTGTCCGACGATACGGATCCAACTCCGAATCACACTCTTCGTCGGTTGATTCAGTCTTGGTGTATTCTCAACAACTTTGATCGTATTCCAACACCGAAACAGCCTATTGATAGATCTCAAATGCTTAAACTTCTCAATGATACCAAGAAATCTCCACAAAATCGTCTCGAATGTCTCAAGAATTTACGGTCTATTTGTCAAGCAAGCCCCATGAGCATCAAGTTTTTGGAACAAAATGGCGCGGTTGATTTTCTAGCTCTACTAATAACCAACCATGAATTCATCGATGAGGCATTAGATCTTCTTTACAATCTCCAAGTCTCGGAAGCAAGCCT
This sequence comes from Apium graveolens, assembly GCF_009905375.1. NCBI lineage: Eukaryota > Viridiplantae > Streptophyta > Magnoliopsida > Apiales > Apiaceae > Apium > Apium graveolens. The sequence continues at coordinate 196,399,517 of NC_133656.1, read as the reverse complement.
CAAGCAATTAGCGAATGACGAGTTTTTCGAGTCATTAGTATTTGTTCTAAAATCCACGAATTTTCAGTCTCGTGTTCATGCAATCATTATACTAAAATCCATATTTCATGTTGCGGATCCAGCTCTACTAATCCGCATCCAACCTCCAGTCGTCGTTGAGGTAGTCAGCCTATTACAAGACAATGTATCACAACAAGCCTCAAAGGCAGCATTGAAGTTACTAATCGAGATTTGTCGGTGGGGCAAAAATCGAATCAAATCCGTTGAAGCCGGAGCTATATTTGTTCTCATTGAGCATCTACTTCTCGACAAATTTTCAACAGCATCCGAAAGACGATCATGTGAACTGGTATTAGTATTACTAGACCAACTATGTGGTTGTGCAGAAGGAAGGGCGGAGTTATTGAAACACGGGGCCGGAATCGCAATTGTGTCGAAAAAAGTACTTAGGGTTTCACAACTGGCAACATGTAGAGGTGTGAGAATACTAGCTTCAATAGCTAGGTTTTCGGCAACAAGTAGGGTTTTGCAAGAAATGTTACAAGTTGGAGTTGTGGCCAAGTTGTGTCTGGTGGTTCAAGTGGATGGGAATGGAAAAACAAAAGATAGAGCTAAAGACATATTGAGATTGCATTCTAGGGTTTGGAAGAATGCTTCTTGTGTTCCTTCTTATTTGTTGTCTTCATATCCTTCTTAATTTGTAATTATCTTTTTTTCCGGTCTGATTTTGTTCTTTTTAAGACCATGCATAAGATACAAAATTTTAAATTAGCTGATCTAATATTTTAAGTCAGAGAGATAAATTAATTGGACCGATGATAATATTACACTGGCCCAACGTAAATAGAAAAGAAATGACAATGCTCGCAGCATGACAGTACTGGTAATCAAGTGGTAACTAGAAGAATTCAATATTCAGCATTGACCAAAGAAGTATCCAGAAGAAGATGCACCAACTTTAACTACTAGTACTATTTTATATAATATACATGTACTTCCACAGTCTCATATTTGTTTAATTTGAACATGTTGATTAAAAAAAGTGAAATATCGAAAAAAAAAGTATGAAAAATGGATAAAATAGAATTAATATGTAATGTGTAAAGTTAGTGTACTATAAGAAAATTGTAGAGGTAGATAAATGTAGCTAATTTTTATATTATACATTTTTTACTATTTTATATATTTTAAAATATATATAATTAAACAAAATATTAAAAAAATGTATAAAAATGAAAGGAACAAAAGGAATATATAACATAGATAGTTAAATTTGCCTTATTTTTATATAAAGTAAAGGTCCACTTATAACGGAAAACTTCAGATCGAATGATAGGCCTCAGCCCTCATTTGCTTATCAATATTTTTTTTTTGCCATGAAAGTAAAAAAAAGATTATTCACATTCATAATTATGTTAAATAAAAGGTCAATGAAAGGTAATAATAAAGATAAATATTGTTATTTAGTTGTGTATACTAAAGGTACCGACTATCGAATTTATACCCAAAATATTTCATAAATATAATAACCAACTACAAATTAATATATAATAATGAACTGTGCATTTACATAAATTTTACAAGTAAAATCGTACTAAATTGTTAAGTTATCAATGCAATGTAGTTTGGTATGTTGAATAAAAGATACATTTTGATTGTTGTACAAGAAAAATGGGTCGGGGGAGTAATTATTTTGAAAAATGCTATATAAATTTATTTGAAGAAAAGTTAATTAATTTCTTGAGGAAATGAAACGCTAAACATGCACGTTGTAATACAAACTCTAATCTGATTCTGACCTAACTTTATATGATTTTTAACTTTCACTTGCAGATTTTAAAAGAGAACTGGTGGGAGTAAAGAACTACTAATATATAATATAAATTTTATGTATTACCATTTTTATTAATGGTAGTATACTTATGGTAGAGAAATGTTTTCCTGTTGGATTTTCGCCATTTTGTAAGGCTATCGGTTGAATTATATAAAAATGGTAAATTATAAATCTAATAATTTCTTAAATATGTTTGCTGTATAGTTGAAACTCTTTTAAGTAATTACGGAAAAATTATCAACATAACTGAAATAATATGCGTACAACATGATCAAGATGGTGTATTGTTTACTGTACATAAAATAATAAACTGGCTAATTATAAATTTTCTCCCATGAAATAATAGAGGTTTAATAAGTAATGTATTATGATTAGCATTTTTTATTACCGAGGCGGGGAGCACAACATTATCTGTTGGAAATCAGGAACTCGTGTCCGTATATAAATGACTTGAAACAAGTTGATGGGCTAGCAATTGTAACCCCTGTAATCTGTGTATATATTAAAAACAAAATATCCCGATAAGATTTCAGATAGATCTTACAGATGAACTGGAGTACAGCATTCCATGAGCTAGGTGCGTAGCTTCACGAAAATATTTATGTCATGATAAGGTTCAGATGATTCTTAATTCATAGGTACAGCCATTGTTCCATGAGCTAGCTATATATATATATGTGACTAACTTCATCTAAAGATTAATACGCCTTCCAAGTTAAATGAATCCCATATTTCTAGATTTTAAATTAGCTACTGTAGGTATATATCGCTTCTTTAGTTTATTTTATATTTCTCTTATTACATGATGGTGGGTGGGTAAAAAAACACCAAACATGCAGTTGGGCCAATTTTAATGACTACCAGGTTAAAAAAAGATATATCGAAGTTAATTCACAGATTCATGAACATCAGTTTATGGATCCGGTAAACTTGTTTTTATTAACAAAAGGGCTTAAATATGAAAGTAGTCATGTATCAAAAAACTCACTCCAGTTATCGGAGATTCGTTTGTATCATTATAGTTATAGGTAATGACAATACCGTTAAACATGTTAATTTGACTTAACAGAAGTGTATTGACCTTAACGAAATCCAGGTGGAAACACGTGAAAGATGACAACCGCTTCAACAAATACGCACAAATATATATAAATACATGTATATAATCATCTCCCCCATCTCTAAAAACGTAAATCTCAAATTCAAAAACACAATATTCTCATCTAAAAATTTATCTATTTTCTGTTGGGTTATTTTAATCTAAACTTGGTAAGTTTATTTTATTTAAAATATATGTTTTATCAGAAGCTGCTGGTGTTGTGCTACGAGTCTGTTGCTTGGTGTGGACTTAGTCATCACACGTTGGGAGTATTTGTAGGAACAGTAGCCCATGATAGAGTTTGTTTAGAAGTTGATTGGTATTCCCTTTGTTTTAGGACTTTCCTTTGTTGTTCAAGTATTTAGCATTGTAACTGTGAAAAGCAATCAACAGTTAATTCAATTGCATTACTTGTTTTCTCCAGTTTTTCATACAAACAGATATATATATATATATATATATATTGTATGCAGGTGTCTTTGTTCCAATATTCTGGTATCAGAGCTTGGTCACTTTATTGATGCCCAAGTATATGCTCAAAGCACAACCAATGGAGACAAGCAAAAGCAAGGAATGTGCGATCAGTTTGAATTACCCTATGCTAACACGAGCCAACTACACAACATGGGCGATGAAGATGAATGTGTACATGCAAAAGAATCCGATACTACAGCGATTGATGACAAGATGGACAAAATCGCTCTACTGCTATTTATCAAGGGATTCCTGAAGACGTGTTACTTTCTCTTGCTGACAAGGGAACGGCAAAGGAGGCCTGAGAGGCTATAAAAACCATGTGCCATGGTGCTGAACGAGTGAAGACTGCAAAGACCCAAAACCTCAAGGCAGAGTTCGAGTCTATGATCATGAATGACTCAGACTCTATCGACGATTTCAGTATGAAATTGAATGGCGTTGTCACTAATATACGAGCACTGGGAGAAGAGATTGCAGAGAGCTATGTTGTAAAAAAACTGTTGCGCGCAGTTCCGTCGAAATTCATGCAACTGGCTTCCACCATAGAGCAATTCGGTGACCTCGAAAAGATGACTATGGAGGAAACTATCGGATCTTTTAAGGCACGCGAGGAAAGGTTGAAGGGACAAGTCGAGGTTGGTAAAAATCAACTACTACTCACTAAAGAAGAATGGCTCGAAAGGGAAAGAGATGAAACAAAATTGTTACTGACCAAAGAAGAATGGATGAAACGTGATGGCAGAGAAAATGATTCTTCAAAAAGGTTCAGAAACAGGGACAACACCCGGAGTACACGAGATAAGAGCAAAGTACGTTGCTTCAGTTGTAACGGGTATGGTCATTACGCTGCGGAGTGTAAAAAGACGAAACAAAACAAGGAAATGATAGAAGAAGCTCACTTCTCACATATCCCTGATGAGGAGCCAGCCTTGCTCATGGTCAAGTGCGAAAAAAATGATAAGCTGAATATGCTGATTAATGAAGAGCATGTAACACCCAAACTGACACAAGGTGATATAATGGGGAAAAATGAATCAAATTTGTGGTACCTGGATAACGGAGCCAGCAACCACATGACAGGGCGATATTCAAAAGTTGACCATCTGGATACGGAGGTGACAGGGCAAGTAAAATTCGGTGACGGCTCGATGGTCAAGATGGAAGGGAAGTGATCAATCACTCTGTTATGCAAGAATGGGGAACGTAGAATCCTGAGGGATGTGTATTATATTCCTTCACTTCACAATAATATAATCAGTCTCGGGCAGATGTCGGAAGAAGGATACAAAGTGGTGCTTAAAGGTGACAATCTCTGGATACATGATGGTCAAGAAAATCTGCTCATGAAAGTTAAGCGCTCTGCAAACAGGTTATACAAAATAATTATTTCGAGTGGCGATCCAAAATGCTTGTTGGCAGGATATGAGACTGAGGACTGGCTCTGGCATGCACGCCTTGGCCATGTGAATTTCAGAGCCATAAAAATCATGTCAGACACAAATATGGTTTACGGAATGCCGAAAATTAATCAACCAGACAAGGTGTGTACAGGGTGCTTGATGTCAAAGAAGACGCGCAAGACATTTCCACGTCAAACAAACTTTTCAGCAAAGAAACCACTAGAATTGGTGCATGGGGATCTCTGCGGGCCAATCACGTCAAGCACACCAGGAGGTAAAAAATATATATTTCTGTTGGTGGATGATTATAGTCGCGTAATGTGGGTTTATTTTTTGAAAAATAAATATGAAGCGTTTGATGCGTTCAAAAAGTTTCGTGCTCTAGTTGAAGATGAGCCAGAGAAAAGAATTAAAACTTTCAGAACGGACAATGGCGGAGAATTCACATCTAATGAGTTCTTGCAATATTGTGAGGAAGCTGGCATCGTTCGACACTTTTCTGCATCATATTCACCGCAGCAGAATGGTGTGGTTGAACGACGCAATAGAACTATGATTGAAATGTCCCGAAGCTTATTGAAAGAAATGAACGTGCCAAATCATTTCTGGGGGGAGGCAGTCCGACATGCTATCTATTTGCTAAACAGGCTTCCAACAAGGGCAGTGAATGGTGTCATACCATATGAAGCTTGGTCAAAAGAAAAACCACATGTGGGTCATATACGCGTTTTTGGATGCACTGCACACATGAAAGTGCAGAATGTCAACTTGAGAAAACTGGACAACAGAAGCAAACCGGTGGTTTATCTTGGTAAAGAGCCTGGTGTGAAAGCTTTCAGACTGTACGATCCAGATGTTAACACAATCTGTGTCAGCCGTGATGTAATTTTCGAAGAAATGAAACCTTGGAAGTGGAATGGGGAGAACGACACACAGGCAGTATATATCGGGTCTTTCACAGTGGAAATAAGGGATGTAAGCAGAACAAATGAGAATGGCAATGTTGAGGATTATGTTCAAACAGACTCGGGAAATTTCTCTGGCACCAGTATGTCAGAATCAGATGCGGGTTCTGATACTGCTGCAGACAATACTCCGATATATACTGGATCAACGTCGAGTTCTGAGACTGATGGGCAGCCTCGAAGATACAGGCCACTTAGTGAGATTTATAATGAAATTGAACAAGTCGAGCTGGATGAAGAGGAACTGTACCTCATGGGAGTAGATGAACCAGTAAATTATTTACAGGCTGCAAAGAAAGGGGAGTGGATGAAAGCCCTGGAAACAGAAATAAAGGCAGTTGAAAGAAATGGCACATGGGAACTGACAAAACTACCTCAGGGACGAAAGGCCATTGCACTAAAATGGATTTTCAAAATCAAGCGGGACGCAAGCGGAAATATAATAAAATATAAAGCAAGAATTATTGCTAAAGGGTATGTTCAGAAAAAGGGTATAGACTTTGACAAGGTTTTTGCACCTGTCACGCGTATTGAAACGATACGACTACTGCTCGCTCCAGCTGCTAAAGAAAATTGGCAGGTACATCACTTAGACGTAAAAATTGCGTTTCTAAACTGAGAGATCAAGGAGGAGGTTTATGTAAAACAGCCTGAGGGTTTTGTCAAACAAGGAAAGGAAGATTTTGTGTATAAGCTCCTGAAAGCTCTCTATGGGTTAAGACAGGCTCCGCGCGCATGGTACTCAAAATTAAACAAATGCTTGGAGGGACTCGGTTTCGTTAGATGTGCATACGAGCAAGCTGTGTATACTAAGAAGATGTGTAATATCCCATATTTTTTTAGATATTATTTTTATTATTATTTTGAATTGTTTATGTGATTTTATGTGAATTTTAGTGAATTATCTGGTAATTGGATTTGATGTTTTGGATGTTTATATGTGATATTATTTGAGTATTTGAATTTTTATATGTCCAGAATAAAATATAGATAATTGTAATATTTTTCTGGTCATTTTTGGACTGTTAGATGATTTTATAATGATTTATGAATTATTAATTATTATCTGAATAATTACAAAATTATTTTATAAAGCCGGGAATCGTCCAACCTCAACCGTTTTTGCGTTTTTACAACCCGAAATTCTTCCGAAAACTCCTTCATAACCTAATATGGCAATTCTGGACATTTTCCGTGTTTTGACTTTTTCGATCCGGATTACAGTTTGACCTGTACGAGTCCCGGCGTGAAATTTTCGTTACGCTAATAATTTTATAAACCGGTAAAACCCATATTCCTGGAAGGCGAGATAATATTACTTTATTTTTGTATAAAGTATTTTGTAGGAAGCTCCGTTTTGATAATTATCCAAATCCGGTGTTAGATTGTATCGTTATATAGTTACTTAGCGGCTAAGTAATCTATTTTCGGATCTGATATGTAAGTGTAATTATCAAAATTATTAAATAAATAAATTATGTGCATGGGTTCTGTCAGCTGGATATTATTATTATTATTATTATTTTTATTAATTACGTGAGATTATTGATGTTCGAGTATCATTTGTGTAATTAGTTGTGCTATTTTATATTTATAATTAAAAGTGATTTTGTTAAAGAATTACTTTCATAAACATTTGTATTATCTCTAAAATCATTTTTATTGCTTCATAACCTTATTTATTATTTTTAGGGATTTATAAAATTTAGAAATCAATATTTCATTGATTATTTATCTTTAAATGATTTTCTGATTTTATTTAATTGTAAAATCATTATTTAATTTCAGGATTCTTCGAAAATTTTGGAATTTATATTTTATTGAGTTTGGAATATTCGGGAGTTTAAAATCATTTTAGGGTTTTTAGGATTTATTTTCACCTGCGTATCGATTCATTTAATAGATAGAAGCGGGAATAAATTCCATTTTAGTAATTATTTTAAAACTTACGAAGATTTTATTTGACTAGTTTTATTTAGTTCAGATATTTTGAAATCTAGTTGGGATTTATTTAAATTTTTATTAATTGTGTATTGTATCGTTAACTAGATTGCAGGTCAGATCAAAATTTTATTGCGGGGTTTATATGATAATTGATAAAAAAGGGGGGGGCAAGGGTTTGTTAATCGGGTTTAACCTGATCTCCTCTTCAGTTCATTATCTCTATTGATACTATTCAATCTCTCAATTGTTGTCTCTCTCACGCAAATCTCTCCCTCTCCTCTATTCCTTTCTATCCCTGTTCGCGGTCTCGTTTTTCGGGCCCCTGTTTCCCGGCCGTCGCTGCCGCTTTCTCCACCGCCACCATTAGTTTGTTCCTTCCCTTTCCGTTTTTCTCCCATCTCCCTCTCTTCCTCTTTCCCCTTTCTCGATTTCCATTCTTCTTCCCTGTTTGTTGTGGCTGTTGTGCAAGTGTGTGTGTGTTTACCGCGCGTGTGTGTGTGTTTGTATATGTGTGTATTGTGTTCTCCGATTTGATTTTGCTCCGTCGCCGCCGGGTTATTTTCCGGCTGGGTGACGGGTGCGTGTCCTTCACGCGGCTGGTTTTTGATGCCCTGTGTTGCCTTGGTTCGAACAGTGCTAATTATAATTTTATTGTTTTAATATCTCTTTGCAGGAAAAATTATTTGATTGATTCGTGAAATAAAATAATTTTGGTGCGAGAATTATATTATTAATCGATGAAATTTACGTAGGATGCCCGGAATTTACGGAAACCCGTAAATTTTATCGCCGTCGACAATGAGTTTTAAAACGAGTCGACGGTGGACTGTGATGATTAATTCTGAGTCCTATGATTTTAAAATATAAAATATGATTTCAATTATAAAATACGATTTAAAACACAAATACGAATAAAAATTGTAAAATATGGATTAAAATATAAAAATATGGATGATAACGATTATTAATTGTATTTAATTGGAATCGGTGAATTTGCGAATTGACGTTATGGACTGAAGTTGGTGGTTGGATTTTGGGATTTCGATTGATTGTGTTGTGATTAATTGACGTCGGGATGTTCGACGGGTAGGCCGATAAACAAAGGAGACGCTGCCCGATTTTCGGGAAATTAATTCCGAGAATACGGGAACGTAACCTACGATTATCGGAGACGTCGAACGAGGATATATATAATTAATTTTTTTTTACGAAACCTAATTACGTGTTGAGACAAGATATTTTTATAAATAAACCGTTCGTCCGTTTAATACGAAACGAACGCGTCTAGACTCAGAAAAATATACTGCTTCTAGTAAAAATAATTTTGAGACCCAATTTTTTTTTTTGCAAAGGTTGTTTGATTTGTTAATCATTCTGAGTCGATTATTGATCGATAAATCGTATTTTTGACCCGATTTCAGTTTTAAACATACCGAGTCGACCCTTCTGATGAACTGAGTCTTATGTGATATGAATTATGTGATATATGAGTTATGTGCTTATGTGCTATGTGAATTATGTGCATATGTGGATCAAGAGTCCTGTATTTGTCTGTTATATTTATGTGTGGGCTATCGTATGGGTAGACGATAGGCTTTTGACGCGTAGTTCGTCGAGTGGTTATCGATTAGACAATTAAAGTTCTATATTTTAATTATAGATGCGGATCATTCAAGTTGATCAAGACAAGATGTTGGATAAAGAGTGAGATAGAATGGAATTGGATAACTGGCTTCTAGCAATCGCAGGAGCAGCATATCAGTCAAGTGTTGAAAAGAAGGACGGTGATGTTTTCAGACAGAATGCCAGAATGAGATAATTGCGTTTATACGAGTGTGACTAACTGCTAAAACCCAAAGGCAAGTATCCTTATCATCACTTATTGTTCAAGTGATATTTATTTTAAATCTTTTGATGCAAGTATTGCTTTCCCTATTCTCAGTTTAGAATTGATAAATATTTTACATATCGCTAAATTAAATGATTCTGTTTACGCAAGTACCCTCTGCTATTCTATGTTCAGAATAGTCAAGTGATTTTATTTATCCAATTATCGGATTTATAAATGTTTTCGATTTTGAGAAAAGTAATTTGGTTGTGAATATTTCTACCCAAGAATTGGGGGAAATAAAATTATTTCGGGTGTCGATTGTTATGACCCCATTTCAAGAAAAGGTTTTAAGATTGGATCATAATTGCGTAAGTGACCGGGACGGACGGTCCAGCGGAGGGCTATTTCTAAGTGCCATATGAAACATTATGACACCATTTTGCCACAGGCGAGTATTGCCTTTTATTTGAGTACTCGTGTTTTTGGGGTCATGTTTCTACGAATCATGACCTTGTGCTATCACACGGGCTGATCAGCATGTGATAGTACGTCCGTCGGAGAATGATCCTAATCTAAATTATCATATCAATTTTGATATTCTTAGAATAAATGATTTATCAACTGATTCTGTTTTAGATTAAAAGTACTGATTCTGTTTTGGATTAAAAGTGAATTGTGGCTTTGATTCAGTTTCTGATTTTGTGGATACTTACGTTGTTGTTAAATATCAAAGGTGGTATTAGTATAGATGATTGATGTTGACTTCAGTATGGGTGTTGTGAGCATCAAAGTTCGTATTGATATCTAATTTGACTTGACAGCAAAATAAGTATTAACTTCAAGAGTTCGGTTTTGAATAAAGTTTATGATTCAATCCATAATCATTGTTTCATCTTATTGTGGTTTACGATATTTCCGTAAACACTGTTTTACGAGTTTTATTCTCGTTATGATTCAAAGTATTACTGAAGCCTTTCGCTCAAAAATATTAAAATGGTTTTGAATATAATTAAGGAATCAATTATGGGGTTCCTCAACTAAAATTTTATGATTCAGCAATTATGATTTTAAATGTTCTGTGCTATTGCAGATGTCGGTTTTATATCAAACGACCCTATATTTACTATAATGATCTTGCTGAGCATTTCTTCCGCTCATACTTGCCTGTTTTAAATTTAACCTCCAGTGAGGATTAGCTTGCGCTAGTTAGCTGCGTAATTCGAGGAAGTAACGAAGAAGCTCTTGAAAGGTGGTTGGTCCAGGGTTTGCGGACTAGTGTAAGTTTTATTGTGTAAAGTTATTTATATTAGATTATATTATAGTTGTATATTTTATTTGGGCCTAGTATACTTTATTTCGAAGTTATACTAGGGGGTTTAGTTTTGAGTTGGTATTTGTTGAAAAGAGTTTTAAAAGTAAAAGAAAGAGAAAAATTATTTGTGGAATTTTGATTTCTTGTTTCTAGAACTGTAACCTTAAAAGATCTTGGATTAGTTGGGGTCATTTATGCTAAATATCTTCCGCTGTCATTTGTTTATTGATTAAAAAGGTTGATTTGGATTGAAGTTTTATAGTGACGACCAAATCACCTGACCCCGGATTTGGGGGCGTTACAAGATGGGTGCGATTGTGTTGATTATTGTAGTTTATGTAGATGACCTGTTGGTAACAGGATCGAGCACTATTGCGATCGAAGAATTCAAGAAGCAGATGGCTAGAAATTTCGAAATGAGCGACATGGGGCTATTAACATACTATCTGGGTGTTGAGGTCGATCAAAGAAATGAAAACATTACGCTAAGACAAACGGGCTATGCTAAGAAGATTTTCAGCAAGGCAGGCCTCCTGGACTGCAACGCGACAAAAATTCCAATGCATCCAAACGAAGTAATTAACAAGGATGATCAGGGAAATGCTGTGGACTCTACGATGTTCAAAAGTATGATTGGGGGACTCAGATATTTGGTTCATACAAGGCCTGACATAGCCTTTGCGGTGGGAGTAGTGAGTCGCTTCATGTAAAGACCTACCCAGCTGCATATGAACGCAGCAAAACGGATCCTGCGCTATGTAAAAGGTACGATTGATTATGGGCTGATTTACTCGAGGGACAACAAGAATAAGGTGATAATAGGTAACTCAGACAGTGACTTTGCCGGGAACGTGGAGGACAGGAAAAGTACGGGTGGCGTGGTGTTTTATCTCAACGATAGCCTGATATCTTGGGCTTCACAAAAACAAAGGTGTGTTCCTCTTTCTTCTTGTGAAGCGGAATTAATGGCAGCGACGGCGGCTGCTTATCAAGCAGTGTGGCTGAGGAAACTACTGACACATGTTACCAACTATAACATTGCCCCAGTTACTCGGTTCGTCGATAACAAATCAGCTATCGATTTGGCTAAGAACCCAGTCTTCCATGGAAGAAGCAAACATATCGACGTGCGGTATCATTTCATACGGGAATGTGTAGAGAATGGAGATATAAGCATGAAGCATGTTTGCACTGATGAACAGCGTGCAAATCCTCTTACCAAGGCTCTCACAGCTGTGCGTTTTGAAAAAATGAGAGAACTGCTCGGAGTAAAGAAGTGTGTTCAGACAAGTTTAGATTAAGGGGGAGTTTGTTGGGTTATTTTAATCTAAACTTGGTAAGTTTATTTTATTTAAAATAAATATTTTATCAGAAGCTGGTGTTTTGCTACGAGTCTGTTGCTTGGTGTGGACTTAGTTATCACACGTTGGGAGTATTTATAGGAACAGTAGCCCATGATAGAGTTTGTTTAGGAGTTGATTGTTATTCCCTTTGTTTTAGGACTTTCCTTTGTTGTTCAAGCATTTAGCATTGTAACCGTGAAAAGCAATAAATAGTTAGTTCAATTGCATTACTTGTTTTCTCCAGTTTTTCATACAAACATATATATATATATATATATATATATATATATATATATATTGTATGCAGGTGTCTTTGTTCCAATATTTTCTTTCTAGAGTCACTTTTGACTAACCTTTACTCCCAATTCAAGAGAAACAGAACTATGTGAAGTGTCTTAATCTTTTCATGATTAATATTTTTTTATGTCACGAAGATTAACATTTTAATCTTAAAAGAATGTACATATATTTTTCCCGTGTATACAATAAGTATACATGATCTTTGTATTTACAATTTGCTGTTAAATTTTATTTTAAAATTAACAATATATTTTCATAAATATATCTGTCAAACTTATAATTTATGATGTTTATTGATACTAATTATTAGTACTTAAGCTTAAAATATATATATATATATATTGATGTAGTCAGGAATTTAATTAGCCCAGTTCATAGTTTCATATACGGAAAATTGAATTTTTACATATATTTATGAAGTAAAAAACTTCTAACAAAATTAAAAAAATACAGAAATGTTAGGCGTGTTAGAAAATTAATTTTGTAAAGAATATGTAATTTGTTCGTAAAAGAAAAAAGAAAGATTGTGACTTAAAAATAAAAAAACTTAAATTTCGATAAATAATCTATATTTCAGAAGTGATTAAGAAAATTTTAAAAAAAAACTTATCGTTTAAAATAAAATTTAAACATTTTAAGACTATGCAAAATAATTGTTACTTAATCTAATTTTAGTTTACAATTTGAATTTAAGGGCTGTAAGTGCCATTTCCATTTTATATTTACACGTGTGACTTAGTCAGCTGCCATCTAGGAGTTCCAAACCATTTTGTTAGGTTAACAACTCAAATTAACGGTATCGTCATTATTCACAACTATAATGATACAAATGAGTCCCCGATAATTAGCGTGATTTTTTTGATATATGACTTTAAGTTCAGTGACTGCTTTGAGATTTAAGTCTTAACAAAAGTCGGCAAATCAACCTTAATCACCAGGAAAGGCTGGTTTCAAACTCAAATTTTTTCCTAGTTCTTTCTTCTTCTTCTTTTTTACTTTAAAATCGAATTTAAAGCCTAATCTAAATATGAATATTTTATAGGGTGCTGATCCTAGACATATAATTATTGCAATATTTTTACAATACATGCATATTTTTAAATCAAAAAATTTACTTTACACGTGTACTTTAAACTTTATGAAGACCCTAGATTAAATAAGTGCAACTAGAAAACATAGAACGGACGGAACTAATAATTATTGCTCTAATTTCCGAAAATGTACATAAAAAAAAGTGTTCAAGGCAGCGCCTTATATATATATGCATGCCTAACTATAGAAAGGTAAATGTAAATGTAATACATCAGGTTATCATATTTCGAATAAGACACGGAATGTATACTTTTTTTTAGGGTTTGGTATGAAATTCATATATTTGTTGAAAATTAAGTCTCTCGTATTATGAATTTATGAGAAAATATTAACAAATTTGGAACATTATTTGATTGATTACAGTTTTTTTAGTTTTATTTTTTAGTTGTGATTGTTGTTGCTTTACAAAATAATGTATTTGAATAATTATAATAAATTAATTGAAAGTATTTCAATTTATATTTAATTCAAAATTATTGAAGCCATTGGAGTACGAGAAACTAAACGAACGTTACAGAAATCAAGAAATGTTATCATCACAATTATAATGTTTCATAAAATTTTGATTAGAGCACTTATTCAAGAATTGTTGGCAATACAAATTTATCAATTAGATAAGTTCATATATGTTACATTTGAGGTTTTAAAGTTTTTAGAATTTCCTTCATACATCATTTATTTATACATGTGAATGTCGCATGAGCCATAAGAAATTTTTCAAAATTATCGAATCATAATCTAAGTTTCATAGTTTCTATTATTTTTGTCTAAAACGTCAATGTGTAGACATTATTCTTATCTATGAAGATAAATTTTACTAATTCATTTGTTTATAAGTGAAATAGATATATTCTTCTATTTTAGTTTGATTGTTTTATCTAAAATTTATTAAAAGTGGAATACTTCATCTAGATATTTTACCAAAATTGGTTTAAAATTTATTATCTAACAAGAACTCATTTTTCTAACAGGCCTATGAAACTTATGAAACTATAATAGTCGAAATTTTGATCTTAGTTAATGTATTCAAGTTCTCAATCAACTGGATCGTCTTTGTACGGGAAACTAAATATAACATATTTTAAATTAATCAAATAAATAAATGTAGCAGCTAGCTAGTATAAGCGCTAGTAGTAGAGGCAGCTGAATGCCAAGTATGACCGATCAAAGTCTACGTAAACATGAATAACGAAACAAGACTGGGTGAGTAACCAACAAATTAAAGGCCCAGCTGCCCCCACTTATTTCAGCACATGTTCTTTCTTTCTGACTTGTGCTCATTTGGTCCGCCTTTTACCTGTGCGCTTAAATTTGAATCACGATTTAATATTGGTACAATATTAGGAGCAGATCTAGGGATTGCAAATTTATCCGATTCGACGGATATTCGATCCGAAACCCGAAGTTTTGGATATACCGAACCCGAAATTTTGGATTTGGATTTCAACTATACCGAACCGATACCCGATCCGAAATCCGAAATTCAGTCCAAACCCGATCCAAACCCCAAACCCGATTAAAATCCGACACATTTATTATAGATTATATATAATATTTTAGATGTAATACATATAATTTATATATTTTTCTTGTATTATTTGAGTAATAATAAATTATTATCAAGATTGTCAACACTTATTTACTGAATTATAACTTTTTATTTTAAAATCGACTTTTATTATGTAAGACGTACTTTGTATATATTTATAAAAAAAATAATTTGTGATGAAATACTAAATATTATGTCATCACCGTATCTTATATACTACTAATCGTGCCAGTATTTAACTACTTATTAGTTAATTTATTTTATTTTAGCTATTATATAAATGTGATTAATAGTGTTTGTATGTATAAGTAATATTAAATTTGATTACATTAGTTGTAATTTTTGGATACCTGAAAAATACCCGATCCGATCCGAAACCCGACAGATTTGGATTTGGATAACCCGAAAATATTTGGATTTGGATTTGGATTTTACAATATCCGATCTGAATCCGACCCGTTGTCATCCCTGAGCAGATCTAGAAATTTTATTTTTTCAAAAAAACATAGAGAAAATATTCAATAAACATTTTTAAATTTTTATGAATTTTTTCAATATTTGCAAAAAGTTCTAATAATCAAAAAATATTAATTTTATTTTAGGGGAAATACGTCCCCTTTATTAGATCCGTCCCTTACTGAAATATAAAGAATTTAAGCGTGATGCAATATTCTTGAGGGATTAGTACATTTATTCCTATCCCAGGTATGATTATCAATTATTCAAAATTTGTTTAGGAATAAATATCATTTTTTAATTTATAAAATTTCTCAAAAGAAATATAAAGAATTAAACTCATGCATGTACATAATCTCGGTTCTATGTTCTACTAAGATCGTCATTCGTCGCTGACAAAATTTCTTCATAAACCCAAGTGTTAAAATTTAGACCAAAAACTTTTGAAGAAATAAATTTACTAGGTGATATGTAAAGTTAATATATATTAAATTTTTAGAAATTATCAAAAATATTTTTTTATTTTTATTTTTTTGTGATTTTAGTATTTTGAAAAATATTTGTAAAAATACTGTGCAATCAAAATCAAACAGAATCTAGCTTTTCTGGTTGCATTTAAGATTACACGGAGTTGCGGAAACTCGTCGTGATTGCATCTAGTGGCATGAAGTTATTTTTGCAAAAAAAATAATTTAAAATAGTATTTTTGTAAATAAAAAATATATTTTTGCAAATTAAAAAGAGACAATATTTTTTGCAGAATATTTTTGGACTTGGGATATCTTTCAAAAAATCCCTTAAATTTTTGTAATTTTGGAAAACAAGTGTTACTTTAATTTTTTAAAATTTAAATTTCACATTGTTTTGGTTAAGAATTCGTAAGAATTGGAAATGCTTTTAGGCCAATAATAAACTCTCTCCGTGCCCAAGTCAGTTATCATAAATGGGGAAAAACATTAAAAGATATATCTAATCAATTTTAATATGTAATTTCAGGTTATAAAATAAATAAAAATAATTTTTTTTTAATTTTTGGTCATAAGTTAGGTCAATAATTCGGACACTAAAATATCTAAGAACACTAATTAGGGACCTAGGATTATCGATTAGCTAAAGACAAAAGCTGGCCATAAAATCTCATGATAATTACTATTCTAAGTTAATTATGGCTTTATTAATTTGATTTCTTTGTCAAACACCAATAAACGAAGATTTGAAATTAGTCAGTAATTAATTACTCATTAGGCTTTAAGTAAAGTATATTTCAAGCACACAGAAATTACAATTACACCTAGTGAAAACGTTAGGTCGCCCTTCACAATTATGCACATGTAATATTCCTCTCGTTCTAGAAAAGAGTTGTTATGCTAGTTAAAGTAATACTAGTAGTTTTAGTGTGATGAATGTTCGGTCGTGCAGGTTTGTGAGATAGATACGTAAACATGCATTCAACGCATTATAAATTTAACATGCTAAATTTGCAGGAAAAATTAATTAAATATTTCAAGTTGCTTATGTAAAGATTTGTATGTTCAATAAAGGCTTTAGACTAAACTAGAGACGAGTAAGACATGCATTTAGAATTTTATCAAATTTTTCAATTTCATTATATAAATATAAATATTTGAAGTATGTTTATTATTTAGGATCTTATAAATCTATTTTAATTAAGGTCAATGTGCATTATACATGCGAAGGAGTAACTATTAATTTGGACAAATAAAACACATGCATTTGGATTCTATCAAAATTTTCGATTTTATTATATAAATATAGGATACTTGAAGTATGTATAATTTAGAATCGCAAAAATTAATTTTAATTAAGGTCCCGTCAATTCCAGGACATTCCCTGATTTAAGGACATTTTATTTTATTTGCATGAGCTAAATGTGTGTTTGAACATGCATTTTGACAGTAAGTCATCGTGATATTCTTTTGCATCTACATAGGGCTCAGAATCTGAATTTTTACGTAAAATACAACTAAAACTTAGCAAAAAGAAACAAAGATCAATGGTTAATGTTGAATTGGATCAGCACTTGATGAATCAAATTAATTTCCAGCAAACTTAGTAAAGAGATAATCACCAATACAAGGAGAAGTACTCCAAGCATTATTATGCAATTTAAGAATCCCTCGTGCATTCTTCTTCAAATTACCATCACAATCAGCTTGAATCACCATACACAGCTTCGCAACAGCTCCAACACTCAACATCTCGAAAACAACTTCTTCTATGCCAGAATATCTCGCGATTGATGCCAGTATATGAACTGCTCTATCATCAATTACCGGAGAAACTCTAAGAATCCTCTTCGACACGAATGCAATACCAGCGGCATGATTCAAGAATTGAGCCCTACCATCAGCACAAGCACAGAGTTCAGCCAGTATACAAAATATTAGCTCGGTTATATGTTTCCCTGGGTGCCTCAGGTCGAGCTCGATTAGCTCAAAAACACCATTAGCTTCTACGATTTTGATTCGGTTCCGTCCCCAAGGAAGCACATTTAGTAAAACATGTACCCCTGCTTTTGTAGCCTGCTCAGAATTTGTACGATAATCCCTCAACATTTTTACGATTAAATAAAAGAACTTATCTTGTAATCTTTCAAGTAAAATCGAACTCGCAACTTCGGTAATTATCTTGAGGACTAAAATAGCAAAGTGTTTGACAACTTTATGATCACTTTGTATAATCCATAATATGGACTCAATTAGATCGAAATTTTCTTTGACCATGTCAATATTATCAAGTGAAGGCTTCCAAGTAAGATGAAGAACCCTAAACGCTTCCTCAAGCCCGAAATCTCGATTCTCCTTCCAAAATTTAATAATTAACATAACCATAGCCCTAGCCGTACCGGCTTCTGCCATGCATTTCCTATTCTTTTCGTTCTCGTTAACAAGACCATTAATCGTTTTCAAAGCATGTATGTACAATTGAGGACTATTGAGTTGACGGTGTAGCTTAAGAACATGAGAAATGCTCAAAATAGATTTCGGAGTAGGGATTCGATCGATACCATGATCAGCGTTGGCTGTACACCATGCTTGAATGAGGCGACGGAGCGTGTGATTAGGTACCAAATCGGAGTCTGCAGTCAATGGTTGTTTTGTCACCGGACACGAGGCATCATTAGCCGTGAAAAGCCAATGTTCTATGCTCTCGCGGTCGTATGTTATGCCGGTTATAGCGGTTACCGGATCTTTCATAATGACAAGTGATATAGGACATATGAAATATGCAGGTACATCTATATCTTCCATGTTGAGTATATGAGAATTAAAAAAAAAAGCCAGCTAGCTAAGAGTTGTATGAAGATAATTGAACTAAAAACAAAGAAAAATGACTTGAGAGGTGAGAGCCGTGAAAGTTGAAACTATGGTCAATTCTCAAATTCTTGATTTATAAATGTCATAATAATACTATGAATGGTTGGTATGCAAAAGACGGTGGGATGTATGATATGATAGCTTTTACAAAGGGGTTGAATAAGTTTATTATCAGAGGAGGGGTAAGATTACAACTCATGCAAATCATGCTTAATTAATAATCCATAAATTATTTGTTTACTAGCCTAAAATCAGTGTGATGCACGGATTTTATTCTCAAATATTATATAAATTTTTGAATTTAATTTGAAGAAAAATATTATAAATGATATTTATTTGAAGTAATAATAATATAATAATATAATTTAATAATAATTATAATACAGGGTCAGATTCATGATAACTAAATTAGTAGAGTAACTAAGTAACTATGTATAATAGGTGTGTAAACACAAGTTTGTAATCTGTAACAACTTTTATACATTAGTGTTTTTCTTTTCATGCATAGTTAGTACTTTTAGTTACACGTTAACTTTTGAGTGTTTTTTTTGTTTTTTATGTAATATTCTTTTCTTTTTTGTATTTTTTATATGTGTTTTTTTACCTTTTTAGTGTTCTTTTCTTTTTCATGTAATATTCTTTTCTTTTTCATACTTTTTATACGTGTTTTTTACCTTTATACATGTTCTGTGTTTTTAGATGGGGATTTTTAATATTTTTTTATGTTTATACACATATTATGTAAATTAAATGGGTGTTCTTTAATATTTTTCAAGCAATATTCTTTTTTATATGTGTGTGTTCTTAAATGAGTGTTTTTAATAAATTTTATGTGTGTTTTGTATTCTTAAATTGGTGTTGTTCAATATTTTGTTATGCTCAAATTTTTTTACTAGTGTTTTGTATTTTGTATTTTAAATTAACGTTTCTTTATATACTCGGTAATTGTATAACATGGAACATTAAAATTTTATAATGGTCTATTATTTTTTTGTACTAAAAAAATTTTCTACTCTAAAATTTTCTAAATTTTGTAACTATCTTGTGTAATGTAACTTTTTGTTTAAAGTTTAATATTTTTAACTTTGTGTACTGTAATTTTTTTAGTATTCTGTTTTTTTTAAATAATATTATGTTCTATAATAATTTCGGGGTCTTTAATCGATTTTATTTGCATGTTATATATATTTTTCTTTCTAGAGTTTTATTTATTTATTTTACGTTCTGTCTAGTTTTTCTAATCGTATTTTTTATAAAATATTGATAGAAAATAGTTAAGAAATAAATTCACAACAAAATAAATAATTAAGAGAACACATTATGATTATATTTGATAATGTTAGGTGTCCTATAACTATTTTTTAATTATTTCCGTACAATACATTTGGAAAATAATTTTGTATCTTGTTATTTTTTATAATTTTTTGAGTGTACAATATATTTTATATAGTGGTTTGTATATTTTAATCTTATGTTACATATGTTGTGTTATTTAATTTTTATGTGTTCAATAATTTTTTATGTTCACTAATTTTAATTTTTTGTTACAAAATTTTATATTTCACAATATTTTGTGCGTGTTTTCTTTATAAAATTAGGTACTTTGTGTTTTATATTTCATATTTATATTTTATGTTCACTAATTTGAATATTTAAACACATAAAAAGTACACATAAAATTTTTACAGAACACATAATTTTTTTATGTTCTCTTTATAATTATAAGTACTACATGTTTTATTTTTTATGTGTTCCGTAAATTTATATTTTCTGTGTTCTATATTTTTTATATTCCCTAATTTATATTTTATGTGTTCTCTAATTTAAATTTTATATGTTCTCTAGTTTTTTTTGCATGTTTCCTAATTTTGTAATGTTTTTAATAATATGTATAAAAAATATTATGCAAATTCAATTTCTAATTTATTAATGTAACATAAATGGATAAATGAAAGAATAGATAAAAAAAAAGATAAACAATGAATAAAAGAAAGAAATAAAACACACACTGTTTTTGGATTAAAGCCTAATAGACATTAAGTTATACGTGAGACAAGTTTGAGATTTGGTAACACATGTCAACGCTACAGTTAAGTTACTCAGTTACCAGGACTTAAGAGTTACCATTTGATCCCAAGCCTATAAATACATGTGTATAAGATAGTGATATTTTAGTTTTAAAACTTTATTTATTTGAATAGTACATATCCTTTTATTTCTTATCAAAAGGATTGTACACTTAGTTTAAGAAATATGTATAAAGTATGTATGAAGTAGTGTGATCATTGATTTTTAATGTATAAAAAGGAGATATTGGGGTAAAAGTAGTGTGAAAAGGGAAGAAAATTGGGAAAATGGTGGGACTAGTTGACTATTTTTGGTAAGTTTTGAAATGTAAAAAAATGAATGGGACACCAAAAAAGGAAACTGTAAATAAATCAAAAGGACGGAAGGAGTATTGATTATTTTAGTCTGACTCTATTATACTAACTAAGGAATCATCTCTATTTTTGTTTTATTAAAATAATATGTATATTATAGAAATTAAAGAAATCCCCTAATTATATAAACTTAAATATTGTACATACAAATCAACTATCAAATTTTAATATTTCGGTTAGGTTGGATCCTAGTTATCCTACTCTTTCAATCCTATATTATACCTACGTACCATTAAATTAGTTAGACTCTTTAATTTTATTTTAACTTAAATCAATAATATAAGAATTATCTCTAATTTGAATTTATTTCTGGTTTTAGAGAAGTTCAATAATGTATATTATTATTTTTTAACCCCAGGTCAGGCTAATACCATTAGTTTGTTTTAAATTTCATTTTAGCTCTAGGTAAATATTATAATATTTTAAAAAGAATAATTGATATATATTATTTTATTTTAGCATAATGACATTATACCCATTAGCGAATTACCATTCAAATTTTAATTCTTTTTATCGCGGTTCAATAATATATTTTTTTGGTCAGGTCAGTAGTATTTATTATTTTATTTTAGCATGAGTTATCAAATATTTATTTTAGCTTGAGGCCCATTATATCAACTAAATCCGGTTAAATATACTTCGTTTTTTGTTTAATTTTATTTTAATCCGGGTGAATATTATTTTCTTTTAGACCCAATGAATAATCTATATATACTATATTATAATAGATGAAACATTAAAAGTTTAGTAGTCGGTCGGTCGGTTTTTGCTGAAATTACTTAACTAACCTTATTTATCTATTAGTTAACCGTCGTAAATGGTCAGTTTTGTTTTGTTGCAGTGTTTGTAGTTAATATCTAATGTATGCCCAGATTTATTGCAAAAGAAAAGTCTCCCTTTTGCTTACTCTTTTTGAAATGCATATCTCGGATTATTCAATATTCAGCACGCTGATAGTTTACTCTCTAATATTCTCCTTTCTTCTTTCTATTTTAATAAATATTTTTCTTCATTATGCCCCATACGAGAGGGATAGTAATTAAAATGGCCTGATGGGTATGCATTTGACTTTCAAGGTTCGGCGGCTAAAGATAAAAGGAGACAAAATGTTGTGACTTTGTGCGAGAATGTTTCCTCAGGGTTGAAATTTGAAAAAACCATTCTTCTCAAAGCAACTAGTATTAGAACTTACTGGACTAATATGAAAATTTGTGTATGCAGAGATGACGTTTCATTGTGAAAATTTTGATTTTCATCATATCAGGTTTTATTATTAATCTTGACTTGAAGCTGAAGAGGTCATTTTCTATAGAATTTCTACTAATATTTCCTGTCAAACAAATATATATATAAAAAAAAGAAGATAAATGCATGTGATTTTTTTATTCAAACATAATTG
This sequence comes from Apium graveolens, assembly GCF_009905375.1. Classification (NCBI taxonomy): domain Eukaryota; kingdom Viridiplantae; phylum Streptophyta; class Magnoliopsida; order Apiales; family Apiaceae; genus Apium; species Apium graveolens. The sequence goes on along the minus strand of NC_133656.1, from coordinate 196,376,737 downwards.
CATATTATAGGGTTTCGTATCCATACAGTTTGCTATATAAGGCCCATGCATGCGTTTGAAAATTGAAATAGAGCACCTGCGGCCTGCAGGTCCAATTCTTCAATGTTGAAAATTAAGCACTTAAAATATTACTCTATCATGGAAATTATGTTATACTAGCTTAAAACCACTGCTATTCATGGATCACAATTTTTTTTTAATATTATATAAAAAAAATTGAAAAAAAATTGATTTTGATTCTTAATTTTGTTCTTTTAAAATTTTATAAGAAATGACTTCATGATAATTATGTTAGTATACATATATATATTCATAAATTTTTAGAACATTTAAACTTATTTAAAGGGTAAAAATATTATTATAGCGAAATTATTATTTTATTGAGAGTAAGTATGTAATGTCTCGATTATGTTGAGACCTTAAAAAAATATTATTTTAGCATGATAATTACTTAATTGATTAACTATAACTCTATAAAAGATATTTGAAAAAGACAATATTACTGATTGAATGATATAGTTTTATTGATGATTCTATGTATATTTTTAGAAAAAAATATTTATGTTTTAATTAAAATTTGATTTTTTAGTTAACATCAATAATATACGAATTATACTTAGTTTAATATTAATTTGATTTAACTCGGATCAATAGTTTACATATAATTTTGTTTTAGACTGAATAATTAGTATATATGATTTTGTTTATGTTTGTCAAATTGTATTTTTATTTTAGTTTTATGTTAGTCTGAATCAATTGTATAATGTATTTTTTTATCCTCGATAAATAAAATATACTATTTTGTTTAATTTAGTTCATTAGTATAATTTTTTTAGGATGATTGATAGTATTATTATTTTATCTTAACCCGAGTCATATTATATCGACTAAATCTTAATAATTATATTTAGTTTGCTTAATTTTAATTTAGCCTGAAATAACAAATTAGAATAATATAGAACTCGATATAAAAAAAATTGATAGAAAAAGTTGAATTTAATATAAATGATAATGAAATATAGTTCGATGTAAAAAAGAAGTGAAATTGATAAACTAATATAGAAAGTTGACTTCAATATCAATTAAAATTAGTTGAATGACCCAATAATTAGAATTAGAATAATTAAGTAATTTCAGCAAGTATCGACCGACCGACTACCAAACTTTTAATATTTCATCTATTATTTATTTTAATTTTTAATTTTGTTCATTTAAAATTTTAAATGATATGACTTCATGATTATTATGTTAGTAGACATATATGTTCATGTTAGATATATTTGATAATGTCATGTATAATATGATTTTTGTTTAGTTTTCAGATCTTATCTAACAGGACAAACCAGTACTTAACTAGAAATCAGCACTTATACTGAAGACAGAACTTAAGTTATCAGAACTTAAGTTATCAGAAGATATTTATCAGAAGATAATATCAGGACTTAAGATGACTTTCAGATAAGGCAGGCGGCTGATTGAAAGGAAAGAAGATCGAGACTAAGACAGAAAGAAATATGCATGAAGAATAGAATACTTGGAAGAAAAGATAACTAGTTGATATATTTGAGGAAGCAAAATTATATTCCATATCAATTAGAACATTATCTTGTAACTGTGTAGTATATAAACACAGGCATAGGGTTTACACTATAAGTGTTATCATTATCGAAGTTATTACTCTTTGTAACCCTATCAGCTCTCGTGATAATTTGTTCTTCACTGAGAGAGGACAGTTCCATATTGTAACAGAGTTTATTGTGTTGAATAAAATCTGTTTTCTGTTACTTGAGTTCTAATATTCGATTTGATTGTAGTAAATATTGTATTCAACCCCCTTCTACAGTGTGTGTGACCTAACAAGTGGTATCAGAGCCGATCTGTTAACACACATACAGTTTAAGATCCATAAACAATCATGTTTGAAGAAGAAACTCCAACCAAGACCACCAAAACTGAAGAACCTCCAAAAACCATAAACTATAGTCGATATGAGACTATAAGAGTTCCCATGTTGAAACCTTCTGAGTATTCCATATGGAAAGTGAAGATGGCTATGTTTCTGGAAGCTACAGATCCATAATATCTCGACAGGATTAATGAAGGACCACATATGCCAACCAAACTCTATGTGAAAGTTGCAGATCAGCCAGCAAAGTCTGTACCAAAGGAGAAAAGTGATTACACTGCTAAAGATATCTCATCGATTGCAAAGGATGCAAAGGTAAGACACTTGCTGCATAGTGCCATTGATAATGTCATGTCAAACAAGGTAATTCAATGCAAGATTGCAAAAGAGATATGGGATGCTTTGGAAACAAGGTGTCAGGGAACTGATTCAATCAAGAAGAACAGGAAGACTATACTCACTCAAGAGTATGAGCACTTTGACTCAAAGCCTGATGAGTCATTAACTGATTTATATGACAGATTTGTCAAACTCTTGAATGATTTGTCACTAGTTGACAAAGAGTATGATATTGAAGATTCAAATCTTAAATTCCTGTTAGCTCTTCCTGAAAGATGGGATTTGAAGGCCACAATAATAAGAGACAACTATAATCTTGATGAAACAACTCTTGATGAAATTTATGGGATGCTCAAGACTCATGAACTTGAGATGGAACAAAGAAGCAAGAGGAATGGAAGAAAGTCAAGGACAGTTTCCTTTGTGGCTGAGGAGGAAAGTCCCAAAGTTGATGCCTCAAAGAAAGGCAAGGGAAAAGCTCTCATCACAAAGTCTGATACTGAGTCATCAAGTTTTGATAGTGATGATGACTCAAAAACTGAAAGTATACCTGAGATAAACCCTGATGAAGAGATGATGATGCTGTGTGCTATTATGGTGAAAGAAATCACAAAGATTGCATACAGGAAATTCAGGAGAGGTTAGAAGTTTTCCAGGAAAGGTGCAAGTTATGATAAGAAAGGTTTCAGAAAATCTGAAGGCAGAGGAGGAAAGTCTGATAGAGGAGATTGGAGATTACTCGAATGTTAAATGCTACAACTGTGGTGAGAAAGGCCACATATCTCCTGATTCTAGAAAAGGGAAGAGTGAAAAAGGCAAGGCTTTTGTCACAAAGAAGAAAATCTGGTCAGATGCTTCAGATTCCGAGGATGAGGAAAACTATGCCTTGATGGCAAATGCTGATAGCAGTTCTGATACTGCTGACTTAAAGGTACCACAAACTACTTATGCCTTTCATACTGATGATATTACTGAGTTGAGAAGATATCTTAAAACCATGTTCATTAATTATAAAGATCAAACTTTAACATTTGAAAGATTAACTTCTGAAAATCTTGCTTATAAAAAGAGGAATGATTATTTAGAAAAAGAGTTAGTCATGTTCCATCAAACTCAGAAAGATAGAGATGATGCCTTTTATGTTAGGGATGAAGTACTAAAAATGAATTAATCTCTAAAAACTGAGTTAGAAAAGGAAAGAGAGATTACCAGGACTTAGACTAACTCTGATAAAGCAACTCAGGATATTCTTAGTAGTGGAAACTGGAAAGAGGGCTTAGGTGATGGAGATGATAAGAACAGTAAGAGAACTGTAGAAACTGAGCCTATAGTTGTTAAACAAAAACTAAAGGTAAATCATGTTAAGTTTGTAACTGCAAAGTCTGATATTGAGCAATCAGAAGTTAAGGAGAAAGTAACTTCTGACAAACCTAAACAGGATAAGCCAACTGAAGTTAACATAGGCTTAATGACTAAGAAGCAGCTTAAACATAAGCTGAAAGATGTTAAGAATGTAAACAAGGTAAAGCCACCTAGGAAAAATAGGAATGGAAAGGAAGGTGTGAACAAAAGTAACAATTATAAGCCTGTTCCTAATTCTCCTAGAAAAACATGTCATAACTGTGGAAACTCTAACCATCTGGCTTCTTTTTACAGGAAGAATAAGAACATAAACTCCTTACCTTCAAATTCAGGAATTAAGAGTCAGTATGTTAGATATAAGCCACAAAATCCTTGTTTTTATTGTGGTAGTTTATGGCATTCCATTTATACTTGTAAGGAATATCATAGTTTGTACTATGATTATTATTAAATAAAACCTTCTGTAAAGAAAGTTAGCATTATTCCTTCTAGTGTAAGTTCTGGTTCAAAGTCTGATATTGCAAATTCTGATAAGAAAACTGTTAACATAAACTCTGATGCTAAATCCGCTGCAAATGTTAATAAACTTAAAAAGGCCAAAGGATCCAAGCAAGTCTGGGTCCTTAAAACTAATCATTAGTGGTCTTTGTGATTGCAGGGCAACAGAAAAAACATCCTAGTTCTAGATAGTGGATGTTCAGGACATATGACTGGAAATAAAGCCCTGCTATCAGACTTTGTGGAGAAAGCTGGCCCAGGTGTTTCTTATGGAGATGGAAACATTGGAAAAACTCTGGGATATGGCAATATCAATCTTGGAAATGTCATCATTGAAAAAGTAGCTATGGTCTCATGACTTAAACACAATCTGCTGAGTGTTAGTCAAATCTGTGACAGAGGTTATCATGTGGATTTCTTTGAAAAACATTGTGAAGTTGTAAGCAAATCTACAGGCAAATTTGTTCTGAAAGGGTACAGGCATGGTAACATTTATGAAGCAAAGCTTTCAACAAGTACCGATGGTTTTGCAATCTGTCTGTTGAGTAGAGCATCAATTGAAAAAAGCTGGGATTGGCACAAGAAACTCTCTCATTTAAATTTTAACAATATAAATGAACTAGTCAAGAAAGATCTTGTGAGAGGACTGCCAAAATCAGTATTTGCTCCTGATGGCCTTTGTGATTCATGTCAGAAGGCAAAACATAGAAAATCTTCATTCAAGAGCAAGACTGAATCATCAATTCTTGAGCCTTATCATCTACTACATGTTGATCTATTTGGTCTAGTGAATGTCATGTCTATTGCAAAGAAGAAATATGCTATGGTCATAGTGGATGAGTTCACCAGATACACATGAGTGTATTTCTTGGACACAAAAAGTGAAACTGCATCTATCTTGATTGATCATGTCAAGCAACTGGATAAATTGGTCAAAGATTTTGTGAAGATCATAAGAAGTGATAATGGCACTGAGTTCAAGAATTTGATTATGGAAGAGTTCTGCAAAAACCATGGAATAAAGAAGGAATTTTCTGCTTCTGGAACTCCACAGCAAAATGGAGTTGTTGAAAGAAAGAATAGAACTCTTATTGAAGCTGCACGAACTATGCTTGATGAAGCAAAGTTGCCAACCTACTTTTGGGCTGAAGCTGTGCAGACTGCTTGTTTTACTCAGAATGCTACACTCATTAAGAAGCATGGAAAGACACCATATGAGATGGTGAAGAAAAAAAAGCCAAATCTGAAGTATTTTCATGTATTTGGATGCAAGTGTTTTGTTCTTAAGACTCATCCCGAACAGCTATCCAAATTTGATCTAAAAGCTGATGAAGGAATTTTTGTTGGATATCCACTTTCCACAAAAGCCTTCAGAGTCTACAATTTAAAAATAAGGGTTGTCATGGAATCGATCAATATCTCTTTTGATGATAAGAAGATTACTGGACTTGAAGATTTCAATGATCATGATCAGCTGAGATTCGAAAATGAAGTTTTAAATTCTGATTCTGTAACTCCTGACAATCTAAATCCGGATACTGCGAACTCTGATGGATTAAACTCTGATGTTATTAAAACTGTGGTGACTACGCCAAAGGAAAATGAACCTGTGCAGGGGGAGCATACTGAAGATCCAACCACATCTCAAGAAGCATCAGAACCTACAACAGGCTCTTCAAGTTCTGATGGGCCAAGTTCTAATAATTCTGGAAACTCATGTTGTGATATTTCTGGAAACTCAAATTCTGAAGGATCCAACTCAGAGAGCATAATTTCAGGGGGAGCATCAGAAAATATTAATGGAGACAGCATGGATCATGGGGCAACATCCAGTTCTAGAGAGAACCTTCCATCTGCAAGAAAGTGGACTAAAGCACATACACCTGACTTAATTATTGGAAATCCTGATGCAGGTATCAGAACTAGAACAGCTACATTAAATGAATGTCTCTATCATTCTTTTCTATCTCAGACTGAACCAAAGAAAGTGGAAGAAGCTCTTTAAGATGCTGATTGGGTGCAAGCAATGCAGGAAGAGTTAAATAAATTTGAAAGAAATAAAGTCTGGACCCTAGTGCCAAGACCAAAGAACAGGTCTGTTGTTGGTACAAAGTGGGTGTTCAGAAACAAAACTGACAGTGATGGCATAATTACAAGGAACAAAGCAAGGCTGGTTGTAAAAGGATACTCTCAACATGAGGGAATTGATTATGATGAAACATTTGCACAAGTTGTTAGATTGGAAGCCATTAGGATAATTTTGGCTTATGCTGCTCACAAGAAGTTTAAAGTCTTTCAAATGGATGTGAAAAGTGATTTTCTCAATGGAGAATTGGAAGAAGAGGTATATGTTGAACAACCTCCAGTCTTTGTAGATCCCAAATTTCTCAATCATGTCTACAGGCTTGATAAAGCACTTTATGGCCTTAAGCAAGCTCCAAGAGCATGGTATGAGACTTTAGCTCAGTTTTTTCTGGAAATTGGATTTAACAGAGGGACTATTGACAAAACACTGTTCTACCTCAACCATGGAAAGGACTTACTTTTGGTGCAAATATATGTTGATGACATCATTTATGGTTCTACAAATGACAGACTTTGTAAGAAATTTGCCAAGCTGATGCATTCAAGATATCAAATGAGTATGATGGGATAATTTAACTATTTTCTGGGCCTTCAAGTCAAGCGGAATGAAGAAGGAACTTTTATTATTCAATCTAAGTACACCAGAAATTTGTTGAAAAAGTTTGGAATGCAAGATTGTTCAAGTGCATCCACTTCTATGGCCACTGTAACTAAGTTGGATAAGGATACTGGTAAATCAGTAGATATTACTGATTACAGAGGTATGATTGGCTCTCTACTCTATCTAACTACAAGTAGACCTGATATCATGTATGCTACCTGTCTTTGTGCAAGATTTCAAGCAGATCCAAGAGAACCGCACTTAACAGCTGTGAAAAGAATTTTCAAGTACCTTAAGGGTACAGCTGATCTAGGATTGTGGTATCCTAGAGAATCAGACTTTAAGCTAATAGGTTACTCAGATGCAGATTTTGCAGGATGCAAAATTGACAGGAAAAGCACAAGTGGAAGCTGCCAATTTCTTGGAGGCAGATTGGTTTCTTGGTTTAGCAAGAAACAGAAGTCAATTTCCACATCAAATGCAGAAGAAGAATACATTGCTGCAGGAAACTGTTGTGCACAGATTCTTTGGATGAAGAATCAGTTACTGGATTATGGGTTAGAATTTTCTAAAATCCCTATTTACTGTGATAATCAAAGTGCTATTGCTATGACAGGTAATCCAGTTCAACACTCAATGACAAAGCACATCAGCATTAGGTACCACTTCATACAGGAACATGTGGATGAAGGTATAGTGAAATTGCATTTTGTTCCAACATATCAACAACTAGCAGATATCTTCACAAAACCACTGTGTGAGGCTACTTTTACAAGATTGGTAAATGAACTCGGAATGGTTTCAGGTTCTTTCTCTAAATCTGCTTAGTTTATGTTTTGATACATCAGATTTTATGATCAGTATTTATAGATATTACTATCTTTGTGTATTTTGTGCTTAAATTGAAATTTGCTTAAGTGCTGATTGTTGTCTGATGTGAATTTCTAAACTCTGATAGTGATATGAATGTTTCTGTGACTATTCAATCCAATAAGGATAACTGTGCTAGATGCTGACCAAGTAGTCTTTAATATACTAAAGATACCATGTTTGAAGTAATTGTTTATGTGGAAATCTTTTAACACAAGCAAATTCTGATATTGAGCTTAGTTAAGTTTACTTTGTGTATCTTATTACTAAGTCAAAAACTAGAATAGTGTTTCTTATCTGTTAAGTTCTGATGTTAGTAAATTTGATGGATGTACTAAGTGCTGATAAGCCTCACTTATCAAAAGAAAAGAAAAGAAATAAAAATCAGGTACTCCTTTGAGATCTAGAGTAAAAATGTGGAAGGGAAGACCCAAGTGCATTGCTGGTATTAAGTAATATGCATTAGAAAAGCAAAATAAAAAAATTTCTTGGTGACTTTTCACACTCTATGATTATTGGAGAAATACTCTGATAACAATATATATTCTGATAAGCAGTCGTGACTCACTTACACAGAGAAGCCACTGTAAAATGGAATTTCAAAAGATGCATAAAATGAGCACAAAACAGCTGAGGTGGACTCGTGCATGAACTCATTCAATAGTAGGCTTCAGAATAATGACAGATTTTGAGTAAAGTTCTTAGTTATGCCTTATTTCTAAGATATACTGAAGTGAATCAGACTTTACTCTTTGTCTGATATTTAGCTTAATGCACACACTTACACTTCATATGAATGATAAAAATTACTGTGGTGATAAATGTTGTTTTAGATGAACAATTTATGTGTCCGATTGCATAAATTCCGAGGACAAGTTCTGATAGAAGTTCTGATGATTAAGTTCTGATGAAACCATATTAGTATTTGTGTGAAGAATTAATGGAATAAACATTCACTTTTCGAGTTAAGGAGCCATATTCTGATGACTTTTAAATCCTGATAATAATCAAGTTCTGATGCTGACGTGGCAGTATTTATTTACTTGGTTTATTTTTTGCCATTACTGGAACGATAATATTTTTACAGAATATTAGTTAATGTGAGATAAAACAGTCATAATCATTATGGGTTAGTGGTTAGCGTGTATGTCTTGAAAAACTGCATGCGCACAGTAATTATTATTATATCCCGTGCCCATTAACTCTGGCTTTAGATCTTTTACTGGCTGTTATTATTACACATCAGTCTAGGGAGTCGAGGGGTCATTATTTTTACCTGTAATTTTTAACCAGTCCTCACGTCCCTTGGTATTCCATTGGCTATTTAAACCGACCATTCATTCCGGCCAAAAAATATTCCATTTTCTCACAAACTCACTCTCTTTTTATTCATATCAACAAAAATGGTTTGTTTCAACATATTCCTGAACTATGAAACCTTTAACATCGAGTTGAGTTGTGATGAATGGCAACAGGAGTGGCATGTCACCGCCATTTCTGACAAGCTTTGGAACTCAGTTCCACAAGAGGTTCACATGGAACTCTTGTTATTACCAATGGAGTATCACCTCCATCTTGATAGGTTGAAAGAGGAAAGGAGAGAAGTTCTCTGTCAGCAAGAACGAATCATCCGTTAGGTCTTCTTAGTCTAGGACTAAGGCTGTTGATGTTAAGAATCGTAGAATAGGACTATCTTGTAATTTTTGCATGTAATTGATAAATTTCATGAAATTTAATCATCTGTTATATTAATAAAATTTTCTTTAATTGCAAGATTTGTTCTTTGTTTCTCAAATTATGTGATTGTGCATGTTTAATTGCAATTTATTAATCTTTACTTCATCGATTTTTAATTTTTATTTTGTGATGAATGTTTTGATTAAATTCTGTTGATTTGAGGAAACAACTGAGGAACAGGTTCCCATATCAGAACCTGTTGTTATAAAAGTTGAGAAGGTTTCTTCTCAGAAAGATACTGTAACTGGGAGTTCTAGGCCCCTCAAAAGGCTTAGAAAGTTAAATTTTAATGATAAAGCTCCTACAGTGTCACCGCCGTTGAAGAAAATAAAGAACTAGAGAGCTCACAGGGACATAGTTGAGTCAGATTCAGAGGATGTAGTGGAAGCAACTAAGGAAGGGGATCAGGAATCTCTGATCTCAACAGAACCAGTTGTTATTGAATCACTTCCTTCTGGACAACTAGAAACTGCTCAAGACAGAATGCATATACCTCCTATGTCATTTATAGTTGATCCAGTACATACTGAAGAACCAGGTACACGTGCTGAAATTGATATTCATAACTTGATTGTGCCTGAGGTTTTGTACTTGGAAGCTCCACCAATTCAACTCACTCCACCAACAACATCAATTTTGAATGTTGATCAGAACCTGGTTGCAGATCAGAATTTAGAGGATGATATTGAAGCCTCTATAGCCTCACATACTGCTATTTTATCAGAGGATGCTGATACTGCAGGATCTAAAAGTTCTGATGCTGTCAATGAAGAAACTACTGGTGAAGCTGCTGCTAATTTAGATGCTGATGCAGCTGGTCCATCAGGACATGCACCTCAACAAACAGTTAATAAAGCTGATTTAGTTAAGAAGTTTGTTACAGGGGAAGCACCAGTACCTTGGAGTGAAACTCCTAGAGGAAAGGAGTGGACTAAGGAATGGAACACAGTTAGTTTTGTTCCTTCTGAAAAGATTCTTGCTGAGCATCTGGCAAAAGCTGATGAAATACTGTTAAATGATGATTTCAAGGCACATCTAAGAGTTACTGCATTGAGTACTAGACACCCTCAGGGTCAACACTCAACAACTCATGCCGAGGTGAATAAAATTCAAGAAACTTTGATCCGGTAAGATATGAATGTTAAACTTGAAAAGAACAGATTTTTCAAGCCGGTCTTTGACATAATTGCCTACATTGAGAAAACTCAGGAGAAGCAACAAAGTCAAATTGATGAAATTCTGAAGATTCAAGCTTCTCACCAAAATCAACTCAATGAGATCCGATCCTCGGTGGAATTGCTTGTCTCTCTTCTTTTACCTTCTAATGCCAAAAAGGGGGAGAAAGTGATTAAGTCCAAATGCAAATCTATTCAGACACTGAAGGGAAAGGATGATGAAAATGATGATCAGGGAAAATCTAACAAGGGTAGAGGTCAAGGTCAAGGCAAAGGATTTTCATCAAGTAAATCTTGAATTACAAGTCAAGGAACAAGTTCTGATACTGGGAGAAGAATAAATTCTGATACTGGTAAAAAGATAAGTTCTGGTGAACATCTGGAACTTGATGAAGAAATTTAAAAGCAGTTATTTCTTAAAGAAAATCCAGGAATGGACTTTGAGAGTCTAAAGGAAGAAGAAGCTAGACTCAAAGCAGAAGGTGTCAAGACAAAATCTAAAGCTTTTGTTGTTGAAAAAAAAATTCCAAAGCCTAAGGGTATTGTGATAAAGGAAAGAACAAGTTCTGAGGAAACCAAAGCCAAATCACAAGTGAAAATTGATTCAAGGTCCAAGGGCAAAGAAAAAGTTGATGAATCTATAAAGGTTTATATGCCATTCATGGATGAAGAAATAATTGATGATGAAGAAGATGCTAATCTTACTCTGATGCAAAAGAAGATTTTTTAAACAACCTCTGACATGGCGCATGTTGTTCAGAGTCAAGATGTAGTAAGTTCTGATATGACAGTGAAGCAAGCAACCTCTGACATAGCTCAAGTTGGCTTGATATCAGAAGATAAGGAAAAGGAAACCTCTGACATTGCTCATGTTAAACCTTCAAAGATACTCCTACCAGGATTCACCAAAGCTAAACAGGCTCAACCTTTGAAGACTGCAACAAGTGGTTTTGAAGCAAGAGTTATTACAGGAAAGGAAGCAAGAGATAAATCTGGATTGGGTAGTTCTGATGAAAAAAAAGTACATAACACTATCAATGATTCAACTTCCTTAAGTGAACCAGGTGTTGGAGCAACTCCTGAAAGATTGAATCGACTTGAATCTATACAAATGGTTTACCATACCTTTTTGAAAGAACATATCTTGTTATATTTTATGACAGATGGAAGGGTATACCAGATTAGGCAGAATGCTATACCACTGAAGTATTTTGAGGAACTGGAACATGTTCTATTTCTACTTCAAGTGAAAGACAGATTAACAGATAGTGTTGCAGGTTATTTAAAATCTCAAATTCAAAGACAGAAGAAGCTTTATTCTGTAAAGTCTGACAGCACATACTGTCCCAAGTACAGAGATCACAGAGGTGATATTGTCGAAATGAAGCCTAACTCTGCTAAGATCATAATTACTTTTCTGGGTTATAAGGCTGTTGAATTCAATCTAGAGTCTAACAAGGCATATCTAATCAGACTAGATCAGGAGATAAGAAAAAATAAGATAAATGATCTCAGAGCAGCTATTTTTCAAATTGGTGAAGATAGAGCTGAATTGATAAATGCTAAAAGGAGGATGGTCAAGGAACTTGAATATGCTGAGAGATGTTTGTTGAAGAACTATCTCAGAACAACTCCTGATATCAAAGAGATCAAAAATTGAAGCCAAGTCAAAGATCTACAACTGCTTAAATTCTGAAGTGTATACAGACTGAAGCTGTTATCAGACCTTAAGATGGTAAAGCTGAAAGGACTGTAAGTTGTAGTTATCTAGTCAAATTCCCATGCATTTGTACTTAATATTTTTGACATCATCAAATATTTATTGAACTTGTATATTATGCTAATTTACAAGTTGGGGGAGATTGTTAGATATATTTGATAATGTCATGTGTAATATGATTTGTGTTTAGTTTTCAGATCCTATCTAACAGGACAAATCAGTATTTAACTGGAAACCAGCACTTATACTGAAGACAAAACTTAAGTTATCAGATTTTAAGTTATCAGAAGATAATTATCAGAAGATAATATCAGGACTTAAGATGACTTTCAGATAAGGCAGGCGGCTGATTGAAAGGAAAGAAGATCGAGACTAAGACAGAAAGAAATATGCATGAAGAAAGAATTCTATGAAAAATAGAATACTTGGAAGAAAAGATAACTAGTTGATATATTTTAGGAAGCAGTATTATATTCCATATCAATTAGAACATTATTTTGTAACTGTGTAGTATATAAACACAGACATAGGGTTTACACTATAAGTGTTATCATTATCGAAGTTATTATTCTTTGTAACCCTAACAGCTCTCGTGATAATTTGTTCATCACTGAGAGAGGATAGTTCCATATTGTAACAGAGTTTATTATGTTGAATAAAATCTGTTTTCTGTTACTTTAGTTCTTATATTCGATTTGATTGTAGTAAACACTGTATTCAACCCCCTTCTACAGTGTGTGTGATCTAACAGTTCATAACTTTTTAGATTATTTAAACTTATTTAAAGGTATAGTACTCGTAACGGGAAAAATATTATTATAGAGAATATAATATTTTATTGAGAGTAAAAATGTAATGTCTCGATTATGTTGGGACCTTAAAAATATATTATTTTAGCATGATGATTACTTAATTGATTAACGATAACTCAATAAAAGATATTTGAAAAAGACGATATTATTGATTGAATGATATAGTTTTAGAAAAAATATTTATATTTTAATTAAAATTTGATTTTTTAATTCACATCAATAGGATACGAATTATACTTAGTCTAATATTAATTTGATTTATCTCGGATCAATAGTTTATATATAATTTTGTTTTAGACCTAATAATTAGTATATATAATTTTGTTTATGTTTGTCGAATTGTATTTTTGTTTTAGCTTTGTGTTAGTGTGAATCAATTGTATAATGTATTTTTTTATCCAGGATAAATAAAATATATTATTTTATTTAATTTAGTTCATTAGTATAATTGTTTCAGGAGGATTGATAGTATTATTATTTTATCTTAACCCGAGTCACATTATATCAACTAAATCTTAATAATTATATTTAGTTTGCTTAAATTTAATTTAGCCCGAAATAACAAATTAGAATAATATAGAACTCGATATGAAAAAAAATTGGTAGAAAAAGTTGAACTTAATATAAATTATAATGATATAGAGTTCGATGTAAAAAAGAAGTGAAATTGATAAACTAATAGAGGAAATTGACTTCAATATCAATTGAAATTAGAATTGAATGACCCAATAATTAGAATTAGAATAATTAAGTAAGGGTAATTAAGTAATTTCAGCAAATACCGACCGACGGACTACCAAACTTTTAATATTTCGTCTATTATTGATTTTAATTCTTAATTTTGTCCATTTAAAATTTTAAATGATATAACTTCATGATAATTATGCTAGTAGACATATATGTTCATAACTTTTTAGAACATTTAAACTTATTTAAAGTGATAGCACTCGTAAGTGAAAAATATTATTATTGTGAAATTATTATTTTATTGAGAGTAAAAATGTAATGTCTCGATTATGTTGGGACCTTTGAAAAAAAATATTATTTTAGCATGATGATTACTTAATCGATTAACTAGAACTCTATAAAGATATTTGAAAAAGACAATATTACTCATTGAATGATATAGTTTTATTGATGATTCTATGTATATTTTTATAAAAAAATATTTATGTTTTAATTAAAATTTGAATTTTTAGTTCACATCAATAGGATATGAATTATATTTTGTTTAATATTAATTTGATTTATCTCGGATCTATAGTTTACATTATTTTACTTTAGCCTGATAGCCAATACACCGAACAAATCAAACTAATTATTTTAGTTAATTTTTAATTTTTTTGATTAATAAGATAATTTTGTTTTAGACTGAATAATTATTATATATGATTTTGTTTATGCTTGTCAAATTGTATTTTTATTTTAGTTTTTGTGTTAGTTTGAATCAATTGTATAATGTATTTTTTTTATCTTGGATGAATAAAATATATTATTTTGTTTAATTTAGTTCATTAGTATATTTTTTTAGGAGGATTGATAGTATTATTATTTTATCTTAAACCTAAATCTTAATAATTATATTTAGTTTGCTTAAATTTAATTTAGCCCAAAATAACAAACTAGAATAATATAGAACTCGTTATGAAAAAAAAAATTGGTAGAAGAAGTTGAATTTAATATAAATTATAATGATATAGAGTTTGATATAAAATAGAAATAAAATTGATAAAGTAATAGAGTAAGTTGACTTCAATATCAATTAGAATTAGAATTGATCGACCCAATAATTAGAATTAGAATAATTAAGAATAATTAAGTAATTTCAGTAAGTACCGACCGAACGAATACCAAACTTTTAATATTTCGTATTTTATAAATAATATATATATACACTAACCTTTTCAATGGTTCATTTAACCTATTTATGGAGGGGCTCCTGTATGAAAATTTGGAAAATGTATGATAACAATTTCGATACCAAAACCAACGCAAAATCAAATCATTTTATCTCCTCGTAAAAAATCCGGAATTTGTTTACTCTTCTTTTATCTCTTATAGTATTTCAGGAGCACACAAACAAATATTTTAAATCAACAAAATAAATTTCTGGGTAATATTACATTTTTGTGAACAGTAATATTTTATATGGGCCAAACATATGGGCTTGTAAATTATTAAAACATAAAATTTATACTTTCCATCTCATATTATATGTACAGTTTTGAGTAGTCAACAGTCAAATTATTTAAATTTTGACCATAAATTATGTATAATATATAAATAATTAATTTTTAGAACTTGTATTATTAGAAAATATATCTAATTTTATTTGAAATATACTTTTTATTTTTTAAAATTAATACACAAAATTATCATAATTATCTGTAAAAACTTGATGAGTATATAAGTTTGGGCTAGATAAATATAATTATCTAGGTAACAGTAAAAGGCCGAAAGTTTAGGAAGTGGATCAAAGTCAGCCAAACTTATTACAAATACTTTAATTTAATTTTGGTAACTCTCCCAACAAATCCCCCTCTGGTACTACTATGAACATCGGGAATAACCGCATACTTTTCTATTTCTCATCGTTTAACTTACAATTTTTTTTACAAATACGTTTATAACCTTATAAATGATTATATATTCTCAGAGATTCTTGGAGTAAATGATAATTGAGCTCAGGACTATACGATAAAAATAAATTTACCTATCCAAGTGTGCTCATAATTTAACTTATAACTAAGAGTAATTATAGTTACGATTTTTTTGTGGTGTACTCATAAACACAATAAATACTAAACTTTCATATATTTAACTAATTACAGTAAAAACTCGATAAATGAATATTCGATAAATGAATAACCTCGTCTAATTAATAAATTTCTTCGGTCCCAACTTGGTCCAATGGGCTTAACGAATACTTTCGCTTAATGCATTAACGAATAAATACAAATGATGTCTTTATAGGCCCTATGTAAATATAAATGAATAATCATTATATTTCAAATAATATATTTTTATTTATATAATATATCATGAATACATTTCATTCAATGAATAATTTTCAAACACATTAATACGTCATATTTTTTCGAAAAATGTCTCCAAAGTTGATTGTTTCTTTCCTCCCCCAAAATGCATCTGATCCTTGATTTTGTGTAAAGCATGCACCACTTCTGGAATATTTTGATTATGTTGCAGCAGGTAGTTTTTTATAGTGATAATAGCTTGAAAAACTTCTCTTGAGGATAATTGTGGTATAGTGATGCTATCATCGGGTTCGGGATCATTTGCCTCATCATTATTATTAAAAAATGATATAATTACAAAAAAAAGTCTAAAAATATCATCTAAATGAATTATTATTCATTTATCGATAAATAAATATTATATTCATTAATCGATAAATAAATAATCTCGCCAAATGAATATTTTTTTTTGGTCTCAAAGATATTCATTTATCGAGGTTCTACTATATATTTGATTAGCTCTTCCTTTTCAATAATGGTAAACCTGATGTATACACAAAGTTTTCATCAATAAAAATGATGTATACACAAAGTTTTCATCAATAAAAATGAGTCGTATTTATAATATTTATAATTTTTAGTTTTTAGATTTGCGCACCCTACTTCTTATATATACATCTATGTTAATGATATTTATATTATTACTATATTATAATAACTGAAATGGGGTATAATTTATAATTTGGTTAACCTCTCATTTTAGTTATCCAATTTCATCACGACTGTTGGATCTTCTTCATCGAATCAGAGCCGTTAGATCCAAATACTAAAAAAGTACACTCCACAAGTTCTCAGGTTCGAATCCCGTTAACAACAAACATTTATATTATTATTTATAAAGATACATATAAGTTGTCAGGTTCGAACCCAGTCAACAACAAACATTTCTATTATTATAAAAATACATATAAGTTTTCAGATTCGAATGTCACTCATGAACAACAAATATTTACATTATTATTTATGAATAAAATCTCATCAATTATATAATTTATATACTATACTAAAATAACCGGAATGAGGTATAATTTGGTTCAACGGTTATCCCCAATTTTGATTATTAAAAAAATAAATAAACAGTGTTATACATCCTCTAAACTATTAAATTATTAAGCTACTAATAATTGTGAGATGGAATGCTTAACAGTTTTGTTTAATGACTGAGCTGTAAAACCAAACCGACCAAACCTAATGATCGGACACTTGTGAATTGTGATGAGAAAGAGAAGTGTGTTTTTTATAGTCCTGTCTTGTCCAACTAATTGCCTGCCTCTATCCACCTGCATTTAATTAAGTTGCTGTCTAATTAGACTGCACCAGTTATTTGTACGATGGACATTAACTCAAATGTAAAACTTTTAAAATTGAAACTACTTTTGTAATTAATTATCTTCTCCACTATCAAATTTGCAAAAAATCCATATTTTACACAAATTAAATTGTATAGCTTATTTATATGTATACTTCTAATTATTATATTGAATATTAAATTAAATATAAGTGTATTAGTTATAAATTCACCCGGAATAGGAATACGGGTAGACATAAAAAGACTGATAAAAATTGCATTGAAATGGGAGTTTGGCAACTATTTACACACAATTTTTTTCCCCAAAATGTGACCACTAAAATGGGATGGAGGGATTATTTGTTTTTTGCATTCTCATTATTAAAGATTTCAAAAATTGAAAATAATCGATTGAACAATTAATATGTAAATTTATCGGCGAATTTTAAAAAAATTGAATAATTTATCAAATCGATCAAATATTTTTTAAAATGACAATTTTTGCAAATTTGGTCAATTTATATATAACCATGTTCTCGCATTATTAATATCTACATTGTTTATTTAATATATTGTATATTTTTTGGAAGTGTAAAAATGTTCATATCTTTCTGTTACGTTCAATTATATACAATTTCATTTTCGAAACTTTCCTCTCAATTATAGACACCTCAAAAATAACTACATTTATTTATATCCGTTACTTTCTTCCACTATACTCACTTATACATTAAATATTAATTAATCTCATCACTTTACTTATTTTTCTTATTTTTTAAAATAAAATATTATAATTTTTTTAAACTCTGTGTCACACATCACAAATATATTAATAATCGGAACGGAGGTAGGGAATAGCTTAATTTATGTACTGTTCTCCAGAAATATAAAACTTCCAATCATGAAAATACAATGAAGTCATCTCAATTTTTATTATTATCTCTTTTGTTTCAAAGAAATAGAATAAAGGAGTCGGTATGAAATCGTGAAGTAGCTATCGGTGTGTGTAGATCTTCTTGGATGCTAAGGACAAAAAAGACAAAAGTCCTTTAATTACATATGATCCCATGTTATATCACGCCTTTGTTCAAGACCCTACTAAACTAATGCTTCAATTTTTCAAATTATAAATTTAGTTTCCAAAAGAAAATTTAATCAATCGAAAAAAGTTGAATTGCAACATTTAATATAGATTTTGAAACTTTTGTTAACCTTTTAGATTTTAATTAAAATATTAAATTTGAAATTACAAAAAAAGACCATCTAATTTCAACAAATTTTTAGAATGCAATTACAATCTAATTTAAAGGTTATTATTAAAATTCATCATTTTTCGAAACCTAATTAAAAACACAACTCAAGGAGTTTTACGTTGATACCTTATCATAAACTATCAAATTCGTCTCATTATATAAAAGGAGTGCAAATATAATAAATTCTAACAAATCAATTTAGAACCCTGTTATACGTTTTATATCTAGGAGATTCGAAAATTATTAAGTGCAGGAGCCTATATGTAAAATTTATTAGCCTGCACGGATGTATTTATTTGTATATGTTTTCAAAATATTTTTGGAATGAACATTTTAATTTGCGAAATTATATATACTTGTATAGTACTTAATGATCAAGAATTTATCCTTACATTTTAATTTATGATTATATATCTACTCGTGTTCTATCTATTTATTATTTATTATCAGTATTATATCTGTGATCCATCATAATTTGCTAACAATTTTGAAAATCGTATCGAGGTATACAAATGAGAAGGTGGGATTTTATAGTTTTGAATGAAGGAGAAATTGATGAAAAAAACTAGTGAAAACTGAAACCCTACATGCCAACAAATACAGGGACCAAATAAGTGAAATAATGGGAAGGGAAATCTCTTTATAGATCAGAAAGGACTAGTGAAAATGTGAATAATAATATCCCTAGATAACAGTGGTCTCACAAAAATCATACAAATTTTGCAGCCTTTTCCTCACACAATTAAAGTGCTCCTTACAAACGTATTTTTCAAGCATCGCCCCCCCCCCTGTTATTTTTCACTTTACTATGCTATTTTATAGCACCCCTATTATTACATTTTGGTAAAAGTTTCTTGTCACGTATTAAAAAAGGTAGGATTAGGACATGTATCGGCATATTCAAATAAATTAGAAAATCAATGAGAGACATATTTTATCACCAATTAATCCAGTAATAACGGTGGCTTTCAAAAACTTTTTATATTTGGCTTAGATATCGAGATTAAAAAAATGATAACAATTTAGAAAATTATTAATAAAGTTAATAAAATAGTAAGAACAATTAATATTTTATGTATAAAGTAGGTATAATGAAGTTAAGTAGTGAATGTGATTACTTTTTATATTATAAAAACTTTACTATCATTGAAAAATTAGTAATACAAAAAATTGAAATGGACATCTCAAAAATAAAAGTGTAAACAAATTATTGGGAAAGGGTGTATAATGTTATTATTGGATAGTTTTATTATAATAATAATTTCCTTGTTATGATGTTTTTTTATTAATGTTCGATTGTTGGATATATAAGGCTCTTTTATATTATAATCGAGAACAAATTAAATTATAATAAAACCCTACTTTTTTCTCTACCCTATATATATTTTATCATGATATCAAAAATTATGGTTCGATCTCAAATAATTTGATGGAGAGTCGATTCTTGTGGCTAACACATGTTGGGTTTAAAACATGTGTTTTGATTATTAATTTTTCTCGTATTCTTTTCCAAATCACTTTTTTGGATGATTTTGAATTTTTATCATGATTACTATTTTTTTTCTACAAATTGGTTGAATTTCGATAAGGGAGGCAAAAATAATTTTGGTTAAAATTTTTTTCTGCTGATTTTGGTTGGAACTCTCGTACATACTATGAGCCCGTTTGGGAAATCTTAAAATAAGTAACTTATGACTTAAGTGTGATAAGTGACATATATGTAATAAGTGTTTTTTAACAAATAAGTTAATTTGAGTGTTTGGATGTTTCATTTATAAGTAAAGTGGAGTGTTTGGTAAAATAACTTATAAGTTAAATTTTTTAAAAAAAATTAGTAATAATTTTTTGAGCATATAAATATATAATTTTATTAGAATGAAATTTAATAATTTATTTATTTATTACAATGGTCAAATAAAAAGATCGAGATATTACAACATTTATGCTCTGTTATGAATACTATTAGCGATACTATCACGCAGCGCAATCCACCTACCGTCAGTTTCATCAGTTTCATCTATCTCGGATTCTCGACTCCTATTAGTTGTTGTAGTAGAATCTGGAGGAATATAACTTTCTCTTTCGGCCGTGCGAAATGCGCTGTCACTACAATTTGATTTTCTAATGTAGTTATGAATCGCCATCGTGGACAGAACGATATCAGTTTGCGTATCTATCTTATACATCGGCATATTTGCTAAAATAGCAAATCTAGCTTTCCACACCCCGAATGTTCGCTCAATAACCATTCTGCAAGAAGAATGAAGATGATTATATTTTTCTTTAGGATTTCGTGGTACACGTTCGCTGCCATCACCCCGACGAAAATCTGCAAGATGATATCTAATGCTTGAACCTTTATACGGAGCCATGTATCCTTTTTTGTGTGCATAACCTGCATCTACAAGATAGAATTTGTTTCCACTTGGATGTGGAAAATTCAGATTCCCTTGAGTTGTAGCCTCATTTAAAATACGACTATCATGTGCTCCCCCTTCCCAGCCCCCCCAAGCAAAAGTAAAGCACAAGTTAAAATCACAGATTGCTATAATATTTTGAGTGGCGTATCCCTTTCGACCAAAATAGGGTGTACGCTCTGTTTCTTTTACTCGACATTTAATATGAGTACCATCAATAGCTCCAATAGCATCCTGCGATTAATATTGAAATAATATTAATTTTTATCAACAGAAGTCATGAAAATATTTGGATATAAATATATACACTTACTTCAAAATATGGATGATATCGTTCATGTTGAGGTGTATGATAACCACATCCCGTATTATAATTTGAAGCCGGTTTAATGTAATCACTTGCCAGTCTGCAAACAGCTTGTAGAACAGAATGAAAATGTCGACTAATAGTCTCACCAGAGTGATTCCACATTTCTTGCATTAAACGATTCCCACACCCATGCGCAACAGTCATTAAGAAGATCCCTACTTCCTCATATTCAGACATGCCTTGTGTGGGAACCAACCCATAACGATCTACTAATAATCGACAAAAACTTATAAAAATATCTTTAGGCATACGAAAATCTTGATAACAACGAATTTCATTCCCTTTCATTATTTCGTCAATTAATTTACCTCCCGTTCTAATTGAATCATGACATGGCTCTTTGTGTACAAAGCTTTCATAATAATACACCAATGTGTAAGCAGCAGCACGACAAACCGTTTGCCAATCCAACAAATTTGACTCATCTTCCTCAGTTTCATTCGGAATTTCAAAATCGTATTGATATGCATGGTTTGACTGGATACAAAAATTATTCTCGTACGAAGATTGAGGAAAAGGATTAAATATATAAGAAGGCTCTACATTTGTATTAAAAGAAGACGTACCATCAGTATTATAAGCAAAATGATCAAATGTATTAGAAGTCTGACCTTCAGAATTATTATAACCAAAAGGGTTATAACCATATGGATCCATTTGAGATGCTACACTTGATGGCTTCTAACAAGTTTATGGCTTCTGCTGAATGTGAAGATGAAAACTTTGAAGCTAGTATTTATAAACAAACGTACATGAACACAGAAGAAAATTATTAGTTTCACAAGTAGAACAATTCACAGTACAGATTGGTCACATTTGAAATAGTACAAACAGGATAAATCTACACTACTTTTAAAAAAGCAGATTTGAAAATCCTCATCCTGCAAAGGCCATTCACGACAAACAGTTGAATACTGTTTTTGAAACACAGGGGCCCTAATAATACACTCAACTTGACAGGGGCCCTAATAATACACTCAACTCAACATAAAATAACAACCAATTTGTTTTCACTGCCTATCAAAAGAACCTCCTGAACCTTTAAATTTGTTTAGTAGCGTCCTGTTTCCAGTGTTCAGAATATACCGCTGAGCAAAGAAATACAAGTCACTGCTAGCATCAACTTCCGGCATGGCATCAAGTACGGCAATTGCTTCGTCCAAGCTGCGGTCTTCTGCACTACCAGCAGTACTCTTGCACGACATGGCTGCTACTAAACCATCAAGCCCTTCCCGAACGAACTCTGCTCCTGATTTCTTTCTTTTCTGCCCACTGCTCGAACCAGATCTAAAAGAGTTAGTGGGAAATAGATTCCTCGAAGGTGGTTGTGGTGTTTCATAGTTGTTATCGTCGCTGTCACCGCTGCCTTCATTCCCATCATCTTCTCCGAAATCTGGAATATCTTCACCCTCCTCTAAATTCACCGCAGAGTAGTTATTCGCGGCTTTTGCCCGCTCACCAGTTGCAATGACATCACCGAACAATGTATCATAGTAATTGACGAAATACGTCATATCCTTATTCCTGAATTTGCTAAATTTATGATTTTCCTGCGAGAATTATACCAAATATTAGAACTTTGCACAGCTATTAAAACAATATATCATTACTGTTTTCTGATACAAGCCTCTGATGAATCTGTTCTAGAACAGATAGTGTGAAGCATGCTTAACTAATCTAATACACCTTGCTAGTACGAGGGAAGCATGTTAAGAAAGTACAAGAAAGGAAATCAACAATCACTTAAAATTGAATAAAGCGAGTTTTTTCCTGAACAGCAGAACATTACAAATAAAGTGAAGTGCTATACTAATGTATCATGTACAGAAGCATGTATAGAACAATTAATAACTCCTTACGACACCAAAATTACAATCACAGCCTTGCACATATGATACTAAAAATAATTTAATACTAGCACAAACAATTCCACTTGTTTATATATTATACAGAGAACAGTTAAAATGTTTTGCCAACAGCATCAGAATCAGTATCATTAATCACACTACTAATACAAATCTTCTCAGTTGAGTTCAATCTTGTCGCATGATATAATCTTGTCGCATGAGTTCAATCTTCTCAATCTATAATAAAGTTCAATCTTCTGTTATTTTGTAGCTTTTTGAGTTATAAGCATGAAATATCTATTAATGATGTATATCTCCATCACTTAAAATTGAATAAAGCGAGTTTTTTCCTGAACAGCAGAACATTACAAATAAAGTGAAGTGCTATACTAATGTTTAATTTTTCTAATACAGTATATTCTTAGATTTATTATCACATACTAATTAAGAATTATCTATAAGTTTCTGTCAATGATGATCGTAATGATATAAATATATCTCCGCATATAGGAATAGAACCAGAATTATCAAAGTTGTAGGAGATGATGGGGTTAGCAGATAATCACAACAGAATTATCTCCGCATGTATATTGAAATCTTTTCAACTGTACTGGACTGATGCTTATTAAATATTGTTAGTGTAGAAGTTGATATAATAAAACCTAGTTCAGACTTCAGATGAGAAAATTGAAGTGTAAGTGAACTTGTAAAAATGACTAAATTGAGCAAAATCCCTCAACAAGAACTGAGATATACATCAAGAAACTGCCGACATACTTGGCTGTTAATAGCCACTATACAGTGTTTCAATCATTGAATAAGAACTTCTCTTGATTAGAACAGCTTTAGATGTCTCACTAGTACATTCTTTTGTATATTGATTGTTGTCTGTATCAAGGCAAGGGCTGTGAACCCAAGTTAACTCAAAACACATACTCCTGTCTACTTGGATCAAATTAGGTACACTTGCCAACAGCAATTAAAAAACTTAGCAGCACATTTACATATCTTGATTATTACATCTATATTAATACCCATTTCTCGACCTTTGTTCTGCAAAGTCACACATAAGCAGATAAGCAAACCTAAATCACATTGCCAGAAATCAATATCAACATCTCTAATGAAATTGTAAATTGTAAATTGTAAAAGATGTACCTTAATTTTCTCCTTCCACCATTCATCAGACGCTTCAAATTGTTTTGTCAACTCGTTCCATCCCAAACCAGTTTGCCCAAACTTCAATTTCCTAAAAATTTTGTAATCTTCTCTCATCGCATCCCAATGATTCTTTAGTTTTCTTAAATCCCAAACGGGATCCTTTCCTGAACAAGCAGCAAATTGAAGATACACAGCTTTCCAACCTTCTTTGTTCAAAGTGGTGTTAGGCCTGTTGCCTTTAACAACCTGATCGTAGCATAGCCTGACAAATAAATCATGTTCTTCATCTCCCCACTTGGCAGCAAATGATGCAGAAGGAGTCGCACCTACGGGAGGAGCCGCACCTGATGGTTGATCCCGTCGCCGTATCTTCGATTGTGCCCTTGACATCTGCACAAACCATTACATCGATCAATGATCCACCTTAAAGAATTTCATACATCAAAAAACAAATTATGAAGTGCAGATAATTATATGTTGTTCATTAGTCACATATTTCCTACATCTACATAAACAAACTCACTGATGCAAATGACAATATTAATAATCAGAACCCATGGCATGATAGGAGTGTAGAAATAGCACCAGCCAAATTGCAAGTCCAATAAAAATTATAGCAACTCATAATCCATATGAGGCACCTGACACACCCATTTTTTCCACTTCTCTTCTAATTAGTCTATCACTCAGAATAAAGAATACTTGTTACTACAGGCACTAACCTTCAACTTATAGATCAAAAGGTTTACAGAATAAAGACCATTATCGTTTCCAATATACACAAATCATTAACATCGACGTCAATAAATACACGAAACCAATCAGATTTGCTATTTTAACGAAACTAAATACACACAAATATATACATAAGGGAGAGAGGGGAGATACCTGATGAGAACCGAAACAGGTGTAGAGAGATCGAACCGGATTTGAGCGCCAAATTGAGAGAGAGCAGAGAGGGGAGAGAGCGGAGAGAGAGGGGAGAGAGGGGCGCCTAGGTTAGTGATGAATAAGTGGAGAAGAAAAAAGTATCGGGTGAGGTACATTTCACTTATGGGCTTATCCCATTTGAGGTAGTAGTTGATAAGTTAGAACCCAAACACTCCATGATAAGTTTTTATGGGCTTAAGCCCAACTAAGTGAACTTACTAGAAACGCCAAACAGGTGCTATATGTCTCTCTTTGATGGTATTGACTTATTGATAATGTTGTTTATGATGTTGGGACAGTTATACACACACGTGCGATACACGGACTGATTATAAAAATTTTGTAATCTTATTATTTTGTTATTTCATAAAACTAAATTATAAAAATAATGGTTATATATTATTGAAATTAATAAAATTAAAATATTTACGTATTATTTTTTATGTATTATATGTTATTAAAAGATTCAAAATTTCAATAGTTAAAATTTAAAAAAGTTTTTTTCTTCTTCTGCAATCTGTATAGCGGGTGTAGGACTTATACGAAATGGGAGTCTTAAATATAAATGTATACGGATGATTTGCTATTATTTTTTAATTTTTCCTTGATTTAATAAATATTTTATTATATTATAATTTGAATTAATAAAATTAATTTTAGAAGTGTTTGATTTTCTACCCAGAAAGAAGTTGAATACTCTTAGATATCAAACTGGATTATAATTAGTTTGTAGTTATATGAGATACATGATTTATTTATTTTGATTAAATAATATTTGTTTAAACTTTTTTTTGGAAGGTGTTAACATATTTTTTTTGGAAGGCGACCTAAACAAACCATGTTTGGCTAGTATAGTATAGATGTGTGAGTAACATGCAATTTTATATATAGGTGACTTTGTACCATTATAAATCCAATTTATATGAGGTAAATGTTCTAATTTTTATTTTATTGTTTAATTAATTTGTGTTTTAATATTATTATTTTCAAATTTTGTCTTTTAATTTTATATTAATGTATTAAAATTTACTAAAGGGGTTGAATTTTGTCTGTTTCGCCAAAAATAAATTACTTATATTCATACATTAAAGTTTTATATCAAAATTTTGATTTTTCTTTGCAGAAAAAGTATAACTTATAAATTATTATTTATCAAGACATATGATACTTTTTCAACTTAATTTCATAAGTTACATTTCATATTGTCACATATAGAGTCCGTTTTTTTTAAATTTAATTTATAACATAAATAATATGAACACCGTAATTTATAAGTTATTTAGGTGTTCTGATAAATTTTATATATAAGTTAATTATAAGTTAATAATGTGTTTGGTAAATCCTAACGTACAGATTATATTTTTTTAAAATTAAATTAAAATGTAAATTATAAATTACATGAATTAATAATTTTGATACATGAATATAAAATAAAAGAAAGAAAATTTAAAAACCGATAATGATCTTGGGATAAAACTATATAATATATACTATAAATCCCGACGTAAATGAAATTATACTATTGAAGGGGCTAATAATTCAAACCTAAATAGAATTAGATTGATTTTGTTTGATCGGTAGAATGGTATCAAATTAAAAAAAACTATACCATTAAAATGGGCTAAAAAAAATAAAATTAAAAGATAACTAACCATCATTTAAAATTTTATATAATTAATTTTTTAATTTTAAAATTTCATCAAACTAAATATGAAAAAATCATTTAATATTATAAATATTTTATATATAAAGCATGAATTTAAGTTAATATAAATTAAATTAAAGAAAATGAAAAAACAAATTATGTGGAAAAATGAAGAATGAGAATGTTAGGATTCTTCTTTTGACTTGAAAATGGTCACATATAAACCATATCTGGAATTTCTAAATATGGGCATTAAAAATGAAATCAGCTTATTATATATATATGGCTTGGAAATGAGTGCCCAAGACATACACATAATCTTTGTGCTCTCTGAAAATCAATAAAAAGAAAAAAAAAGTCATGCACCATATATATGGATGATATGATACATTCATTTTGAGTGTTATACATGCTAGCCTATAACCCGTGCGATGCACGGATTATTTTTAACATTCGATAGTTTTTAATAATATATATTATAATATAATTTTCAATAATTGAAAAATAAATTGAAGAATATAATAAATTATAACAATATATGTTTTATAATAATTTGAGACTTGACTGAAAATAAATAATATAATATAATATATAGTTAAAATAAAGAATATAAAAGTTTAAATATAATAAGTTGTTGACGGCGTTCGAACCCTGAATCCATGAGAGCAGTTTAAATATTAATATAATAATATTTTATTATTATATCCAATGGTTCTCATTTTTCTGACTTTAGATCTGACGGTTGTTATTTGTCATACCAAACAACTGTACCGAGCAACTACCAAATAACTGTACCGAGCAACTACCAAATAGAGGGTGTTCTGCTTATAATAGTATAATATATATATATATATTGCATTTTCTATGTTATTGTTAGTTATTGAAGGCACCACATGGGGGTGAATGTATTTCATGGATTTTTAGCAATTTTAAACTTGTTTAGATTTTAGGTGAACAAAGCATTTTAGATTTTGCAGAGATATTGTGTTTACAGAAATAAATCAACAAGCACAGTATTTTTAAAATTTACTTAATTTGTATTAATTAAGTTTGTCTTACTACAAATTCAGGATTCTTAAGAAAATAAGAACACAAGTTCTTTCTTGAGAGAATACAAGAAAATTTGATCTGTTTTGTTATTTGTGAACTAAGGACCAGTGCATGCTTTATAGAATAGCAACACACGTTTACAAGACTTGCACTAAAATGTACTAAACTACTTCCTAAAGTAACTTTCTATTTCCATTTTTAGCTCAGCAAATCAGTGCAAAATCTTGCAGGTCTGTGACCATCCTTTGTCCAGTTAATCTTGGCCCTTGATCTTGTATCTTCCAGCTACTTTGTAAATTTTTCAATCTAGTGAATAGATCGTTTGTTGACTGATAATCTTGAATCTTGAACTTGTCTGCATTCTGTATTTGAGAAGTATGTCGAGATCTCCAGTTTGTTCTATAGAGAAGTGACATCTCGATGAGTATAATGACTTATCGAGATCTCTTAGTTCTCTATAAGTATACTTGACTTGCCGATGTCTCTAGATCCTTGCATGTGAAATGAATTGTCGATATGTCTGAGATCTTTATATGTAGAAATGAATTGTCGATATCTCTGAGACCTCTATATACACATTTTGACTTGTCGATATCTCTGTGATCTCTATATGAGAAATTGACTTGTCGATAACTCCAATTTTTCACATCTTCATTTGACTTGTCGATATCTCTGAGTTCTCTACATGCAGAAGTGACTTGTCGATATCTCCAATTCTCTACATCTTCATTTGACTTGTCGACATCTCTGAGACTTCTCTATAATGATATAACTTGATCTGTGACTTGTCGATATTTTAATTTAGAACATTTTTCATAGAACAGTTTAATTCAACTCCAAACTTTTACACTTTTTTCTGAGTCATGATCATGGCTTTATCTTCTTCCAAAGTTTATTCCTTAGCTTGAATCTGTTCACAGAAAGATCCTCCAGTATAATCTTCTAACCTTTTTACAAACTCAAGAAATACAATATATAATACAAAATTGATTATCAAACAACTAAATCTTAGGGTTGTCAATGTGAATTAGTCTTGTTATTATACATGCATGTGTTGCACAACAGTTATTATAAATATTTTTAAGTACTATTTATTTCAAAATATAATGCCGAGTGAGTGACGATAAATGTACTTTAATTTTGTATTAAGATTTCATGTGATCAAAAGATAAATTTATTATAATTTACAGTACAATATAATATTTCGCTATTATTTTTCTTACATCTTGTATGGAAAATATTTGTCTATTTAAAATTTTGGTTGAAATAAAAAATCCCCAATTTTCTGCGGGGATCCCCGTTCTCCGTTTGGGTCGGGGACGGGGAATGATATATAGTAACCGACGGGGAATGGGTTGGGGACGGGAATCAGATTTGAAATCGAACGGGCGGAGATAACACTATCCCACCTCGATGTGACACGACGTCCATCCCTACACTAGCTAAACAGTGTGTTATCTATACTATTGTATAATAGACCAAAAATTAAAAGTTTGGTTGGTTGGCCGGTGATTCTAATTCTAATTGATATTGAAGTCAAATTCATGTATCAATTTAAAATATAATTCATATTGAACTCCGTACTATTATATTTGATATTAAATTATAATTATAATGAAGGTAGGTTTGTGATTTTCTTTAGTGTGACTTGGTTGTATCTGATTGGTATATTGAGTAAGGAGTTTGCAGTTTGTTGATAAAAGAATTTAGGTTTTTGAGGTTGGATTGGTTGAGTGTTTGTTTGGCTTGGCTTGGTGGTTTGAGTAGGTTGAATTTTTGACACCTTTGTTTCCTGAACATTTTGTTTATTTGACTCCCCTTCACCACCTCTCATACTTTTCTTTCCATATTCTTTTCTCTCTTCTTTCCCTTTTCTCTTCTCATACACTTTGCTGCCTGTTGCTTTAGAAGATTGACTTGGATTTGAGCCAGAAGATTTGTATTCATCCTTCTTCTACTCATCATCATCCAAATCATCTTTGGTGTTGATTTGAGTTTTTGGAAATAAGTTATCAGCATTTCTTAAGTATCTTCCTAATATATTTATCATATCTTCATCTTCTACAGTCTTGATCCTTTTGTGCTTCAAGTCAGCTTCTATTGTCATGATCAACCTCAAATTCCCCATGACACAGTGCTTTGGAATTTTGAAATATTTGTACTTTTTGGTTGATGAACAGATGTAAGTCACTCCCTTGCTAGGTTGGAGATATGCTTTTGGAAAAGCAACTATTTGAGCCTTTTTGAGTTCATTTAGCAACAGAGTGTCCTATAAAATCATCTCATTGACTTTATTGATGAGGATGTCCAGCTCAGATGCTCTTTTAGATATAAGATAATTTAGAAATACATGCATACATTTGTCCACACCGGAGTCATTAATATTTGCAACAATCCTCATCTCCTGAAAGTTATCTACAGTCACCATCATCACCCTTAGAAAGTTGATATTTCCGTCCAAAGCCTTTTTGTATGTGAAGAAGTTGTTGATTAGAGAAACTCTGAGAGCCCTGAGCAATTCATCAAAATCTTTGTCCAAACAGGGTCCCTCAGCTGCTTTTTGTAGTCTTTATTTCCCAACATCAGCTTGACTTGTTTGAACTTTTGAACTGTGGCTTGGCTGGATGATGAATTTAGCAATCTGGCTTCTATCTCCCCCTTAGTCTTGGTAGCAGGCAAGATTAGGGGTGTATGAATTTCAGGCCTGACTGCTTCTGGCACTACATGAAGAGGAATGTTCAAAGCACCCATAATAGCTCCCAGAGAGACTGAATTTTGCATTTGGAGATGTTTGTGGGAGTCTACTAGGGTCTTGATATCTTGTTGTTGACTCTGCACCGAAGCTGTCAACTGATAAACTTGAGTTGTCAAAGAAGCATTTAAAGATTATTGTGACGAGATTTGAGCTTGTAAATTTTGGAGTTGTAGGGGTGGTGATGTAGACAAGGATTGTTGTGGGCTTGATTCTGCCAAAGAATAAACAGAATTCTGCATAATATTCTTCACCTCCTCTATGACCAAAGCTGAAGGTTCAAACCTAGCTTTATAAAGTTGCTCCAGTTTGACCTTTAAGTTATTATTTTGAGTGATCAACTTCTGGATGACTTCATATAGACCTATAAAGGATTTACTTATCTTGGCCACATTTTCTTCTACAGGAGTGAGAGAGAGGGCTTGAAGTTTGTTTGAGAATTTGTTGAACTTGGTCTTGATTTCTTGGAAAGTTGGCATCAACTCATCAATCCTGTCATTTACCAACTTCTTCACTTCAGTTTGATGTTTGACCAGAGTTTTTTCCATGGCTCTTCCAATGTGATGAAAGGCCTTCAATTGTGCTTTGTATACCTCTGTCACAATATTATACACTTCCAGAGGAGTGAGAACCTTAAAATTACTACCCAAGATGGTGACATATTCTACTCTGAATTTTGCTAAGGCCTCCTCCATAATTGTAATGAAATCCTTTGAGAGCCATGCATCCATATTACCATCTGCTTCATCTGCAATTTTTTCCTGCTGCTCTTCAACATCCTCCTTGTATGAGAGTAGTTTAGCTTGATAGTCTTGATTTGACAAATCTGTTATAAGAAGTCGTTGGGAGATATTGGCTAGGCATGCTAGTTGCTCAACCAAAAGATCATCAACTGTGGTAGGTTGTGCTTGAGCATCTTGCAGCCATTGAGCTAGAAGGTGAGAAGGTTGTGGTGTAGTATTTGAGGTGGATGTGATATCTATTTGGTTTGAGGTGGAGGGTATGGAGGTAGTAGGTAACCCTGTGACTGGAGTCACAGTTGAACTCACGGTTGAAACTGTGGTTGTGACAGTGTGTTGTTCACCAATTATGGGAACCTCCATTTTAATTGGAGATGATTTGACCAGGTTACTGTTATGTACCATGACCTCAAACCATTGTTCTTCTAGCAAAGAACTGACACTTGAATGTGCTATACTTGCCTCCCCAATAGTTGGATCATTGACAATTTTACTCCCAGCTTTCATTGGCAATGCAATTTCAGCCAGAATTTTTGATGGGAGTTGTCCCTACCTGAGGAACCTCCAACTGAATTGGAGAGGATTTAGATAGCCCCCCCTCAGGAGTACTACCCTCAAACCTTTCAATCTATGAAGAATGTTTAGCACATGAAGGTGCTTGAGAAACATCCACAATGTCTTCAGTTAAAACTGATGAAACCCTTGTGGTTTTGATGGTGTCATCAAGGTTTACCCCAGCTAGTAGCCTCTCACCATCTAAATGAGGTTCCTGGGTGGTGATCACAGTTTCTTGAACTGTGTCACTTGATTTTGACAACACTTAAGAAGTGGGTTCAAGTGTTTCATTATATGAAGAAGAAATTTGAGATATGATATTAGTGATGTTAGCATTGAGTGTTGGCAGCTCCCCCTGAATGGATGATGGAGCTTCAAGTGATGTGCTCTCAGTGTTAGTGCCAATCTTATTTCTTCTTTCATAAGCTTGAGAGTGCTGAAGTTGTGGTGCAGACTCTTTACATATTACCCTAGGGAGAGTGATTTGTTCAATAGAAACGCCCTGTTGAGAGGATGCCTCTAGAGTCTATTTAATTCCCTCTTTTACAACTGCATCCTTTTGGGAGGATACAGAGGTAGCTCCATGTGTGATCAACTCAGTTTTCTTAGTCTTCTTTGGTTTTCTGACCATGTTAGACTATGTTTCTGTTTGTTCCTCACCACTCTCAGTAATCACAGTTAAGGATGCATTTTTTCTCTTTTTTTACTCACTTCGCCCTGTTGAGAGGATGAAGTGGTTTATTTCCTAGCTTCTAGTGGTAGTGAAGGAAAGGTCTAAGTTGTAGAAGGCCCCTGTTGGTTTTCCTGTGTTTGTACTTCCACAGGTACATAAGCCAAAACTGTATTAGATATTGTACTTGACCTAATGTCAGACATAGGGTAAGGGTAGGTCCCGAATCTTTATAATATAAAGTTAGTGATTCTTAGACCTATTGGTACCTTATTCTTTGTAATTAGTGAACCAAAATAGTATTTTGGACATTTGTTTATAATTGCCTATTTTATTCCTATCAATACCATTAAGTAAATGTATGTCTATAACTTTATAATTTAAAGTAGACATAATAAACCTAGAAAAAAAAATTCTTACCTCTTGTGGCCAAAGGCATTGTGAGCCTTGTGCTGAGTTCTTCCAGGATCAATAGTCCCACATTAATGTGCCTGTTGTGAGCCATGGAGAACACCATCTTTTGGACCATACTGTATAAATATTGTCATAAACATTCTTCCTGTAGGTGAAGGCCCTCACTATTGAGTCAAACAAGAATAACCATTCCTTCCTTAGATGATTCTTGTTCAAGATGGCAAGGTTGATCGTCTCACTGTAATTTATGAAGTCCATAAATTCAGCTACCTCCTATTGAGTTGGCACCTCCTACATTCTATCAGTAGGGATTCTCAGTGCCTTGTTGACATTATTTTCATCAAATTCCACTTGTTGGCCTTTGTTGTGCAAGACATTCCTGTGCTTTAACAAGACTAAGTCAAATTGATAACCCTAAGTAAGTTGCATTATAATCTTAGTTTGCATTTGTACTTGTAACATTTAAAGTCTGTAAAAATATAAAGAGCAGACTTGAGTTTTTTTATTTAAACAGTATCAAGCCTAAAGATTCCATCTGGAAGAAGATCAAGAAGATCATGCCTCAGAAGAATTTTGAAGAAGCTTGGAGTTGAATAAATCTATTTAGATAAAAATACTCTAAGTCAAAGATCTCTACAAGTCACATATTTAGTGTTATAGAGAAGTCACTCGAGAACTCCAAATGACTTGTCGAGAAGTCAGAAAAAACTACTAGAGAACTCACAGAGATATCGACAAGCCAAATTGAAGACATGAAGATTGGAGATATCGACAAGCCATTTCTTCACTAGAGAGCTCAGAGTTATCGACAAGTTAACATTCATTAGAGAACTCTGAGTTATCGATAAGTCAAATTTTACTAGAGAACTCAGAGATATCGATAAGCCAAAATTCACTAGAGAACTCTGATTTATCGACAAGTCAAATTTGACTAGAGAACTATGAGTTATTGATAAGTCAATAAACCAGTAGAGAACTCAGAGATAACGATAAGTCAAAGTGAAGATATAAAGACTAGAGATCTCGACAAGCCAAATTCTCTTATAGAGAACTCAGAGTCCTCTATAAGTCAAATTAACTCTAGAGTATTAGAGATCTCGATAAGTCAATATACTTATCGAGATGTCAAGTTCTCTATAGACCAAATGGAGATCTCGAGATAAAATATCAAAGTACAAAATTGCAGACCAGTTCAATATTCGAGATTTACAATCAACAAACAATCCAAACAGCTGGATTGACAAGTCTACAAAAAGTAGCTTGAAGGATGTGCAAGATCAATGGTGAAGATTAACTGACAAAGAAAGATCAAAGTATAAGATATGCTAAGCCATAAATGGAAGATACATTTTTCCTAAAATGGAAATGACAAGTGACAGTTTACTAAAGTTAATAGCATGTCTTATTGTACACTGTGTAAACCAGCAGTTAACTAAATTATAAAGTTAACAATGGTCCTTTAGTCAGGAGTAACAATTGAGATAAAAAAATCTTGTAACACTCTCAAGAAGAAGCTAAGCTCTTTATCAACAAAGAGCCTATAAATTTTGTAGTAAAACATTCTTAATTTTAATATAAAATTAAGTGAGTTTTGAAAAGATCTATGTTCTTCATTATTGCATGTTTAATTTCTACAGTAACACATTTCACTACAAGATTTAATTTACTTTGTTCAACCATAAAAAGTTCAAGAAAAGTCTAAAAACAGTAAAACACATTCACCCCCCCCCCCCTCTGTGTGTTATTCATTTCCTAACAACCTTGGATTGAGCGGTTCACCGCCAAAGATATAGCCTGAGTCTCATGCACAAATGTCCTAACCACAACTGAATTCCAGAATTCATTGAGAACATCCATGTACATAACATGATTAGCAGTCAAAACACCTGCAAAGTATGTCTCAAACCAAAACTTGAGAAAGCTCTTGAAACGGTCAAGAGCTTGGTTAGCATATGTAAAAGCTAGGTAGTTGGTACCATCCTTAGGGATAATAGCTCTAACAGTGTTTGAAGCCATTGTAAGTGTTTAAATTTGAGTGGGTAAGAAATTTGAAAGAGAAAGAGCTCGAAATGAGAGAAAACAGTTAAGGTTTGCAAAAACTAGGTCAAATGAGATCTCAAAAGCGTAAAGAGGGGGTTATATACATAACGATATGTCACTTTCTTGACTCTTGTCGAGAACTAGATAGTGACTTATCGAGATGTCAAATAAATACACAGTCTGTCCTGAATGGACTTAATTTTTCCAATTTTTATTTGAATAAATCAAAATAAAATTAGAATGATTTTATGTCAAAAGTATTTTACTAAAACAATTTATTAAATAAAATTATTTCAGTTTTAAGTTATCGAGAAGTCTAAAATGTATACTTATAGAGAACTCTATGAATCAAAATATGTCGAGATCTCTACAAGACTTATCGAAAAGTCATAATGAGGCTTGTCGAGAAGTCCTTCGAGAAGTCAAGAAAAAGACTTATCTAGAACTCTATCAAGAAGTCTCAAAATGACTTGTCGATAAGTCAGTTAGACTTATCGAGAAATCAGTTCTCTATATACTTTTGTTCTGTTTAGTTCTGACTTATATTAATTTTACATATTGAAAATGTAAATTAACATTAAGATGGTTTTTCTTAGATTTGAAAAATTCCAAGTTGAAATTTGAATTTTGAAAAATAAATATACATAATATTCTGAAATATTTATAAATCATATTCCAGTTAATTTCCAATTAAATTAAATTAATTTTGGTTTATTAGAAATTAATCTGCTGCAACATATTAGCTGAGTTCTTGCCTTTAGGATGAAAAATTTAACATTCCAATTTCACTAACAAGTCTAGTAAAAGTTTCTTCATCCAAAGGTTTAGTGAAAATGTCAGCTAATTGTTTTTCTGTTGCATAAAAAATGAGTTCAATAGGATCATTTACAGCATATTCTCTAATAAAATGGTACCTTACATCAATGTGCTTAGTTCTGGAATGAATAACTGGATTAGAAATAATAGATATAGCACAAGTATTGTCACACATAATTGGAATTTTGTGTAACACTAGGCCATAATTCATTAATTGATTTCTAATCCAAAGCACTTGAGCATAACAACTTCCAACAGTTATGTATTCAGCTTCATCTGTGGAAGTTGACACGGATTGTTATTTCTTACTATACCAAGATACAAGTCTTTGACCAAGAAATTGACACCTTTAACTAGTACTCTTTCTGTCAACCCTTCATCCAACAAAATATGCATCTGTGTAACCAACAATTTCAAATCCATTTCCCTCAGGATACCACAATCCTAAGTTTGGTGTTCCCTTTAAGTATTTGAAAATTCTCTTCACAACCATCAAATGTGATTCCTTTGGATTGGCTTGAAATCTTGCACACAGACATGTTGCAAACATAATATCTGGTCTATTAGCAGTTAAGTACAACAAAGATCCAATCATTCCTCTATAACCTGAAATGTCTACACTTTTTCCTTTCTTATCTTCATCCAACTTTGTAACTGTAGACATGGGTATTGATGCAGGCGAACAATCAACCATTCCAAATTTCTTCAATAAATCTTTAACGTACTTATTTTGGCTGATGAAGATTCCATCACTTCTTTGACTGACTTGGAGGCCAAGAAAGTAACTTACTTCTCTCATCACGGTGATCTCATATTTACTCTGCATGAGTCTTGAAAATCTTTGACATAATTTTTCATTTGTAGAACCAAAAATGATATCATCCACATAGATTTGAACTAGGATCATATCACCATCATGTTGCTTGTTGAATAGAGTCTTGTGAATTATTCCTCCAGTGAAACCATATTTAAGCAGAAATTTCGACAATGTGTCATACCAAGATCTAGGTGGTTGCTTTAATCAGAGAGAGCCTTTAGCAGTTGATAGAAAAAATCTGGAAATCCGGATCTTCAAAGCCAGGTGGTTGTTGCACATAAACCTCTTCTTCCAACTCACCATTAAGCAATACACTCTTTACATCCATTTGATACACTTTAAAATTTGAGTGTGCAGCAAATGCAAGAAAGATCTTTATTGCTTCAAGTCTTGCACTGGAGTAAAAGTTTCATCATAATTAATTCGTTCTTTTTGTGAGTAGCCTTTTGCAACCAAACTTGTTTTGTTCCTTGTTACAATTCCATTTTCATCCAATTTGTTCCTGTACACCCACTTTGTTCCAATTATCCTTCTGCTCTTTGGGGGCAGGAACCAACTTCTAAACTTTGTTTCTCTCAAATTGATTTAGCTCTTCTTGCATGGCAGATATCCAGTCAGGATCAAGTAGAGCTTTCTCAGTTTTCTTAGGCTCAATTTATGAAAGAAAATCTGCATGTAGACATTCATTTGCAGTTGCACTTCTAGTCCTCACTCCAGCATTTGGATCACCAATAATTGCTTCTCTTGTGTGACTCCTATCCCATTTTCTGGTGTGATTTTGTTGACTTGAATTTTCTGCATTTTCTTTACCACTAGCATGACTTGCAGAACTTTCTTCTCTTCTTCCCCCTGAGTTTGTGCTGTCAAATTAGGTGTATGAGATGCATTTTCATTCTCATGATTCACTTGCTCAGTTGACTCTTCATTCATTCTGTTGTTTGTGTTGATCTCAGCTTCATCTTCAGAATCATTATCAATGTTTAGATTTTCAAACTTAAGGGCTTCAGCTTCATTCTCATCAAGGCATTCCAAGCCCGGACACTTGTCATCATCAAAAGTCACATATGTGGTTTCCATAATTTTCTTTTGTTCAAGAACATGAACTCTGTAGGCAGTTCTTTCCAATGAATATCCCAGAAAAATTGCTTCAAAAACTTTAGAGTCAAATTTTCCCACATATTCAGAGTTGTCTTTTAGAACAAAGCACTTGCTTCCAAACAAATAAAAAGTAGGCTTCTTTTTTGACAAAATTGTGTAGGGTGACTTGCCAAGATTTTTGTTGATGAGATATCTGTTTTGAATGTAGCATGCAATGTTGACAACTTCTTCCCAAAAACTTGTTGGCAAATTGGCATCTTGCAACATTGTTCTATCAGCCTCAACTAAAGTTTTATTCTTCCTTTCAACTACCCCATTTTGCTGAGGTGTCCTTGCAGCTGAGAACTCTTGAATAATACATATGTCCTTGCATAATTCATTTAAAATTGCATTTTTGAATTTTGTGGCATTGTCACTCCTCAATCTCTTTCAACAATTTTGATCTTCAGCCTGCTTCTCAATTTTCTTGATATGTTCAATAATGATGTGTGGAGTTTCATCCTTTGAATGCATAAACTCTACCCATATGTACCTTGAGTAGTCATCCAACATCACAAGTGCATATTTCTTTCTTGAAATAGATAAGATAGTTAGTGGTCCAAACAGGTCCATGTGAATAAATTACAGAGGTGCACTTATGGAATTCACAGTTTTGCTTTTGTGACTAGACCTCTTCATTTTGCCTTTTTGACAAGCCTCACAAACTTCATCTTGAGCAAACTCCAAACTTAGCATGTCTCTCACCAATTCCTTTTTAACCAAGGTATTGATTGTTTTGTAATTCATGTGAGAGAGTTTCTTATGCCACAACTTGCTTTGCTCAATAAATGCCTTTGTGTAGAAGCAACATATATCATCCTTATTTGCTGAGTATAGATATGCAATAAACAAGCTTCATTTTCTTAATCCTTTAGAAGCAACTTCACCAGTCTTTTTGCTGATAATTGAGCAATCTCCTTTGTCAAATGAATCCTTGAATCCTTTATCTGTGAATTGACTGAAACTTGTGAGATTCACCTCAAGACCAACTACCAGTATTACATCTTTAATGACAACATTCTCATAAATTAACTTACGATATCCTATTGTGAATCATTTACTGTTGTCTCCAAAAGTCACCAATGGGCCATCCATCTCCTCAAATTGTGATAGCAGGGCCTTATCACCTGTCATATGTCTGGAGCATCCACTGTCAATGATCCATATGACTCTCATCATTTTTCCATGCACATAATAAGGATTAAGTATGTTTAGCTACCCAAACAGTGTTGGGTACTTTTTCATTTTAACAGAAGTTGCAGAAGTAGAATTTAATGACTCAAAAAGAATAGTGTTCTATGATTGATTTGCATCTTCTTTTTTAGCAGTAGATCCATTTTTAACTTCTTTGAGATCTACTCTCAATCTATGACAGCTTGTCATCACTTTCATATTGCAAGGTATGCAATCAAATTTGTCACAGAAGGAATAGAGATTGTCATCCTTTGTTTCATTGTATTTGCATGCTCCCACCTTTGGCTCACTAACAACCTTTTTACAAAGGCGGGTTAGGTGATTTGTAGAGCCACACTTTTGACATTATTTCTTGGGATCATCTGAAACAAATGCAAAGTTATTGCTCTTGTTCACTCCAATTTTCCCATTCATGTTCTTCTTCTTCTTCTTTCCTACATTCTCAGTCTTGATTTCCTTGATTGGTGTCTTAGAAACTTGATTCGCCATGGGCTTCTTATTAATTTCAATAGTGGGAGTGGTTTCTTCATTTTTTTTATTGTCTTCATCTGCAAGTCCTTGCTTGATGACCAACTCGAACTCATTGAAATTTACTTCACATGCCTTGAACAAGGGCGCATCAACTTTTCTCAGCATAACTGGGACATCTTGACCTGCAATTACCTTACCTTTGTCACTTTCATTTTTCTTGTTGCTATTCCAGGCATCATAGTCCAAATCAATAGCTATGTTAGCACATGGTTTATTCTTCTCATGGTATTTCCCAACCAACTGAGATGCATTTCTGAAAGACTTTAAATTCACCTCATTCTTCTCTAATTTTTTTCTCAACACAGCTTCAATTTCACTTGCACACTTGAGCTTGTTTTTCAAATATTCATTTTCTTGCTTGACAGTTTCAACCTCAACAAGCTACAGCTCTAATTCTTACTTTTCAATCTCAAGATTCTGATTTTTCTTTGACAGTCTACTAACTTCCTCAT
Source organism: Apium graveolens (assembly GCF_009905375.1). Taxonomy (NCBI): domain Eukaryota; kingdom Viridiplantae; phylum Streptophyta; class Magnoliopsida; order Apiales; family Apiaceae; genus Apium; species Apium graveolens. The sequence goes on along the minus strand of NC_133656.1, from coordinate 196,336,518 downwards.
TAGCTACCACCATACTTGTGTGGATATGAAACATCTCTACACTCATCATTTCAATAGTTTCTTTTTATTGGCTTGTATTTAATTCAATGGTAGCTAAAGTTGGTACATCTGATTTTGATGAGGATGATTCTCCTTGCTTAAGAGCCATAAGTGCATAATTTTTAAATGTTTCATTCCCATCATCTTCATCTGTGCCATCCCAACTCTTGTCTTCAGCTATGTAAGAATTTCCTGTTGTTTCTTCAAGAGAGCTTCATACTTTGCCTCCAATTCCAGGTAGGCTTTATCCTTCTTCACTTTCTTTGGCTTCCTGCACTCAGTAGTAAAGTGGCCCAACTCATCACAGTTAAAACACCTTATCTTTGATCAGTCAACAGATCCAGTTTTGTAGCCACCTTTGCTAACTGAGTTAAACTGAGTTTTTGGTTTCTAGTTGTCGCTATTTGAGGACTGTCCCTTGTTCTTGAAAAACCTTGGCTTTTTAACCCTGATGTTAGAGAATTTTCTATCCAGGTAAGCCATTGATTAATCCACCTTATCTAACTCATCATGGATGTAGTATTCATATTCCTCTAGCTCCAAAACAAGTTGTTTTTGAGGTCCCTTATTCTTTTGCTCCAAAACATGAATGACTGGAGTTTGAGCATCTTGTTCATCTACACTTGCTTCACTGTCATTGACCATTAGGTCACTGGATCCGTCAATCATATGTCCTTGGTTTGCCTTCAATGACTTTCTTTGTAACATTTCAAGCTCATATATTTTCAAGATTCCATACAAAACTTCCAGTGTTATTCTTCTCAAGTCTCTTCCTTCTCTAATAGCTGATATTTTCTGTTCAAGGTGATGAAGAATAGCTATCAAAAACTTGAGGTTAACCTCCTCAGCTTCATAATATTTATCATGAAGTTGCAAGTCATTTATCAATTTGTTGAATCTTTCAAAAACTTCATTAATTCCTTCTTTAGGTTTGCCATGAAACCCTCATACCGAGACACCAGTATTATCCTTTGATTAGACCTTACTTCCTCTGTAACCTTACACAAAATTTTAATTTTATCCCAAATTTGTTTGGTTGTGTCACAGTTGACAATATTTTTGTACATAATATTTTCAAGTGACTCTATCAGAATTAGTTGTAGGCCACTATCCAGAGAGACTTTTTCTTTTTCAGGTTCAGTGTATTTTGAGGGGTGTTTAGGGACAAAGTGAGCTGGAATGACCATGTCCCTATCAGTAGATTCTTCAACCCTTTCCATGGGAATAAAAGGGCCATTCTTGAGAATCTGGATGTACATGGGATTGACCATCCTTATGAACAACATCATCTTTTTCTTCCAAAGTGTATAGTTGATTATATCAAAAGCTGGTATCTTGATACTGCTTATCTTTTGTGCACTCATTCATCCAAGATCTTTATCTGTTTACTTTCAGATTTTACTCCACTTGTTAGATATTGAATGCAACACAGGGGGGTGACTGTGTTTCTTGGATTTTTACCCTTTTAAACTTGTTTGGATTTCAGTGAACAAAGCAGTTTAGATTTTGCAGAGATATTGTATTTACATAATTAAATCAACAAGCACATTATTTTCAAAACTCACTTAATTTTTATTAATTAGGTTTATCTTGCTACAAATTATGGGTTCTTAAGAAAATAAGAACACAACTTCTTTCTTGAGAGAATACAAGAAAATTTGATCTGTTTTGTTACTTGTGAACTATGGACCAAGTGTTAGATAAATTTGATAATGTCATGGCTAATATGTTTTATGTTTAGCTTTCAGAATCTTATGTGAACAGGATAAATCAGTACTTAATTGTTGATCAGTACTTATACTGGAAGTCAGGACTTAAGGATATCAGTACTTATATTATCAGGAGATAATCATCAGAAGATAGATATCAGAACTTAAGTGCTAAAAGACAATCAGATAAGGACATTAGCTGATTAAAGGAAAGAAGATCGAGATAAATATAAGAAGAGATATGCATGAAGAAGGAATTCCTTGAAGAATGGAATACTTGGAAGAAAAGATATCTGATTGATATATTTTAGGAAGCAGAATTATATTCCATATCAATTAGCGATTATCTTGTAACTGTGTAGTATATAAACACAGACATAGGGTTTACACTATAAGTGTTATCATTATTAGAAAATATTATTCATTGTAACCCTTGCAGCTCTCGTGATATTTGTTCATCACTGAGAGGTAACAGTTCCATACTGTAACAGAATTTATTGTTTCAATAAAGTTTGTTTTCTGTTACTTAAGTTCTTAAAGTTCGATTTGAGTGTACTATACACTGTATTCACCCCCTCTACAGTGTGTGTGTGTGTGACCTAACAATTGGTATCAGAGCCTATCTGTTAACATACATACAGTTAAAGATCCAAACACAATCATGTCGGACACAGAAACTCCAACTAAGCCTACCACAACTGAGGAACCACCAAAGACACAAATTCAGAGTCGGTATGAGACCATCAGAGTCCCCATACTGAGACCATCTGAATATCCCATATGGAAGGTAAGGATGACCATGTTCCTGGAAGCAACAGAACCAGAATACCTTGATAGAATCAAGGAAGGTCCTCACAAACCAACCAAACTCGCTGTTGCAGTTGCAGGTGAAGCAGCAAAGACCGTACCAAAGGAGAAGAGTGATTATACTGCTGAGGACATAGCATCAATTGCTAAGGATGCTAAGGTACGACACTTACTGCATAGTGCCATTGATAATGTAATGTCAAACAGGATAATCAACTGCAAGACTGCTAAGGAGATATGGGATGCTCTGGAAACAAGGTGTCAGGGAACTGACACAATTAAGAAGAACAGGAAGACAATACTCACTCAAGAGTATGAACACTTTGACTCAAAGACTAATGAGTCATTGAATGATTTATATGATAGATTTGTCAAACTTTTGAATGATTTGTCATTGGTTGATAAAGAGTATGATCTTGAAGATTCAAACCTTAAGTTCCTGTTAGCTCTTCCTGAATGCTGGGATTTGAAGGCAACGACAATAAGAGACAACTACAATCTTGATGAAACAACTCTTGACGAAATCTATGGAATGCTCAAGACTCATGAGCTGGAGATGGAACAAAGAAGTAAGAGGAAAGGAGGAAAGTCAAGGACAGTTGCTCTTAAGGCTGAAGAAGAATTCCCCAAAGCAGCTTCCTCAAAGAAAGACAAGGGTAAAGCTCTTTTCATAAAGTCTGATACTGAGTCATCAAGTTCTGAGAGTGATGATGACTCAGATTCTGAAAGCTTGCCTGAGACTGATGCTGATGAGGAGATGATGAACCTGTGTGCTCTTATGGTGAAAGGAATCACAAAGATTGCATACAGGAAGTTCAGGAAGGGAAAGAAGTTTTCCAGGAAAAGCATAAGTTCTGATAAGAAGAATTTCAGAAGATCTGAAGGCAGAGGAGGAAAGTCTGACAGAGGAGATTACACCAATATTAAATGCTATAAATATGGTGAGAAATGCCACATATCCCCTGACTGCAAGAAGGTAAAGGGTGACAAAGACAAGGCTCTTGTCACAAAGCAGAAAAGCTGGACAGACACCTCAGACTCTGAAAGTGAGGAGAACTATGCATTGATGGCAAATGCTGATAAAGAAAGTGCTGAGAGCAGTTCTGAAGCTGCTGAAACAAAGGTACCTCAGACTACTTATGCTTTTCATACTGATGATATTAATGAGTTGAGAAGATATCTTAAAACCATATTTGTTAGCTATAGAGATCAAACTTTAACATGTGAAAGATTAACTTCTGAAAATCTTGCATTTAAGAAAAGGAATGATTTCTTATAAAAAGAGTTAGTCATGTTCCATCAAACTCAGAAGGATAGAGATGATGCTTTTTATGTTAGGAATGAAGTGCTAAAATTAAATGAATCTCTAAAAACTGAGTTAGAAAAGGAAAGAGAGATTATCAGGACTTGGACTAACTCTGGCAAAACAACTCAAAATTTGCTAAGTAGTGCAAACTGGAAAGAGGGCTTAGGTTATGGAGAAGATAAGAATGATAAAGGAACTGAAGAAATTAAGCCTGTTGTTAAGCAAATGCCAAAGTTTAAACCTGTTAAGTTTGTAACTGTAAAGTCTGAAAATGAGAAATCAGAAGTTAAAGAGGAATTAACTTCTGACAAACTAAAACAGGAAAAGACAACTGAAGTGAACATAGGCTTAATGACAAAGAAGCAGCTTAAGCATAAGCTGAAAGATGTCAAGAATGCAAACAAGGTAAAATCACCTAGGAAAAATAGGAATGGAAAGGAAGGTGTGAATAAAAGCAATGATTATAAACCTGTTCCTGATGCTCCTAGGAAAACATGTCATAACTGTGGAAGTTCTAACCATCTGGCTTCTTTTTGCAGGAAGAATAAGAATATTAACTCCTTACCTTCAAAATCAGGAGTTAAGAGTCAGTCTGTTAGATACAAACCACAAAATCTTTGTTTTCATTGTGGTAGTTTATGGCATTCCATTTATACTTGTAAGGAATATCATAGTTTGTACTATGATTATTATCAAATAAAACCTTCTTTGAAGAAAGTTTCCATTGTTCCTTCTAGTGTAAATTCTGATTCAAAGTCTGATAGTGTAAGTTCTGATAAGAAAAATGTTAACATAAACTCTGATGCTAAATTCGCTGCAAATGTTAACAAAATTAATAAGGCCAAAGGATCCAAGCAAGTCTGGGTCCTTAAAATTAATAATTAGTGGTCTTTGTGATTGCAGGGCAACAGGAAAAATATTCTAGTTCTGGACAGTGGATGTTCAGGACATATGACTGGAAATAAGGCCCTGCTATCAGACTTTGTGGAGAAAGCTGGCCCAAGTGTTTCTTATGGAGATGGCAACATTGGAAAAACATTGGGATATGGCAATATCAATCTTGGAAATGTCATAATTAAAGAAGTAGCTCTGGTCTCAGGACTTAAACACAACCTACTGAGTATAAGTCAAATCTGTGACAGAGGTTATCATGTTGATTTCTTTGAAGAACACTGTGAAATTGTGAGTAAATCTAAAGGCAAAGTTGTTCTGAAAGGATACAGACGTGGTAACATTTATGAAGCTAAGCTTTCAACAAGTACTGATGGTTCTGCAATCTGTCTGTTAAGTAGAGCATCAATTGAAGAAAGCTGGAATTGGCATAAGAAACTCTCTCATTTAAATTTCAACAATATAAATGAACTGGTCAAGAAAGATCTTGTGAGAGGATTGCCAAACACAGTATTTGCTCCTGATGGTCTTTGTGATTCATGTCAGAAAGCCAAATAAAGAAAATCTTCATTCAAGAGTAAGACTGAATCATCAATTCTTGAGCCTTATCATCTTATACATATTGATCTATTTGGTCCAGTAAATGTCATGTCTATTGCAAAGAAGAAGTATGTGTTGGTCATAGTGGATGAGTTCACCAGATACACATGGGTGTATTTCTTGCACACAAAAAGTGAAACTGCATCTATCTTGATTGATCATGTCAAACAGCTGGATAAAATGGTCAAAGATTCTGTGAAAATTTTAAGGAGTGATAATGGCACTGAGTTCAAGAATTTGATAATGGAAGAGTTCTGCAAAAGCCATGGAATAAAGCAGGAATTTTCTGCTCCTGGAACTCCACAGCAAAATAGAGTTGTTGAAAGGAAGAATATAACTCTCATTGAAGCTGCACGTACAATGCTTGAAGAAGCAAAGCTTCCAACCTATTTCTGGGCTGAAGCTGTGCAGACTGCTTGTTTTACTCAAAATGCAACACTCATTAACAAGCATGGAAAAACACCATATGAGATGGTGAAGAAAAAGAAGCCAAATCTGAAATATTTTCATGTATTTGGATGCAAGTGTTTTGTTCTCAAGACTCATCCTGAACAGCTATCAAAGTTTGATCTAAAAGCTGATGAAGGAATCTTTGTTGGATATCCACTTTCCACAAAAGCCTTCAGAGTCTATAATTTGAGAACAAAAGTGGTCATGGAATCTATCAATGTCTCTTTTGATGACAAGAAGATCACTGGTCTTAAAGATTTCATTGACCATGATCAGCTGAGATTTGAAAATGAAGACTCATATTCTGATACTGAAAATCCTGACAGTCTAAGTCCTGATACTGCAAACTCTGATGGATTAAACTCTGATGTTATTGAAACTGTGGTGACTACGTTAAAGAAAGATGCACCTATGCAGGGGGAGCATACTCAAGATCCTACCACATCTCAAGAAACATCAGAACATGCATCTGGCTCTTCAAGTTCTGATTCGTCAAGTTCTGATAAGCCAAGTTCTGATAGTGCTGAAAATCTAAATTCTGAAGAATCCAACTCAGAGAGCATAGTTTCAGGGGGAGCATCAGAAAATGAAAATGAAGATAGCATGGATTATGGGGGAGCATCCAGTTCTAGAGAAAACCTTCCATCTGCAAGGAAGTGGACAAAATCACATACACCTGATTTGATAATTGGAAATCCTGATGCAGGTGTCAGAACTAGAACAGGTACTTCAAATGAGTGTCTTTACAATTCTTTTCTCTCTCAGACTGAGCCAAAGAAAGTGAAAGAAGCTCTTCAAGATGTTGATTGGGTGCAAGTAATGCAGGAAGAGTTGAATGAATTTGAAAGAAACAAAGTCCGGACCCAAGACCAAAGAATAGATCTGTTGTTGGTACAAAGTGGGTATTCAGAAACAAAACTGACAGTGATGGCATAATTACAAGGAATAAGGCAAGGCTGGTTACAAAAGGATATTCTTAACAGGAGGGAATTGATTATGATGAAACATTTGCACCAGTTACTAGGTTAGAAGCCATAAGGATATTTTTGGCTTATGCTGCTCACAAAAAGTTTACTGTCTTTCAAATGGATGTGAAAAGTGCTTTTGCTCAATGGAGAATTGGAGGAAGAGGTATATGTTGAACAACCTCCAGGTTTTGTAGATACCAAACATCCAGATTATGTCTACAGGCTTGATAAAGCACTTTATGGACTTAAGCAAGCTCCTAGAGCATGGTATGAGACTTTAGCTCAGTTTCTTCTGGAAAGTAGATTCAACAGAGGGACAATAGACAAAACACTGTTCTACCTCAACCATGGAAAGGACTTACTTCTGGTCCAGATTTATGTTGATGATATCATTTTTAGATCTACAAATGACAAACTTTGCAAGAAGTTTGCCAAACTAATGCAGTCAAGATATCAGATGAGTATGATGGGGGAACTTAGCTATTTTCTGGGCCTTCAAGTCAAGCAGAATGAGGAAGGCACTTTTATTTGTCAAACCAAGTACACCAGAAACTTGCTAAAGAAATTTGGAATGCAAGATTGTTCAAGTGCATCCACTCCAATGGCCACTGTGACAAAACTGGATAAGGATAGCGGTAAATCAGTAGATATTACTGACTACAAAGGTATGATTGGCTCTCTACTCTATCTAACTGCTAGTAGACCTGATATCATGTATGCTACCTGTCTTTGTGCAAGATTTCAAGCAGATCCAAGAGAACCTCACTTAACTGCTGTAAAAAGAATCTTTAAGTATCTTAAAGGAACAACTGCTCTTGGATTATGGTATCCTAGAGAATCATATTTTAAACTAATAGGTTACTCAGATGCAGATTTTGCAGGTTGCAAAATTGACAGGAAAAGCACAAGTGGAAGCTGCCAATTTCTTGGAGGCAGATTGGTTTCTTGGTACAACAAGAAACAAAAGTCAATTTCCACATCAACTGCAGAAGCAGAGTATATTGCTGCAGGAAGCTGTTGTGCACAGATTCTTTATAATCCAGTAACCGATTCTTCATCCAAAGAATCCAAAGTGCTATTGCTATGACTGGTAATCCAGTTCAACACTCAATGACAAAGCACATCAGCATCAGGTACCACTTCATCAGTAAAAATGTGGATGAAGGTACAGTGGAATTGCATTTTGTTCCCACAGATCAACAACTAGCAGATATCTTCATAAAACCATTATGTGAAGCTACTTTTACAAGATTGGTAAATGAACTTGGAATGGTTTCAGGTTCTTTCTCTAAATCTGCTTAGTCTTGTTCTGTGTTATCAGACTTTATGCTCACTATTTACAGAATTAATCTCATTGTGTATTCTGTGCTTAATTGATAAATGTCTTTAAGTACTGACTGTTGTCTGATATATGTTTCTAAACTCTGATAAGTGACATGTTTGTTCTAGTACCTATTCAATCCTATGAGGATAACTGTGCTAGATAACTGACCTAATAGTCTTTAATAAACAAATGATTCCATGTAAGAAGTAATTATTTCGGTGGAAATCTTATGACACTAGCAAATTCTGATAATTGAGCTTAGTTAAGTTTACTTTGTATATCTTATTACTAAGTCACAAATTAGAATAATGCTACTCATCTGTTAAGTTCTGATACTAGTAAAACTGCTGAATGTACTAAGTGCTGATAAACCTCACTTATCAAAAGAAAAAAAAAGATCAAAGAATAAAATCAGGTACTCCTTTGAGATCTAGAGTAAAAATGTGGAAGGGACGACCCAAGTGCATTGCTGGTATTAAGTAAATATGCATTAGAAAAGCAAAATATTTTCTTGGTGACTTTTCACACTCTATGATTACTGGAGAAATACTCTGATAATAGCATAAATTCTGATAAACAGTCGTGACTCACTTACACTGAGAAGCCACTGTAAAATAGAATTACAAAAGATGCATAAAATTAGCACAAAACAGTTGAGATGGACTCAAGCATGAACTCATTCATCAGTAGGTTTCAGGACAATGATAGATCTTTAGCAAAATTTTAGTTATGCCTTATTTCTAAGATGTACTGAAGTGAATCAGACTTTACTCTTTGTCTGTTTTTAGCTTAATGCACACACTAATCACTCCATCTGAATGATGAAAATTTCTGTGGTGGTCTATGTTATTTTAGATAAACAGTCATTGTGTCATTATTGCACAAATTCTGAGGACAAGTTCTAAGTTACACGTTCTGATGATTAAGTTCTGACGTCCATAACTCAGAACTTGTATGAGTATTTACTAAGATGGGCATTCTTTTTTTCGAGTTAAGAAATTATGTTCTGATGACTGTTAAGTTCTGGTATAGGTCTAAGTTCTGATTTCTCAGTCTAATCCTTTACTTGGCTTATCTGTGTATAAAATTTGATAACAGTCTCAGTTCCTCAAACACCTCAAAAGAGGAGGAGAATTACTTTGAGAGATGAATCAGATTCTGAGGAACAGATTCCTTCTTCAGAACCTGTGGTAAATGAAGCTGAGAAAGCAACTTCTCAAAAGGATTCTGAAATTGGGGGTTCTAGGCTTCTCAAGAGGCTTAGACGAATGATAGTTCCTGAAACTCCCAAGGAATCCAAATCAACAAGGAAGTACAAGAAATAGAGGGCACAAAGGCCAGTTTCAGATGATGAGGAGGAAGCAGCTAAGGAAGGGGATCAGGAATCTCTGATCTCACAAGACAAGGAATTTGCTCCAGTCACTTCTTCTCCATCAACTCCATCTCAGGAAGCTGTATCTGACAAGGCTAACTCACCTTCTGTGTCTCTTGTTGATCCAGGCACAAGTGCTGAAATTGATATTCAGAACCTGGTTGTGCCTGAAATACTTTTCTTAGAAGCTCCAACAGCAAATAATCCTTCCACAACACTTGTTACTGATGCTGTTCAAACTCCAGAGTTATCAACAACACCTTCTCTGCATCAAGATGCTGATGATCAGATTTTAGGTGAGCATCAGGATATGGCTGTTGATCAGAACTTAGTATCAGATCAGCAATTAGAGGATGCTGAAGCCTCCATTGCTACTCACACTGTTGTCTTATCAGAAGATACTGATTCTTTAAGTTCTGATGCTGCAAATGTTGGAGATACTGGTGAAGCTGCTCCAACTGTCGATGCTGATGAAGCAGGTCCTTCAGGACATACTCCACCACCGACTCTTCCTAAGTCTGAACTGGTAAAAGAGTTTGTTATCAGGGATGCACCAGTGCCTTGGAGTGAAACTCTTGCAGGTCAGGAGTGGACTAAGGAATGGAACTCAGTTTCATGTGTTCCAAATGCTTTACATCTTGCTGAGCACTTGACTAAAGCTGATGAAATGTTAAATTCTGATGATTTTAAAACCCAGCTTAGAGTCACTGCATTGAGTACTAAACATCTACAAGGTCTTCATTCAACTACTCATGCAGAGCTACACAAGATTCAGGAGAACTTTATCAAACAGGAACAAGTTTGGAAAATTGATAAGAAAAAGTTCTTTCAACCTACCATTGACATGATTGCTTATATTGAGAAAACTCAAGAGAAACAACAAGCTCAGATTGATCAAATTCTGACAAATCAAGCTTCTCAGCAATCGCAACTTACTGAAATCCAGACCTCAGTGGAACTACTTATCTCTCTTTTACTACCTGCTGATGCCAAAAAGGGGGAGAAGGTAATTAAGTCCAAATGCAAAACCAACAAGACACTGCAAGGAAAGGATGATGGAATAGATGACGAAGGAAACTCTGGAATGGGTAGCGGTCATAGTCAAGGTAGAAGGTTTACATCAAGACAAGCTAGTCACAGAACAAGTTCTGATACTGGGAAAAGAATAAGTTCTGCTGCTGGTAAAAGGATAAGTTCTGATGAACTTCTAGATCTTGATGAGGAAATGTCAAGACAGTTATTTCTTCAAGAAAATCCAGGAATGGACTTGGAAAGTTTAAAGGAAGAAGAAGCCAGACTTAAATCAGAGAAAGTCACATCTAAATTTGAAGTTTCTGGTAAAAAGTCACTTCCAAAACTTAAAGGCATTGTGATCAAAGAAAGGACACATACTGAAGCAACATTGGCTAGATCACAACCACAGATAGATCCAAGATCCAAGGGTAAAGAAAAGGTTGGTGAACCTATCAAGGGTTATGTACCTCCTGAGGAAGAAGAAATTGCTGATGAAAAAGATGATCTTGCTCTGACTTCAAGAAAAGTTCTTAAAACAACCTCTAACATGGCTCAAGTTGTTCAGAGTCAAGAAATTGTAAGTTCTGATATTCAGAAGAAGCAAGTAACCTCTGACAGAGCTCAAGTTAACTTGATATCAGAAAATAGATCAAAGACACTCCTACCAGGATTCACTAAAGCAAAACAGACTCAATCTTTGAAGACTACTGCAAGTGGTTTTGAAGCAAGAGTAGTTACTGGAAAGGAAGCTAGAGATAAAACTGGATTGGGAAGTGCTGATGAAAGAAGTGTACACAACACTACCAATGATCCAACTTCCTTGAGTGAACCAGGTATTGGAGCAACTCCTGAGAGATTGAATCAACTGGAATCTGTACAGATGGTTTACCATACCTACTTGAAAGAATACATCATGTTGTATTTCATGACAGATGGTAGGGTTTATCATATAAGACAAAATGCCATTCCTTTGAAGTATTTAGAAGAATTGGAGCATGTACTTTTCTTACTTCAAGTGGATGACAGAATAACAGAGACTGCTGCAAACTACTTAAAAGAACAGATTCAGAGACAGAAAAGGCTTTATTCTGTTAAGTCTGACAGCATATATGTTCCAAAGTACAGAGATCATAATGGTGATATTGTTGATATGAAGCCTAATACTGCACAGATCAGAACATATCTTGGTATTAAGGGACTTGAATTCAATCTTGAGTCTGACAAAGCTTATGTCATAAGACTAGATCAGGAGTTGAGAAAAGCAAAGATTAATGATCTCAGAGCTGCAATCTTTCAAACTGGTGAAGATACTGCAGAGCTTAAAGATGTTAAAAGGAGAATGATTGATGAACTAAGATATGCTGAGAAATGTTTGTTGAAGAACTATCTCAGAACAACTCCTGACATCAGAGAGATCAGAAAATGAAGAAGACAAGTCGAAGATCTATAACTGCTTAAATTCTGATATTTATACAGATTGAAGTTGTTATCAGAAGTTAAAATTGGTAAAAACTTTAAGGACTGTAAGTTGTAGTTATCTAGTCTATTTCTCATGCATTTGTACTTAATGTTTTTGACATCATCAAATATCTGTTAAACTTGTATATTTTGTTAATTTACAAGTTGGGGGAGATTGTTAGATATATTTGATAATGTCATGGCTAATATGTTTTATATTTAGCTTTCAGAATCTTATGTGAACAGGATAAATCAGTACTTAATTGTTGATCAGTACTTATACTGGAAGTCAGGACTTAAGGATATCAGTACTTATATTATCAGGAGATAATCATCAGAAGATAGATATCAGAACTTAAGTGCTGAAGGACAATCAGATAAGGACAGTAGCTGATTAAAGGAAAGAAGATCGAGATAAACATAAGAAGAGATATGCATGAAGAAGGAATTCCGTGAAGAATGGAATACTTAGAAGAAAAGATATCTGATTGATATATTTTAGGAAGCAGAATTATATTCCATATCAATTAGCGATTATCTTGTAACTGTATAGTATATAAACACAGACATAGGGTTTACACTATAAGTGTTATCATTATTAGAAAAGATTATTCATTGTAACCCTTGCAGCTCTCGTGATATTTGTTCATCACTGAGAGGTAACAGTTCCATACTGTAACAGAGTTTATTGTTTCAATAAAGTTTGTTTTCTGTTACTTAAGTTCTTAAAGTTCGATTTGAGTGTACTATACACTGTATTCACCCCCTCTACAGTGTGTGTGTGTGACCTAACACCAAGACTTGCACTAAAATATACTAAACTACTTTTTAAAGTAACCTTTTTCTATTTCCATTTATAGCTTAGAAAATCTATGCAGAATCTTGTAGGTCTGTGACCATCTTTTGTCCAGTTAATCTTGGCCCTTGATCTTGTATTCTTCCAGCTACTTTGTAGACTTTTCAATCTAGTGAATAGATCGTTTGTTAACTGATAATATTGAATCTTGAACTTGTCTGCATTTTGTATTTGAGAAATATGTCGAGATCTCCAGTTTGTTCATAGAGAAGTGACATCTCGATAAGTATAATGACTTATCGAGATCTCTTATTTCTCTATAGGTATACTTGACTTATCGAGGTCTCTAGATCCTTGCATGTGAAATGACTTGTCGATATGTCTGAGATCTCTACATATAGAAATGACTTGTCAATATCAATGAGATCTCTATATACATATTTTGACTTGTCGATATCTCTGAGATCTCTATATAAGAAATTGACTTGTCGATATCTCCAATTTTTCATACCTTCATTTGACTTGTCGATATCTCTGAGTTCTCTACATGCATAAATGACTTGTCGATATCTCTAATTCTCTACATGTTCATTTGACGTGTTGATATCTCTGAGACTTCTCTATAACCATTTTGGACTTCTCAATAAGTCATTCTGGACTTCTCGAATGACTTCTCGATATAACTTGATATGTGATTTTTTGATATCTTGACTTAGAACATTTATTATAGAACATTTTTATTCAACTTCAAGCTTCAACACTTTTCTCTGAGTCATAATCATGGCTTGATTTTCTTCTAGAGTTTATTCCTTAGCTTGAATCTGTTCACTGAAAAATCCTCCAGTCTAATCTTCTAACCTTTTTACAGACTCAAGAAATACATTACATAATACAAAATTGATTATCAAATAACTAAATCTTAGGATTGTCAATATGATTTAGTCTTGTTATTATACAGACATGTCTTGCACAACAGTTTTTAAAATTACTTTTAAGTACTATTTATTTCAAAATATAATGTCGAGTGAGTTACGGTAAATGTACTTTAATTTTGTATTAAGATTTCATGTGATCAAAAGATAAAATTATTATAATTTACAATACAATGTAATATTTCGCTACTATTTTTTTTTACATCTTGTATGAAAAATATTTGTTTAATTAAAATTTTTGTTGAAATAAAAAATCCCCAATTCTCTGCGGGGATCCTCGTTCTCCGTTTGGGTCGGGGACGAGGAATGATATATATTAACCGACGGGGAATGGGCTGAGGACGGGAATTAGAGAAATCGATCGGGCAGAGTTAACATTATCCCACCTCGATGTGACACGACGTTCATCCCTACACTAGCTAAATAGTGTCTTATCTATATTATTATATAATAGAACAAAAATTAAAAGTTTGTTTGGTTGGTCGGTCATTCTAATTTTAATTTATATTGAAGTCAAATTCATGTACCAATTTAAATTATAATTCATATTGAACTCTGTATTATTATATTAGATATTAAAGTGTTAAATATCGAGTGCAGTGAAATATAACACATAGGGGGGGTGAATGTGTTTATTTGGATTTTAATTGGCTTTAGAAGTGTTTGGTTTATAAATGAACAAAGCAGATATGAACTTGTGCAGATAAATTGTTTAACTGTAAACACACAAACAAAATATCCAAAACTCACTTAATTGTATTAATCAATTTTTTTTGCTACAAACCTGTGTTCTTGAAAATAAGAATTCAGCTACAAATCTTGACCCGTGCATGTTTTATAGACCAACATCATGGGTTTACAAAACCTGCACTAAAATGCACTAACACAAATTTTAAAGCAATATTGTCTATTTCCATTTCTGGTGTTGGCAAATTTATGCAGAATCTTGTAGGTTTGTGACCATCATTTGTCGAGTGAATCTTAACCCTTGATCTTGTATTCTTCAAGCTGCTTTTGTAGAATTTCCAGTTCAACAAATGAATTGTTTGCTGACTGATAATCTTAAATCTTAAACTTGTGTGCATTCTGAATTTTGAGATAGATTATTGAGATCTCTTTTATTATGTAGGGATGTAACATATCGATAAGTATAATGACTTCTCGATATCTTGAGTTCTCTACATGTGTCTTTGACTTGTCGAGGTCTCCAGTTCTCTACATGTAGAATAGCTTGTCGACATCTCCAGTTCTCTACATAGGCTTTTGATTGAAGTGATATCTTGGTTGTGTTGAAGGGCTTGGATTTGATGTAGTTGTATAGAATTGAGGTGTTCCTGTAGAAGCTGCTTGGTGCTAGCATAGGTAGTGGCTTGAAGAGCATTGTGTGTCTGTTGAATGATGTGGAAAAGAGTTGTTTTAAAATGCTGCTCATCACACTCTTTAGAAAACACCCAAGGAGTAATATTTGATCTAGAGCTAGAGCCTGCTTCTCCCCCTATGCCCATGAACTATTCTCCATCACCATCCTCATCTCCAAAGAAGTCTTCAGACTCACCAGTACCATGGTCAACATCATCACCAGCTTTAGTCGGCATGGTTGTGATGGCATCCTTTGTACTTTGCATTAATTCAGTTGTATGTACCAAGTTAAACATCTTTCCTGCATTCTCATTGTCATGTCCAGCCAAAAGTTGATATGTTGGAACAGGATGAGTAAATATCTCAGCATCCAAAGCGATGTAATCTATAACAGCTTGATCATGCTGAAATAGTTTCTCTATGTCTGCATCATTGACATTCATTGACTCACTAACAATGATGTCCATCCTTATTTCTCTTGTACCTGCATTTCTCTCAATTTCTCTATGTTCTTGCATCAAGGGCTCCCCTTGGCTCACCACCCTCACCTTCACCTTCTAAGGTGGAACTCCTCTCACTCTCTTTTGCCAGGCTGGAAGAAATAGCATGTATGAGTTCACTACTTTCCTCTCCTTTTTTATTGGGAGCAACCCAGCGTCTCACTCATTGCACTCCCTTCCCTCAGTCCTAAGAATGATTGTACAACTACTAACTCATCTACACTTGTAATAATTGTTGAAATTTCAGTGTGTGTAGATTGTACCGACGGATGAGGAACATCCATCGAGATAGTAGCTAGGTTAGCCGACGGATGACTGCTGTTAGACACATCCGTCGGGATACAATCACTAACCGACGAATGAATAATATCCATCGGAATAGAAGAAATGAATGAGTTTGGAGTGGATACTATTGTAGACTCTGTGCATATTGATGAAAATTTGGGCACAGATGTCTCAATAGTTCCTGAAAGAATTGGCAAGTGAGCCAACAAATTATCTAAAAGATGATGCTCATTTGCACTAGATTTTGGCTTCCCCAACAGAGTTAAAGAATGGGAATCAGAAATTGATGTGTTGATCATATCCACATCCAGAGAATTTGTGGGAGAGTTTGGTTTTTGTGGTGCTTCTATTACTAAAGATTTTGGCTGTAACTCCATATTTATTGGAGCCACATCAAATTGACTTTGAGATGGTGCAATGACTGAGTCTTTAGCTTCAGTTTGCACTGTGTGTGTTCCTTTTGCATCCCCAATGGTTTTAGATCTCTTCTTTTTAGCATAAGTTTGGGGTGAACTTGTGTCCCTTCCCCTCTTAGCATGTGCTCCTGGTTGGGAGCTTGTTTCAATAGTGACATCCTTTTGGGAGGATAAAACTAGAAGTGAGCTGATTTCCTTATTAATCATCACAGTTTGTTGAGAAACTCCGGTGTGGCTAGGTTTAGGTACACTTACCTCTCCATCCTTATCCTTGGGGTTTCTTTGATGTTCACCCCGTCCCTCACCTATCTCACTACCCTTCACACTCCCCTCTTTAGTTTTGGTAGATTTTGCAACTGGTTGCTTTTGAGAGAAACCATAGGGGGTTTTCTTTGTTTTGGATTTTGAAGTTTTTTATTTTGGTAGCTTGGGTAGGCATCTGTTGGTCATTGACACAGATGCCATAGCTACACTCAAAGGCAAAGAAATTTGTGAGGTTGGAATAGTAGAGACAATGGTGCTTACCTTACTTACCTGAGGGCCCTCCATGATTGAAAAATAAACCAAGGGCACCTTCTTGTGGTGATCAGCTCTATTCAAGTCTGCAATTACCCTTCTTTCTTGAACCCAACAATCTAATTTGTTGGTTGGGTTCTCAATTATAAGATTTTCACATATATGGTTAGCAATAATCGTAAGGAATCTAGCATAATAGATATGTTTAGATCTCTTATTAACCTCTCCTAACTTATATCCTAACTCAAACATAACAGCATCACTGAAATTTGAAGTACTTATCAGTAAGAAGCATGTTAAGCATAGTAGTATTGACAGAATCAAAGATACTTATCTTACCAGAAAACACTTTGGTAACTACATCACACAAGAAACTCCACTCTTTCTTAAGACCTAGCCTTCTCATCTCACTTAATTTAGTAGCAGGAAGTGCATAGCCTATGGAGTTAAGCAAATTAATTATATCAGCATCTGTGTACGGACTAGTAGTGGTGTTATCTGGAATTTTAAAGCATGCTTTGATAATGTCATAGTTAATGCAGTGTTCCTTACCTTTGATGGAGAGAGTGATGGTTTTGTCATTGGCCTTATAAACAGCAGTTGTCCACATCTCATCCACAACTTCGTAGTAGATTGTGGGTGATTCCAGCATAGCATAATTAAGCTTGCATCCCTTCACAAAATCCATCACTTTGTGATAATCTTCAGATGTTGGAATCCTTTTGTTCACAAGTGCCACAAAATTGTTCTTCTCATAGATAACTCTTGACTGAGACATGATTTTGACTACTGGTGCCATTGTTTGAGTAAGATATCTTGCAGAAAGAGAGAGGGTTTTGCTTTGAATAAGAAGAGAGTAGTTAATTGCAGTAGAGAAAGATAAAAGAAAAGAATGAAAATAAATTTAGCTTTTATACTATCTCAGAAATAAACTATCAAAAGTAATAAAGTAACCAATCAAAATTGCCTAAAATAGCCGTTTAAAATAAAATAAACTGTCAAAATTCTGTCAATTATCTGTCGTGATATACTTACAGACTGTAAGTATATCCGATGGATAATGTTCAGTACTTTTAACGGCTAAGATAAAGACAATTCGACGGATGAGGATAAAACAGTTATTCGCCGGGTATAAAATAATCCATAAAAGTATTTGATTTTTATTAAGAAATTCTATTACGACGGATGATCGTATTCGATGGATAATAGGCATCCGCCGAGATATAGATTTTGACTTGCCAAAATTTCATCTAAAACAGAAAAATCAATGAAGTTTCTGCATTATAGCTTGCAAGATTATCAGAAATAATTTAAGAATAATTAAGCATACCTAGCTCACTTAAAAACCTAGAAAAGTTGGATTCATCAATTGGCTTGGTAAAGATATTTGCAAGTTGCTTTTCACTTGGAACAAAATGAAGTTCCACAATACCATTCATCACATGTTCCCTAATGAAGTGGTATTTGATGTCTATGTGCTTTGTTCTTGAATGCTGCACTGGATTTTCAGTGATGGCAATTGCACTTATGTTATCACAGAAAATAGGAATTCTGTCCACTTGTAGACCATAGTCCAACAGTTGGTTTTTCATCCATAAAATCTGAGCACGGCAACTACCAACAGCAATATATTCAGCTTCAGCTGTAGAAGTAGAAACTGGATTATGTTTTTTACTGAACCAGGACACAAGTATGTTTACTAGAAATTGACAGGTTCATGTTGTACTTTTTCTATCTATTTTACAACCTGCATAATCTGCATATAAATAACCGGTTAGATCAAAACTAGAATCTTTAGGGTACCAAATGCCAAGTTTTGGTGTTCACTTGAGATATCTAAAAATTCTCTTAATAACTACTAAGTGAGATTCTCTTGGATCAGCCTGAAATCTAGTACAAAGACAAGTAGCAAACATTATATCTGGCCTACTAGCTGTTAAGTACAGAAGTGAGCCAACCATGCCTCTGTAGTTTGAAATATCCACATACTTTTCAGTAGTGTTTAATTCAAGCTTAGTTGCAGTGGCCATGGAAGTTTTTGTAGATGTGCAATCCATTAGACCAAACTTCTTTAAAAGATCAAAAATGTATTTGGTTTGACAAATGAATATTCCATCATTAACTTGCTTAACTTCTAAACCAAGAAAGTAAGTTAGTTCTCCCATCATGCTCATTTCATACTTACTTTGCATCAGTTTGGCAAACTTTTTGCAAAGTTTTTCATCTGTAGAGCCAAATATAATATCATCTACATAAATTTGAACAAGTATACTAGAGCCATTAACATTTCTAAATAATAAAGTTTTATCAACAGTACCTCTTGTGAAGTGATTTTCTAAGAGTAACTTTGATAAAGTGTCATACCAGGCTCTAGGTGCTTGCTTCAATCCATAAAGTGCTTTCAAAAAATAGTAGACATATTTTGGAAAATTTGGATCTTCAAAACCAGGAGGCTGACTAACATAGTCTTCCTCCTCCAAATATCCATTCAGAAAGGTACTTTTTACATCCATTTGATAGACTTTGAAATTGGCATGGGCTGTATAGGCTAGGAAAATTCTGATGGCTTCAAGTCTTGTAATAGGAGCAAAAGTTTCATCAAAATCTAATCCTTCTTGTTGACAGTAGACCTTAGCAACCAATCTTGCTTTTTTCCTAACAACTATGCCATTTTTATCCATCTTGTTTCCGAATACCCGCTTAGTGTCAATTGGATTCTTTCCCTTAGGCTTGGGTACCAGCTTCCATACCTTGTTCCTTTCAAATTGGCTTAGCTCTTCCTGCATAGCTAAAACCCAATCAGGATCCAACAGAGCTTTCTCTTCCTTCTTTGGTTCTTCCTTAGAGAGAAAGCTGCTATAAAAACATTCTTCTTGAGTTACTTTTCTTGTTTGAACTCTAGAAGATGCACCACCAATAATGAGTTCAAAAGGGTGATCTCTTGTCCATTTTCTTTGTTGTGGTAGATTAGCTCTTGATGAAGAGGCCTCATTGCTGTCTTGATGTGTGATTGAGTTTTGATTGAAAGAAACTCCCCCTGAGTTTGCGGATCTTTGACTTAAAGATGGGGTTCTTTCTGTAAGTGATCTATTTTGACTCTCAGCTTCTCTTATTGTTCCGACAAATGATGCACTTTGTATCTCGACGGATGAGGCTGATTTTCTACCGACGGATGAAGCATTATGTAACTCGGCGGATGGTGAGTTATGTGCTTCATTAGGTGTAGATTTTTATGTGTTGTCCATAGACACAGTTTCTTGATCACTCGCATAATCACTGTCATTACTAACCATCTCAACATTATCGAATTTGAGGCTCTCATGGAAATCTCCATCTTGCACCTTCAATCTTTTTATCATCAAACACAACATGTACTGATTCCATAACAATGTTGGTTCTTAGATTGTAGACTCTATATGCTTTTCCAACAACATATCCAACAAAGATTCCTTCATCTGCTTTGGCATCAAACTTTCCATGTTGATCAGTTTGATTTCTTAGAATGTAGCATTTACAGCCAAATATATGTAGAAAATTTAGAGTTGGCTTCCTATTCTTGAACAACTGATAAGGAATCATGCATTTGGTTTGATTAACCAAAGAAATATTATGAGTGTACCATACAGTATTCATAGCTTCAGCCCAAAAATATGTTGGTAACTTTGATTCTTCAAGAATTGTCCTTGCAGTTTCAATAAGAGATCTATTTTTTCTTTCCACCACTCCATTTTGTTGTGGAGTTCTAGTTGCATAAAACTCATGCATAATCCCATTCTTTTCACAAAATGATCTCATCACAGAGTTCTTAAACTCGGTTCCATTGCCACTTCTGATTCTTCTTACTTTAAAGTCAAGATGATTATTGACTTGCCTTTTGTGATTGATGATGATTTCACTAGCATCATCTTTGGACTTTAGAAATATGTCCAAGAGAACTTTTTCCAGGCTGCATCACAAAAGGATTCTATACCTTGAAATTTAGTAATTTGAGCATGAACATATCTAGATGATTTCCATGCTTTAATTACTCCATGTTCTCTCTCAAGCTATTTTCTTAAAATCTCTTCTTTCTTCAAGGACTCAGTTAATTCATCCTTAGCAATTTTACATTCAATTCTTAATTTTTCAAATTCAATAAATTGAGACTTTAGCACATTATTCCTTTCACTTAAAAAAAATATTTTCTTTAATTATAGCATTTTCCTTAGTGAGAGACTTAAGTGTAACACGCATGTGATATAATTCTGTAGACATGTCATTTATTGCATCATTACACTCAGTTTTAGATAAATGTGATAAGTTAGCGGTGATTACATGATTGCTTGAAGAACTGGTCTCTGTTTCATCTGATTTGGCCATTAGGGCTAGATTGACATAGCTAGTTTTTTCATCTTCATCCAAATCATCTGCAGACCGGTCATTTTCTTGTGTAATGAAAGCCCTTTCCTTTTGCTTGAGCAGCTCAAAGTATTTCTGTTTATAATCAACAGGCTCGAACTACTTTTTGCTGGAATCAGGCTTTCTACGCTCACTAGAAAAATGACCTGCCAAGCCACATTTTAAACACTTGAATCTTGACTTATCAACCATGTTTCTATTTGGCTTGGCTGCTCTAAAATTCTTCTTGAATTTGAGCTTGGAAAATCTCCTGGATAAAAATGCTAGATGCTCATCAATATCATCCATGTCATCTTGGCTCAACTGATCTTCATTCTCAGCTATCAGCCCTTTACCCTTGCTTTCACAGACCTTTGATACAGATTCAACAACTTCCACATTTATCTCTTTCTCCTTCTCTAACTCAGTAACTAGTGCTATGAATCCTTCTTTCTTCCTTACTTTCTCCATCCTTTCATCTTGCTCTATTTCAAGCTCATAGGTTTTCAGGATGCCATATAGTCTCTCCAAGACGAACTCCTTGTAATCCTGAGAATTTCTCAATTAGACTGTCATTGGTTTCCACTCCTTTGGAAGAGATCTAAGGAACTTGAGGTTATAGTCTTTTTGTTTGATAGACTCTTTCATGCAGCTTCAGAGCATTTAGTAGCTTTTAAAATCTACTAAATATATTAGTGAGTGACTCACTTTCTTCACAGTGGAAATGCTCATATTGCTGAACCAGGAGCTGCATCTTGTTCTCCCTCACTTGCTCAGTATCATCACAAATAATCTGTATTATGTCTCAAACCTCTTTGGTTGTTTTACAGTTAATGATGTTATCAAACATATCACCATCAATACCATTAAACAGTATGTTCATGGCCTTCTTATCTTTCATGATTTGTTCGATATCAGGAACTAACCATTCATGCCTAGGTTTTGGAACATATGGTTCATTACCAGTTGCAGCTCTCATAGGTACATGATGACCTCTCTCTATGTAGTCCATATAGGCCTCATCTTGGGAAAGAAGATGTAGGTACATCTTCACCTTCCAGTGGTGATAGTTGTTGTGATGCCCTCAATCTCGGGGTTAGGAAATGAGGAACCACACACCTTTAAACTAAGAATTAAATAAGCATAAACCCCGATTAGCTACTAACAAGATCAAATAGGATAAAGTATGAGACAAGATTACAACTACCCACCATAAAATATAATTTACAACCCAAGATAAAACCAAATTTACATAGTCGATCCCGACTTGGAATCGACAGATAATCCATTGTATCTTAACAATCTTTCGACTAAACGCTTGCTCACTCAAAACCTGTACTACCTGCTCTATCAACCGGAAGCCCTCAACACGGTAGGGACCACCAGGTACACTCTTACGAGCAGTGCGCCTAAGCCTGGCCTTCTTCTTGCTTAACTGCCATAGTTAGATTAAGACAAAACATATGAGTATAAAACTCAGCAAGTAATTATAAAACAGTTCTACGATACAAAATCCATAATATACCATTACTGATCTCAGGGAATTCTACTTTAACATTTTTAGGTGGCAGATTTCTATCTTTTGGGCTATGAAAGGGTTACGAAGAAAAGCTTTGGGCTTTCAATGAACAAGGCTCAAGATAGGGTGAAAGCCGACATTCATCATAAATCATTAAATGATCTTTCAAATGGAAAGCGGTAATCTTTTCATCATTGGGAATCAATAGAATCAAAATCAGGGTTCACAAGCTTTAAGCTTCACAATATCACAATCAACTCTTTTCAAAACAATATAAACCTTTTTCATTTTCAAAGAATCAATTACTGAATAGGAAATTCAATTACTTTTTAAATAGTTATGGAACCCTTGATTGGACTTCTTTAACTTTCAATTCATAATAATACGGATGATCAGCCCGTACCGTCCTCCATCCGGTCTTTAAGGTACCTATGGCATAATTTCAGCCATAAACTGGACTAGCCCCGCTAGCCTCTTTATATGACTGGACTAGTCTCACGAGTCTCTTATGTCTCGATCCAATCCATCAGGAATTCGTTTGGAAAACCTTGTGTTGGAAAAAGAAAGGTTTACTAAATCCATTTTATCATTACCAAGAATATGAAATCATTCAGATTCTTTCAAGTCGAAACTCATTCTTAAGTTCAATTTCAAGAATTCAAAGGAAGCGAATAAACCAAAGGTAAGCAAAGTTCAATGTTAAGGATCTTGATCAAATGATAACAAGGTATACAAGTTAGGGAATCAAAACCATTTCAAGGGTCATTAGGGAATAAGGTAAACAAAGGAATAAAGGATCATCACACAAAGGGGTTCGCAAAGGTTCTTATAGGGTTTACAAGAATTCAAGGTATTAACAAGTGATCAAGATAAGAAAAGATTACTTAAAAAGGTATGAACAATAATCTTATCAATAAAAAGGTTCACAAGGACAATGATAGGGCATCTCAAGAATCAATAACAGGGGTATATCACTATAACAGTTCAATATTCTACATGGCATGAACAATATCATCTCTATAACAATTGCACAAGTAAGTAGAGTTACTTGCCTGAATTCGCTTTCCTGTTTCACGGAAGTTGAACTACTGCCACCTAGTATACTTTTCCCTTTCCTAGCCTGAATTCCCTCACGCTCCGAATCTACAATCCAAAAATCAAAACCTTAATCAGATTCCCACTCGACGTTCCCAGAATGCTTTAACATTTCCCTTAATTGCAATACCCTAAGAGTATTTATATACTCAATTATAATCACACAACATGTCTATACCATAACTCGTATACTTTAACCATATAGACTTCGATTCACGCATTACGATGCAAATACGACACATAACACTTAATCCTTGTATTTCAAACTCTATACTCGAGTTATCTTATCAATACATAATCGCATATCAAGATGACTCAAAAACCTCCTTTTTACATCACTTAATTTGAACCAAACAAAAAAATAAACCACATAATTCTTAGAAATCTCACATGCATTCACTTGGTAAGATATTGGATTCAAATCAATTACTTTTACAACCATAAACCATTCGGCTTTATCACATAACACAAACAAGAGATCCAATGATTCTTTTAGACTCTAATCTTGTCAAATACAACCTCATATCTTAACATGCAATCCTTATTTCATCCACATCTAACTCTAATTCATCATGGAAACACATAAGCAACACTTTAAGCACATAATCCATCTTAATTTTCTATAAATTCGACTTATACCATTCGAATTTCTCAAGAAACATCACATGAAACACCACAAATTGACATGCAAGGATATGGATCATTTATAATCTTTAGTTCAAGCCAAAATTCTTCCTTTAAAACCTTTTTCAAACAAAACCGAAACAAGTTTAAATCCTCAAATCAAAACCCTTTATAAACTTGAATCAAAATAAAAAATCCCTTTTTAAGAAGTAAAAATTTGAACTAAAACCATTTAATCAAGACAAAAGACTCTTTGATTCTTAAACCTTAAACACCTTAAGCAAACAACTACTCCTCTCCTTTTTATTTACATAAATTTGAACCAAACACTAGCACAAAACCAACCAAATCACTTGCAGCCATTTTAATTCTACCATCCATACTATCACACAATAAAAATCATTTTTCCCACATAATTTTTAAGAAAATTCGAACCTAACAAAGGTTCAAGACCAAAAGAAATTTAGAACATTGACATGCAATGACTTTTAGTGACATGCATATAGATTCTTATGACATGCATCCCATTTCAATCAACTAAACACCAAAATCACTTAGTAATAGTCCTTATTTCCCATTTTCTAAACATAAAACTTCATTTACCATCAAAACTCGAGAATCCATCAAATATCAAACATGCAAGTTATACTTTAACAAGAATACATCATTTCACTAAGAATATCACACTCCTAAAATCCCACCGGCTCTCCTTGGATCACGGCCGGTGGTGGTCGAACTCAAGAGTGCCCAACACGGGTCTCCTCTTTGAGTTTTGAACCTTAAAACCACAAATTACACTTGTTTACATTCCTTTATGATCACATACCAAGAAATTACACTTTCGTGAATATGACAAAAGAAATTAAGCTAAGAAAAGTTGCTTAGAAACTTACATGCAAAGTGTAAATGAATAGAGGACTGAAAATAATGATTGTTGATGGGTATATCTTTGAATTTGAGTTATGTTTTAAGGTTGCATGTAAGAGAGAGAAGAGAGATGAAGAGAGAGCTAAGAGAGAGAATTCGGGAGTGAGGGAGGAAAAAGGGAGAGAAAAGAGAAGTGAGGGAAGAAGGGGATAAAAAGAGAAGGGTGGGTGGTTTATATAATGGTATGGCAAGGGTAGAATGGTAATTATGCCACAATTAATTTTCACTTCTCATTCCCAAAAATGAATTAGAATATTATATAGCTCTCTCAGAAAAGATGAAAATGGAAGTAATATCAATTTTAAAATATAGGATTCGAAATTAGCTTTTCGGACATATTTTCAGAATAATTTTTGAGCGAACGGTTGGTTAAATACGAATTTTACAAGATTATGCTGCAAATAGCATTTTAACTCCATAAAATCATTTTAAAATGCAACGATCACGAAATAAATCCGTCTATCATTTTTAGAAAGTCTCTAGGACTATTTTGAAGGTAACAAAATAGATTTCACGCCTCGACCTTATTCGAGTAATTTTATAAAAATGTATAAAGGTCCAGTAATCCTTACTTTAATTCAAATAAGTCCCTTAAATCCGTTTAAAAATCAACAGATCACGTGATCATGCATTCAGACAAGCAAGCACATATATTCACACATCACAACTCATATCTGATCATAAAATTTCCCTTTTTATTAGTATTCCTCTTTTCGTGTATCGGGTCACATTTTGCCTGACGACCCGACGCTCAGCGTTTCAATTACGCTTCACAATTATCTTTACCAACCGAAACATCACTAGAACGTAATACTTACTTAAACATTTCATCTCACATATCAACACATATTTCACATTTAAACACTTTAATCCCTTTTTAAGACGAGTTTCGTTCTACCTGACGGCCCGACAACACAGCTTAACCCCTAAGCTGACTCTTTAAATTGTAACGCATCTTTCTACGTTCCCAGTTACTAATATACAACAAAGACAATTAACCATCGAAATCATTTAATCACATAATTTATAATTCTACCACAAAATCATACTTTATTTACTTAATTATGTTACGAAATTCCCAGTCGTTACAGGTGTCTTTGTCCTGAAATGGAATTTTAACTCCAACATCCTTATTATTAATCTTGTTGTTTGTTGTGATCTTTATACTCTTTGTTATTCAAGAACTTGCTCTAATACCCATTGTTATTTCCTAACAATACAACAAGAATTACAGAAGGGGGGTTAAATATAATTCTGGCTACTTTTTGAGATTTTAAAATTATTCTAATTTAATATATATAACAGTGTTTGATTTGTAATAGTGCGGAATGAAAGAGTAATAGAAATCACAACACTAAGTAATAAAACACATGCTTTAAAACTTTCTGGTGGATTTGAAAGTATCCACCAGATATATATATATATATCATATTGAGAACTCTGTGAAACTCTGAATAGCTCACAGCTGCTTTACAAGTTGAACAAACAATACTACAGAGAAATTCTTACAGAATACAGCTTGATATGTTTTTCTGAAAAATAAGATTGCTTAGTTAAATGTTCTACTTGCTACACTTGATTTATATATCACCAAGTTACATGACAGTAAGACAAGATAATAAAACAAAACTATATCTAGTCTAACTTCATGCTGCTTCATTACTCTATTTCAGCAACTTTGAATTTTTTCACATTAGCATGGAAACGGTAATGCTTCTTTGTTCTCAAAATCCTACTTAACAGACTGCCACATTCCTTTTACAAACACCCGACGCATGTGACTGTGTTGTCACTATCAACAGCTATTTTGAATATGATCATCCGCCGGGAGTAAGTTGAACATCCGTCAGGAATATGTTGATCATCCGTCAGGAGCCTTGTAGATCATCCGTCGGGAGTCTGTCTGTCACTTGACTCTATTTCACTTATACAGAATTACAAGACATCTCATATTTACAATTAATCAACCTATTCTGCATATTAATCTAGTAGTCAACATGACTTAGAGAACCCTACACAATCTACTAGTCTAAAACATGCTGTTTACAGAAATGTGCTACATTACTTATTTGTTACATAAGCTACACTCTCGATGGATGTCAAATTGTCATCCGTCGGGACTATAAAATTTATCTGTCGGGACTATATTAGATCATCCGTCGAGAGCTACAATTTTTACTAAGTCAAATCTACTAAGGTGTTTTGTTTAACTTATCATCAAGTTCACAACATAATTCTAACAAGTAAATTAGGAAGACTATCTGAAACCTTTAAATTTTAAGAGGCAGGATAAGTGTCAGCCGTATCTTATATGATTCCAACACTATATCACCCTTGTTGTTCATTGTATTTATAGGAGAATAACTAATAATAAAGTCACATCTCATAATTTCTCATATTACATACATACCAGCTAAAATATTAGTTATTTTACAAATAAAAAAAATGAAGGAAATTTAATACAATAATATAAAGTTAGACGGCGCATCAACAAATATAATCGAGTCGAATAAATATAATATAAATTATATTATTGATTAATCAAGTATTTTTTTCAGATACAATAAATGATTTGCTGAAATTGATATATATATACACACACATATTTACACTTTTCGCCAAAACTAATTTGAGTTTTAGATCATAAATGTAATGTCATAAGAACTTTCATTACTGAACTAAAATTTTAAAATTCCCGCAAATCTAACATCTCAGACATTAAATTACACCAAAACGCACAAAAACACACCAAGCTCTTAAGTTTAACTTAACAAAAATAAAATAAATAAATTCATTTAAATTGGGAACAACTTTTACCGAAAAATATTTAATTAAAATGAATAATATAAAAATGCAGAAATCCTTACACAAGGAGGAGAAAAAAAGACAGACTTGGATATTTTATCAATGAAAATTGCTAAATGTCTCGACGGCTGAACAAAGTAACAAAGTAAGAAAGAAGAAGATCAGCCGGAGGGGGACGCGGGTTGAGTCGATCAGTTTAGAGGCTATAACACGATCCAACCTAATTAAGTTGGCTTTAAAAAATGTAACTCGTTTGTCTAAAAATATATGTTCAACCCAACCTACCTTTTGTATGTTGGGTTGGATCGGCACGGGTCGAGTTGATCGAGTTTAGGGTTTATTAAATCTATGCGGAATAAGCCGTATTCAACTTTCCATGTAGTTTTATAGACTTATATAAAATGGTAGTTTAAAAGCAGTGTTGTAAAAAACGTAAATCAAACATAAGCGGCGAATTCACCTTCTAGCGCTTAAGCGCTAAAACGGATGCTTAAGCGGTTTGAAAAGTAGACCATTAATCGGATTATAAATAAATAAATAAATATGTATATATTAAAAATAATGAATACTTTTTAAATAGAGAGATAACATCCACATATTATAATAAACCAATAAAATAATAATTTACAAAGTCATAATCAACTTAGAAAAAATACAAGTAACATTTAAAAATATCAAATTACGCACCTTTTAAAAATAATATTTATCTTTTTCTAAGTTTTTTTAATCTCCCATTTAATTGGTCAAAAACCGCTTAAACAGTCAAAATCCACTTAAATCCGCTTAAAGTTTACTAAACGCTTAATCCGATTTTGCACTGATCTAAACGTTTTACCTCCGATTCCGCTTAAGCGTCCGCTTAAACGCCGGTTTAAGCGTCCGTTTAAACATCCGGTTAAGCGTCCGCTTAATGCGATTTTTACGATACTAATGGTCAATGTATATTAATAACATCAATATTATGGCTCAAAGTAATGCCACACACTTTATGTGCTAACTAATAGGGCTATCCAGGTGATTTTTTTTTCTGATTTAAAACTAATGAATTTTATGTATTAACTTTTTTATTATACTTTAAATTTATATCTTAATTTTTAAATTAGTTTGATAATATCTTCAATGATCTCTATTTCTACTCATGTCAAAATAAATTTGTTAATATTAATTATCAATATTAACTTAGACTCTATTTATATTCATGTCAAAAATTATTTCGTGAATATTAATTATCAATATCAACTTAGATTGACATTGGTTATTATAGTAAACAAATAATTTATATATTTACCACTGTTATGCTCAGCATACATTATATTGTTTAAGATGTTGTTGTACAAGACTAAAAATATAAATTAGTGGAACATTACAAGCAGATATTTCATATTCTAAGGTAGTAAGTTATTGGATCATATAAAAAATAAAAGGAAAAACTGAAGAGAAAATATGGGATATAGGCTGTAATAAATCAAAGAGGATCAATAAATTATATATCCCGACATATAAATTGTAATTGCATACATACGGGTCGGATTGGATGATGATTATAATATAATAAATCTTGACCCAATTCAATTTATTCGGTTCCTAAAAAAATTAACCCATCTGATACTTCGGTTCAAAATAATTTGATTTGTTCGGCCTAAAATAGGGATTTATATATAATATCATATATAATTCGATATATAATATTATATATATTTTAAATTTCAATATGTTAGGTGAAGGAATTTTTTAATTATTTTTACATTATGGTCTTATAGTAGGATTACTAAATGCATTAACAAAAACAGATTTATGGAAAATTCAAGTCCTCACTAGCACATAATCCATATTCTCTTCAACATAACAACTACGCAGAATGTTGTTGTCATTTTAATAATAAAAACTACTTTAAAAAAGAAACATTTTACTATATCCTAATTAAAAGACTAGTAGTTTTTGGCCACCAGTGTTTGCAAGATCGAGTTTAGGAAGAACATAGCTCGATGCAAAGTTCCCAACTTTATTAACACCGTTGAACAAAACAACATTGACTATGTTTTTGAAATTCTACTCTATGAAAATTTTCGACGATTTAACAAAAACAAATTCGACAAATTAATAAATTTAACTTAAAAGAATGACTTCATTTCTTACATTTATCCCAATTTTCCATGTTAAATTTCAAATGTATAACAAATACTTCCCCGCTCCTGTAATATAGTTTTTTTAAAAATTACGTGTATTAAGAAAATATTAAATTAATAATATTTTCCAATTATACCAAATATAAATAAATTAATTTTATAAAAGTAGAAATTATTCTAAACTCATATTCACATCTCGTTAATTGTTATATACTTTTTAAAAAGCATAGCTTAGAAAAATTAATCACATATTTGATTTGAAAGTCGGAACGAATAAGTATTATGAATTTTTTTATTAAATAAGACTAGTATTGTGTGACAGAAAAAATTAAGTAAATAAATGACTATCCTTATTTAAAATTGTGAAAAAAGAAGAATATTAACTTCCAACGAAATTTAAAAAATGCAGGGAAATAGAAAAGGATCGTACGTGTGATGAGACGAGATAGATGATAATGGTGAATATGTGGTCCAAATCATCCGACAACTGCAAACAAAAAGAACCGCCACTTCCCTATAACAACCGGCCAAGTTCCGTCACTTTGTTTCCTCAGATATCAACTTCAATCGGTGAAGCCAAACCCACCATTGATTTCGTATGTTAATTTCTTACATTTTAAGGGGTAATGTCGTAGGAGATGCACAAAAGGTCCACCGGACCGGGTTTTGACCGGACCTTAAAAAGCCCGGGTTTTGATCGGACCGGACTTTTCGGGCTTTGACTATGACCGGACCGGATTTTTCGGAAATGTCAAAACCCGTTTGGGCCCTCGAGGCGGGCTTAACTGGACTTTTTTTCGGGCCCGATCGGATCGGGCCGGACTTTTTTCTAATTTAAATCGGATTGAGTATTATTAGAGATTCCGAAGAATACATGTGTTAGCAACTAGATCATCGTAAAAATGTATTAGTTTACATGGAATATTTTATGAAAACATTACTTCGTTGAAAACATTTAAGTTCGGCAAAAAATAAACATGTTTATATAATATCTTTTATCATTGTTATGATAACAATGATATCCAAATATTCATAACAATGATATCCAAATATATATAGTGTAATTATTATATCTTCTTTCATTATTTATGCAACGAAGTATATAAATAATATTATTAATCACAAATATGTAAATATATATGTGTTTAAAGTATTATTTATATTTATATTAAATATGAATTTATAAATATATAAGAAAATATATTAGAATAATCAGATTATAACCGAGCTTTTTCGGGTTTTTAATCGGGTCAAGCGGGGCCGAAGCCCGGATTTTTAACCGGACCGGGTTTTGCCTAAAAATATAGGGTCCGTCGAGGCCCAAAGCCCGGACCGGGACCGGACCGGGTGTGACCGGATTTTGACCGGATTGGGCAGGGCCAGATTTTCGGGTCCGGGCTTTTTTTGCATCACTTATAGCTAATTTTCATAGCAAATATGCTGTGAAAAGATCATATTACTTTTACATTAAATTTTTGAGGGGCTATTGACGTACATCTAGCAAAGGTAGTTTAGTATTTTTGTAATTTAATTGCTTTCAATGTTAAAAACGAGGTCTAAATTTAATATTTTTTCATTTTAATCTCAAATATTCAGTCTCTTAAAAAATTACTTTTTTAGAAAAATATCGAAGTAACTTTAAGTTTTCATTTTTGAACGACATTAGACTTTATCTATCCAAACATAATATATACTAGTATATAACTCATGCAATGCACCGTTCTTTTTATCATATATATTTTAAATTCTAATTTTAATTATACCTTTAAAAGAATACTATATTTTTTATAATTTTAATATGTTGTCGGCATGATTCGAACCTTATACCTCTTAAATAATACTATTTTTTAAGAATAAATCTAACGGTCAACAACGATCGAAAACCAAATTTTCAATATTTCGTCTTTAATATAATAGTATAGATAGAAATATAATATAAGTGTCCTATTTTAAATATAATAGAACTGATAGGCGATTAATTTTAGGTGTAATGTTTTAAATATAATATGAAGTGTCATATGTCCTATTTTAAAAATAATAGAATTGATAGTCGAGTAATTTTAGGTATCTTATTTTAAATATAATATTAAGTGTCTTATTTTAAATATAATAAAACGAACAACAAACAACAACCAAATTTTTAATATTTCATTTATAATAGAATAGTATAAATATATGTTGGACTTTTCATGAAAATTAATGAATCGTTGTTCAACAATGGATTTTTCTTTTTTTCAATGTATTACAAAGGTCCAATAAATTAAATATTTGTTCTTTAATATTAAAAGGGTTTGACTAGGGTGTGTTATGGGCACACATTAATCACTAACTTTTATGAATTTGAAATATTTTTATTGGTAGAACTTATGTAAATACAAGAGATTCATCAACATTTATAAAAGATAAATCAATCAAAATTTGACACATTATTATTATTGTGTGCCCACAGAAAATACGATATTAAAAATATAAACAGTTAAAACTTAACACCATAGGCATAGATATGATAACCTTGATTAATCTAGAGTCTAGACATAAGTGTGAGAAATGAAAGGTTTTGGATAAACACTAATAAAGCGGTCCAAATAAGTTACAATAAGCGACAAGAAAAAAAAAGATGGTGAAATTGTAAAATAAGCACAAAAACATGGGCATTTCTTGAACTTCACAAAGTCTTTTGGTGTGATTAACACTTTTGTGCAGAGTTGAGCAGAGAGTCCACATCTGAGTGTAATAAAGAAAAGAGAATCACCAGAGAGATAGAGAGAGAGAGAGAAAGAGACTGAAGTAGTATTTATTTACACAAAACATATTTTACATACAAAGCTGAAAGCTCTGAAAGCCCACCTCAACAAAACTATTCACCAACCCACCCAACACCAAAACTCACCAAAATTTCAACTCAAAATCTCATCTTAAGCCTTCATTCTTGCTAAAGATCCAAACTTTATCATTTTTTTTACTAAAATCTTGAAAAATAATTCCAGCCCTTTTCTTGAAACAACCTCTTTTAGCTGAAAATGGAGACATTAATGACTATTTATGAGCTTAGAGCTTTTGGGTTTGTTTAGACTGTGTTATAGATACATACATTTGTATAAAGTTGGTGTTTTTATTCTTTGTTTGTGTCTATAGAATGGCTTGCAGGAGGACTATTTATGGTAATTTGGATCCAGAGAGGAAGAGAAGTGGTGGATTAAGGACTAAACAAGCTGGAAGAGGTTCTTGCAGAGGTAGTTAGATTAGATTAGTGGTTTTGAGCCAAAATAATTGAAAGAAGAGATAGTGTAAGTTCAAGAAGTTGAAGGTGTTTATGTAGCATCAGTGCATGTTCAGGAAATTGAAATTTTTGTGTCATAAGAGAAATGGGTTATTTGTTAAAAGAAGCTCTCAAGACTCTTTGTGGAGTTAATCAATGGTCTTATGCTGTTTTTTGGAAGTTTGGCTGTCAAAATCCTAAGTAAGTTCACTCTATTTTGCTCTTTTTGTTTACATTTTTTTGTTTATTTTGTAAGATGCTGAATGATTATTCAGAAATTGTGAAGATAGATAGTGTTAAACCTGGTCCTCTAATTTGTATTTTGAACATTTGGGAAAAGACTGTGTATTGTTGTGGGTAGTGAGGATAAACAGTACTTTGATTGTTTGTGTTCTTTTTGCAGTTGTCTTGTATTTTTCTCATTAATTTCTTTATAGAAACTTGTGCTGACCCATGTTTCTGTTTGGTTTCTGAAAAAATGGAGGAGACAATGTTGACCTCACCTTCAGCTTTATGATGTCTATGTGAATCTCCTTTAGTGTTTACTGTGTATATCTGTATGCTTCTTTACCTTTGTTGGATTCAGTTGATTTTATTCCAGATTTCATTTTACTTTTGGCTTTGGCGAAGTCTGTTTTTTTGTATGTTTGCTTACAATCCTTTCATTGTTATTTTGTCAGATTCATTTGTCTTCTTAAACATTAATGCATGTAGATTGAGTCATACACTCAGTAGTCAGTATCCATTTCCATAAGCTTATAACCTATCTTAATTTTGTGTAAACCAGTTGGTTTAGTAACTGTACAAGCATATAAATAGATAATGGATGATTTGATTGTAACTGCATCTTAGTTTTTGTAAATCCATTTATCATTTCCAGGCTTTTAATTTGGGAAGAATGTTATTATGGCCCCATAACATATTCCGGTGCTCCACCCATGCCTGATCTTGTTTCTCCCGAAGTTTGCAACTCTCTTGGGTTTCAAGGAGGAGATAGAGTCCAATTACTTGTGAACAAAATGATGCTAGACAATTATGTTAATGTTGTTGGAGAAGGGTACAGTATTTTCATTTTAATCTTTTATTGTTTACTCTTTCATTTTATTCATGCTTTCATTTTGACAACTCAAATACTTAAAAGAGGTGTTGTTACATATTTTCTTCTTCAGACTTGTTGGGCGAGCCGCATTTACCGGAAACTCTCATTGGATTCTTACCCAGAACTATACGAAAGAATTCTATCCACCAGAGGTACATTATACTATGTATGTGTCAGCTAGAGACTAGATATTACAACAAGTAAAGACTAAATATAATAATATACTTGTAATATGAATTTGAAATTAAAAGGAGAAAAGGGTGATTAGTGAGTTAAGTGTGATTCAGCAGGTTCTTTTTTTACTGTCCATAATGAATTTGAATTTACATTCAATAAATGTATCATATAAAGTAACTCAGGATAAGTCTTATCTGTTTTATCTGGTCCTACTCCTACATACTGTATGGTTTTGTGATTTCACTGTGCCAATTTATCTTTTATTCTTGTTTCTGGATGATGTTAGGTATTAAGTGAGATGCATCAACAAATCTCAGCAGGAATGCAGGTAGGGTGTGTGTGCAATCTCATAATAGCCTATCACTCCTTTAACTACTAATTAATAATTGTTCTTGATCTGCAGACAGTTGCAGTCATTCCTGTTCTTCCTCATGGTGTTGTTCAGCTTGGTTCATCATCATCTGTAAGGACTAGCTTCTCTAAATAATGAGATTTTAAAATCCTTAGCCGTTTACATTTATATTATGGTATGAGTAAACTCTAGCATATGTGTCAGGGGGTCTGTGCCTGTGATATAGTTAGATTCCATGTCATGAGGTTGGGCTTAATAGTTAGTAGTCCATACTCTCTTCACTCTGCCAGTAACAATATTTTTGTTAAGTCAGCTATGGGTGGATGACATAATATGAACTGGATGCAGCTATCTATGGCGTTATATAGAATAATCTGAAAACTTGATCTTATAGATCCTTTATATTTTGCTTGGAGCTGATGTAGTTTTTGTGTAACTTTATGTTGTCTTCTTTGCTTGTGATATTATAAATTAATATTACAATTGCCTCGTGAAAATTCATTTGGATTATTTCAGCACCTGCCTATCGTAAAAGCAAATTATAATTATTAGTTTAGATGCAGCCTGCAGGCCTTCATGCTACATCGCTATGTGACCGTGTTTATTTGGGTTTTCTTTCAATTGATTTATTTACACAAGTAATGTTCCTAATAGGCCATAGGAGTAGGTTAATTCTCAGTGACTAATTGATGATACCTTCCCTGGTGGAATACTCTTCTGAGTCAATTGTATCAATAATTCTATATTGATACACCTACATAAGAGACCATAGTTATAAATTCATTGGTAATTTTTGATAATTAGACACCAGAGGAAGATGAAGCACTGTATGTATCCACTATCCCCTTTTGTACCAACTTCTCCCTGTTTGAGGTTGCTGGTATAGCAGTTATATTGGTCATTTGTTTAATAGCTCCTAATTTCTATTAATTTATATTGTGGGTGGGTATCCACACTGGTACAGATCATGGAGAACATGCAGTTTATGGATGACGTCAAGACTTTGATTCTGCAACTTGGATATGTTCCCGGGTCTCTATTTCGTGACAACTTTGCAACTAAGGAACCTTCCTCTGAAATTGGAGCGCTAGTTCTTGACAACCCTGCTTCTGCGAGTTCTTCTAGGAATTGTAAGGGTGCAAACTTGACTTCTTACGTTACGGACAACTACAACAAGCTAAATGACTCTCTAGCTCCAGTGGTGGGTGGTCAAACCTCTGGCGTGGTTGGGAAAATTCATGATAATGTACCGTCTACTGGTCCAAAATTTCAGAATCAACGATTCTCACTTTCCAATAATCATTTTCAAGCTCAAGTCATTCCAAATATTAAGCCTACAATTAATCAGAAGAGCCAACTAGAAAATGAAATCACAAAAGCTGAAGTAGTTACCCTGGATCCGAAGTTGTGGCCGAACGAGAAGGCTTCTTTTTATATTCCAGGGTCCACAGATCAGCAACCCTCCCTTGGTCCAGCAGCTATTGTTCCTGGAAGTAGAAATTTAGAACATAAGATGTTGGTAAATTCTGCTGTTGGAAATGGTGTTCTAAACGAATCCGATGCATTTCTTTCAAAATGGACAACAGCAGACCACTTAAACTCAAATCACACAGGTTCTGATAGTGTGCCATCACACAAACCGAGCAACCCACATAATGCTTTGGGTGGTCTACATGGATTGGTGAAAAGACATAACTTGCCTGTTCTTAGTGCCGAAAGTGAGTTTCAAGATGGTTCACAATATAGCACACAGTTGTCTACATTGAGTTTTACTTCCGACGACTTGCCTGCAAGTATCTCTAATAAGAAAAATGAATTTCAAGATATTACATATGCTCAGGTTCACTCGTACAGAAGTAAAGAAAATGTGAAAAACGTGGAATTTCAGGGTAGTAGTGTCCCATATACTCCATCAGACAACCATACTGATCTGTCTGGCCATAGTTCTGGCTTCAGTCATGATGGTATAAAGCAAAATTCTGGATATCAGAATATCGGGCATGCTCAATATGAAGATGTATATGGCCAGACACATTCTGGGAATGACTTGTTTGATGTTTTCGGAATGAATTTTAAGAATTCTCTCTTTGATGAAAGTTGGAATGATGGGCCAGGTTCAAACTCCAAATATCTGGACAAGAATTACCATACATTGTATAAACTTCAGAATGCATGTTCTGAGATGCAAGTGATTACTGAAGGAAACTCAGATAGTGATGCTCTATGCGGGACTAGCACAGACAATCTTCTTGATGCTGTGGTCTGCAGAGTTCAGGCTGCTACAAAGCAGACTTCGGATGATAGTTTGTCTTGCAGGGATTCATTGGCAAAGATTGGTGGCACTATTGCTCCTACTGCTTCTACCTCATCCAGGTTAGCCAACACTCCTCCTAATCAAGTGCAGGAAGCATGCATTAGTCTTGCCAAGTACCTACCAGAAGAGCGAGCATTAAAATCTTATTCATATAATTATAAGCCTTGCAAGGAAGAGTCAGGAAAATTTTCCCAAACAAAGTCCTTTAATGGATCCCAAAGTAGTTCTTGGGTTGAACAAGGTCCTGAAATGAAGCAAAGTTCAAGCTCAACTACATTTTCAAAGAGGTCAGATGAAATCAGCAAATCAAATCGCAAAAGGGTTAAACCTGGAGAGAATCCTAGACCCAGGCCAAAAGACCGGCAGATGATTCAAGACCGTGTAAAAGAGTTAAGGGATATTGTTCCAAATAGTGCAAAGGTACTGCCATCTTTGCAGTCTCCTTGTCCTTGTTCAACACGGCCCATGTTCAGTTAAAATTTTCAGTTGCTGACAATTATAGCAAATTGTTTTCCTTAACAGTGTAGCATTGATGCATTACTGGAGCGGACGATCAAACATATGCTGTTCTTGCAAAGTGTTACGAAGCATGCTGACAAACTAAAACAGACGGGGGAGTCCATGGTATATATACACTCTGTATTAAGATAAAGAGTTTTGTACTTTTTATGGATGGTTTTTAGTGAGATGTTTTTTTGGGCATAGTAGATTCAGAATACAGTTTACTTTTTCGTACAAGTCTTGCCTTGTATTGAATTGTGATGCTTGTAAATCTGCAGAAGTTTCCAGTCATTAATTTTGTCATCTAATTGCATCCAAAATATGCTTACATATTCTTGTGTGATATTCCAGATTCTTAACAAAGAAGGTGGATTACTACTGAAGGACAACTTTGAAGGGGGAGCAACCTGGGCTTATGAAGTCGGTTCACAATCTATGGTCTGCCCTATTATAGTTGAGGATTTAAATCCACCGCGCCAAATGCTTGTAGAGGTAGTAATAGGGAATTTTAGATCATTATGTTAATACTATAGATATAACCTGATAGATTGCACACACCAGCTTTACCATACTTTC
Source organism: Apium graveolens (assembly GCF_009905375.1). Classification (NCBI taxonomy): domain Eukaryota; kingdom Viridiplantae; phylum Streptophyta; class Magnoliopsida; order Apiales; family Apiaceae; genus Apium; species Apium graveolens. The sequence continues at coordinate 196,298,025 of NC_133656.1, read as the reverse complement.
TTGTCAGCTACTTTATATTTGATATTTTCTCTTTCAAATGTAGATGCTGTGTGAAGAACGAGGTTTATTTTTGGAAATTGCTGATTTAGTTAGAGGATTGGGTTTAACCATCTTGAAGGGGATGATGGAAACTCGTAATGACAAGATTTGGGCACGCTTTGCTGTGGAGGTAACTAATAACATCAAAAACAATTTTAAGAAGATGTGTATTTGTGGGAGAACTTGATTGTTTAATTATGCACTGTGACTAAAAGTCTAAAACTATATTAATAAATCCCATATATGTGTCTAGGAATTGAAGTTTTAAAGCTTCTAGTTTCCACACTTCACTTCTTTGACAAATGGCATCTTTTACACGATATTGGAAAGCCACACTTTGCAATTTGGCCAAAGCTAAAGAAGTAGAAGTAGAACACATCGACATGTATTTTAAGCTTGCATATATAGAATTATTGGTCCTGTGTTAGGATCAAAGTTTCCCACCAATACAGATATGCAGTGTATAAATGAGTATGATACTGTAGAATATATTAGACATATAGTCATAGAGTTGTGAAGCCTTCAAGGACGTCTTAATCATTCATATTATGCTCATTGCTCACAAGTAATTTACCTTGAAGTATCTCTGAGTTAAGAAAATTTCTGGCTTCGGCGTAAGGAATGCTCAGCTACTTAAATGTAATTTTGAGGGTAAATATCTAGTATGTGAAGTAGTTGTCATGCCGTTCCTGTTTTATTTGTCTTCATATTTTCTACATATCTTAATTATGTTAGTTCTGTGACCAGGCCAACAGGGATGTAACGAGGATGGAGATATTTCTTTCCCTTGTTCGCCTTTTAGAGCAATCAGTTGAAAGCAAAGCAGAGTCAGCCAATTGCGTTGGTATAGATGGTGCAATGTCTCACCAGCCTTTCCATGCGGGGGTTTCAATAGCTGCAACTGGCAGACCATGCAATTTTCCGTGAATCACCTAATATATCAATTTTGGGTCTGGATATGCAGAGAGCAAAGCGCCTTTTAGCTTTGCCATGACCAGCACTGATCTAAAATTGATGTATTTTTGGGTTCAGAATCTAGGCTGATGGCTTTTTCTTCTCTAGAGCAGTTAGTGATCTCAACTTAAAGCCGCATTCATATGTTTAGTAATCAACTATGCTTCTTATTTTGCTTCTTCTGTAAAGGGATAGACGAGGAATGTAACACTGTAATGAAACACTGTAGTAACCGTGTTGTTTTGTCCACGTAATATATGGTTAAGCGTGGTTGTGGGGAAGAAGGGAAACAAAGTGAATTGTTACGGGGACATGAAATGACTTGACGAATGCTTCTTTCATTATAAGAAACACAAAAATAGCATATGAAGCCCTGCGAGTTGTGCATTCATAGCTATGAGTAAGATGCTTGTTCATCCAGTGAGCTGACATGGTACAAAACTGCCGTGTTCCTTGGCAGTTGAGCATAACATGATCAGAAATTCTTTAACTGCTACAGGTATCCACATATCCGAGAAAAGGCTAAGACTTGTTTCCGTCGTGATAGCCTCCGACTCTTACTATTATACTAATCGCCTCTAACATTCGAGGCTGGGATGGGCATTTCACTCGACCTGCCCGATTCCGATCTGATGACCTTGTGGAATTTCCAGCCACGTCAAATTTATTGATGACAACTTATAGCATTGCATATGGTAAGTAATCACCCACTATATCATCTCTTCCCGCTCCACTCCCCTACTGCTTCTCACTTGGTCATATGTTACATGTTACTTGCTCCAAAAATCATATCTTCAATGCCATTAACAAACTTCTCAAAACACGCGTTTGAGATTTCCTAAAATATGTAATTTATGACTTAAAGTTAAAATATACATAACAAAAGTAAAATAATGTAGGTAAGAAACAAATGCTAATAGGTAAGAAAATGAGAAAGTTCAGAAACCACACTTTCTCTTGTCACCACAGATTGGTGAAATAACGACGTTCCATATTTTTTGCCAAACAGGATATCAAAATACAAATCAGGCATTAAGCCCGTTTAAGGTGAAAACAAGAGTTCCCAAACATGCCATAATCGCGCCAACCATAGTAACTGAGAGAAAAATATACAAATTTTGTCAAAAAATAAATTTATCGATCTCATTTCATGCTCCAAAAGTCATTTTCAGATAATTGTTACCTGAGATCAATTTTTTCATAATTACAGAAAAGTATACATATTGTAGACTTGTGCATACAAAATATATTCTAAATTAATATTTTTTTTAAAAAAAAAATATACACTCAGGTGATATGTTTCGAAAAACAATTATGCCAAAATAATGACATGACTATCAAGTGTTGTATCCGTTTCAAATGTGTTATTACTGCTTCAGCACTTGCATGCAGGATCTTAAAGTTTACATTCATCTAAACAATCTGCAGCAGCAAAAAAGAAATCTGAACAATCTGTGTGGGGTGCTTCTCCAAGTTAAAATTTATCTGAAACGATCTGTATGGGGGTGCCAAATCAGTATACATAATCATGTTTGCAGTTTTCACCAATCATTTTTCCAAATAACTGACAACTTTAGAAGTGAATGATACGAATTTCACATGCACGTTATATGTTTAGTAGCAAAGATGATTCGTTTCATTGTTTAACAATAAAAGAGTAGTTCTAGATAGTTGCAGTCGTAGAAGGTGTTCTAAGGATCCTCTATATAACTCATTCAATTCAGCATTTGTAGACTCACTCTCAAACATTGCACAACACTCAGGATGTATGCAATAGTTCTGCTACAAGCCACTTTAGGTTTTGTTGCATTCCTTCTGTTACATAGCTTATGGTCATCAAGAACCAACAATCACGGTGATAGGAAGAAAATACAAGCACCTAAAGCAAAAGGGGCTTGGCCAATCGTTGGCCACCTTCCACTACTTTCGGGTCCGGATCCTTTTAGGATCTTGGGACATCTTGCTGATAAATACGGTCCTGTATTCAGAATTCAGCTTGGTTTGCAACAAGCGCTTGTCGTGTGTAGCAAGGAAGCAGTAATGCAGACTACTAATGACATGCATTTCATGGGACGTCCTAATGTTCTCGCCTTGAAATACATGGGCTTTTACGGTGGATTTTATGCATTAGCTCCTTACGGTCCTTTCTGGCAGGAGATGCGTAAGATTTCCATCCATGAGCTTCTGTCAAATACCCGCGTGGAGATCCTCAAACCTGTGAGAGCTTCAGAGATGACTACATGCATTAATGAATTGTACTCACTTTGCTGCAACAATGGGGTAATAGGTTCAGCCAAGTTAAACATTGGCAAATGGTTCCAACAAGTGTTATTCAATATGACATCACAAGTGATTGCAAGGAAGCGGTATAGCAGTATTGGCAAAGATGCGTGGGATAAGGAATTGAGTTGTTTGAAAAGAGCATATGAAGATTTTTTTGTCATGCTTGTAACTTTTCAAAAGTCTAAAGGGATACCATATACTAGATGGATGAACGTGCAAGAAAATCGGGCCATGAGAAAGACAGAAAAGGAGTTTGATTTGATTCTGAATTCTTGGATAGACGAACATAAGCAGCACAGGGGAAAACGAGGTCAGTTGAAAGAGGATCCTGATTTCCTTGACATCATGATATCGTTGTATGAAGAATCCGATGGTTTTGTACATGGCCACAAGACTGATGATGTTATCAAGGCAACTATCTCAGTAAGTTAATTTCTGTTGAGGGCCTGCAGTTACATTTCTTTCCGAATTTCTTTACTAGACACCTTATTTGTTTTATGTTGCCTGACGTTTTTTTTTAAAAGTTATTTTCCATAACATATATTTAAACACTCACACTGTCATGCAGTTTCCCAACTTGTGTGCATCCAATCGACAATCAAAATTTGCATACTATGTATTTGTGCAGGGTATTTTATTTGCAGGAACAGATGCTAATTGCGCTACCATCACTTGGGCTCTTGCATTAGTCTTAAAGCACAGGGAAGTGTTGCAAAAAGTCCAACAAGAGCTCGACTTCCATGTTGGAAAAGAACGATGGGTAGAGGAATCGGACATCAAAAATATGACATACCTCCAAGCTATTTTGAAAGAAACATTCCGCCTATACCCTGCTGGTCCCTTGTCAATTCTTCGCGAGGCCTTAGAAGATACCACTGTAGAAGGTCATTATGTCCCCAAAGGAACTCAGTTGTTAGTGAATATCTGGAAACTGCACCGAGACCCTCGAACATGGACTGACCCTTATGAATTCCAACCAGAGAGATTTCTGACTACTCATGCAGGACTTGAAGTAAAAAATCAACAGTTCGACTTAATTCCATTCAGCACAGGGAAGAGATCATGCCCCGGATTGGCAACCGGTACACAGATGATTCTACTAGCACTAGCTCGTCTGCTTCAAGGATTTAATTTGGTTGCGACAAATGAACCACTTAATATGACTGAAGCAGCAGGGATTACTATGCATAAGAAATATCCTTTAGAAGTCGCGCTTACTCCACGCCTCCCAAATAAGCTTTACGCTTAAGAATCGAGGCGATGCTTATGCTTGTGATAAAAATACAGTGTGATGTCTAGTACAAATAATCCATTATTGGAGTCTTGCTGATTAAAGACCATCCTGAAAAGATAGTCTTGGTTTGTATTGGTGTGTAATCTTGTAAAATATAAGTTTAGTGTATTGGTTTGTACTTCACAAGCAAATCTGGTTATGATCGTCCCTTTCTAGGGGTACATCCTAAGTTGAATTTATGAACTATATCTTCCTGTTTTTCTATGATCTTGTTCATCCTAAGTATTTTCTTGGATTGATTAGTAGAAACTTAACTGAAAGTGCAGTATATATAAGACCATAAAGCTCACACAGAATTAACATAATTAACAAGCCAAAACAAACTCAACAGTATAGCTGAGCCCTGAATAATAGGATGAAGAAGGTTAAACAATTACTCGAAAACAACTGCACTGTTAACAAATAAAATTAACTATATAAACTTCCGTTTTACAAAATCTCTAACATGATACTTTAAACAGTATCAATGAGTAAATAACAAGCATGTTGACCATGAAGAAGAAGAAGAAGAAGAAGAAGACGATTTTCATAACCATTATTACTAATTGAGCCTTTCTTCCGGAACCAACTCTGAATCAGCAAGGCCTCTGTTCATTGCATGATATTCTGGTGTATTATGATAGTGGTTCACTAAAATCTCATAATAGTAAGGGTCCGCTAGTGATGATATATTTGAAATTGTTTCTTCATCGTGTTCTTCTTGTGGTGGTTTATCCGCAAAAGTAAAGAACGTCGCAACCATGACGGCTATTAAGATCATAACAACGAACTCGAGAAAAAACACCATAACTAGCTACCTGCAGCTCCTGTTCTGAAACACACTGAGTTCTCTTTTCTTGCGTGTTTGATATAATCTTGTGTTATGATACTTGCGTAGCTTCCATGAGGCCTATTTATAGAACCATTATGCGGAGAAATTTAGAATGTAATTATGATTTGAAGTTTTGCAGTACAAATAAGGCACTAATTAAAGGCAACTACGAGTCCTTGGAATTAGAATGTAACTAGTATTTAAATTATTTTCTTATGAATCGTGGGGGCTATTATTGACTTTTAATTGGGCTTGATGTTTTAGTGCATAGGCCACATTATAACACAAGTTTGTTACTATAACATATTACGAGTCTTTAAATCTAGCATACGTAAGAGTCTTTAAATCCAGATCTTATAAGAGTTCTTCAATCCAGTTGTTGTACATATGTCTGATACATCACATATGCTTCTTATTTTGGTTCGGTTATTACCTGCTGGGCTCAGAGGCGGATCCTCTAAGGGTAATATATCAATTTTACACTAAATCGAACATAAAACATGACTCGAATTTGGCTCGTTTAATTTCACGAGTCGAGTTGAGCCGACTCGTATAATTAAAAGAGCCGAAACCTCTATCCGGACTCGAGTTCGTTTATGAAACAAGCTAAGTCGAGCCCGGTAAAACGAGTTCGAGCCGGGCAGCTTACAGCCTTACACAAAAATATTGAATATCCTTGAGCTTATATATGTCGGTAAAATTGCTAGTAATTCTAACGGTTGCAACTACAACAATTAAAAGAAGATTTTCAGTCGAAAATATTCTCAATAATCTAATATATAAGATCGTATTTTTTATTTTTTTAGGTAAGCTCGAGCTTATTTCAAGCACTCGAGCAAAACATGCCAAATGCACGGCTCGAGATCGTCAAAAAAAATTTCCGACCCCCCTTATATTCGAAGCTGAATCCGCCACAGCCTCACTTGGGCAGTTTCAGCAAAATACATTATACAACTACTCCAGTAATCTATCAAAAAGCAGCCTAAATAACTCGTTTCCAATGCTGATAGCCTCGACTCTCTCACAAATCAATTTAGACGGCAACTAACCATTTGTTGATCTACCGTCCCCTCCAACCTTCATGTCAAACTAAACTTGTTTGTTCTGCACTTCTTTATACCAAAGTCCCTTCGAACAACTGTACGGCTTATGCTGGCTGCTAGCTAATCACTCACTACCATTTCTTCTGACTCCATCATCGCCTCTCTTTCAGTCACATGTTACTTGACCTTAAGTTGAATTTATCAACTATATCTTCTTGCTTTTTCTATTATCTCCTTCTTGCTTTTTCCGACATAAACGTGCTTATTTTGTGCCCATGAGTGCATACCAAAGAAAAACCGTATATAAAATTAAATTGACTTTATAAAAAACCGAGTACTAGCGGATTCACTGAACATGATTACAACTTAGACAATAAAACTCATGCCTACCAATATAAACAAGCCAAGCTGCAGAGGAGAACATTGTACAGCTCAACTCGTGAGCTCTGAATTATAGCAGAACATCGTAAAGAGGACTAAATAATTACTCGAAAACAACAGCATTGTTAACAAAAAAATTAACTATACTATTCTTCCGTTTTACAAATCTCTAACATGATACCTTAAACAGTATCAGTGAGTAAATAAAGACGATAAACATTATAAAAAATATCAAGCATGTTAACCATGCAGAAGAAGAAGAAGACGACGATTATAGATGGTTCATAACCATTATTACTCCTTGAGTGTTTCTTCCGGAACCAACTCTGAATCAGCAAGGCCTCTGCTCATTGCATAATATTCAGGTGCATCACGATAGTGGTTCACTAAAATCTCGTAATAGTAAGGGTCCGCCAGTGATGATATATTTGAAGAAAAAGTTTCTTCTTCGTGTGGTGTTTTATCTGCCAAAGTAATGAACATAGCTACCAGGCCGGCTATTAAGATCATAACAACGAACTCGAGAAAACACACCATAGCTATTGCTACCTGCAGCTCCTGTTCTGAATCACTCTGAATCACCGAGTTCTTTCTTCGTGTGTGTTATATTATAATCTTGTGTTATTATAATACTTTCGTAGCTTGCATGAGGCCTATTTATAGAACCATTATGTAGAGAAATTTAGAATGTAAATATGATTTGAATTTTTGGAGTACAAGTCATCATTATTAAATAAGGCAAGGTTATGAGTTTTTGGAATTAGAATGCAATCAGGATTTGAATTATTTTCTTATGAATCTTTGGCTAATTTGGTTTTTAATTGGGCTTAATGTTTAAGTGCCTAGGCTATTTTAACCTCGTTGATTACTGGGCTCGCCGATCCGATCCACTATGTAAGATTCGTGTTACTTAATTTTGTGCATATCTAATCAAAATTTGAACATTTTGCTGAGTATAATTGTTGCAGGAGCAGATACCTCTACTGCTACCTTGACTTGGACACTTGCATTACTTTTAAAGCATAACGAAGTGTTATGAAAAGCCCAACAAGAGCTTGATTTTCATATTGGACAAGATAGACTACTTGAAGAATCGGATATTAAACACTTGACAATTGACATACCTCCAAGCTAAGTATTAAGAGTAACGCTAGAGACACAAAAAATTATACAAAAATTTGTTACAAAATGACGTGTCATGGCTGATGTGGCAGTATGGAATGATTTTATTGGTGTTTTTAATGTAAATACAGGGGGAGTCCATTTTTATATAGCCAATAAACCCTTACACGTGGTATTTTGTAACTTTTTTGGGAATCAATTTGGGACGTTGTGACTATACCCTGCTGCTCCCTTATCAATTCCTCGCGAATCATTAGAGGACTGCATTGTAGCAGGTTATTATGTTCCTAATGGCTAATATGTGGAAGCTACATCGAGACCCCGAAACATGGACCAACCCGGATGAATTTCAACCTGATAGATTTCTGACTAGTCATGCAGGAGTTCACGTAAGAGTTCAACACTTCAAGTTCATTCCGTTCAGTTCAGGAAGGAGATCATGTCTGAATGACAGATGGTATGCAGATGATGCAACTAACTCCAGCTCGTTTGCTTCAGGGATTTTATGTGAGTACTCTAGGAATGAGATAGTTGACATAAGTGAAGCAGCAGCGATAACTCTGCACAAAAAAGATCCTTTATATGTTGTGCTTACTCCAGGCCTCGGAAATAAGTTTTATCAGGACCAGGAGCAGGTATCATCTTCTCTTGGTTATGAAAGTGAGAGGTTGAAGTCTCAGTAACATATGTGTATGAAGATTCAAATCTTGTCTAAAGCCTGAGTTTGAAATTTCTGCAATCGATAACTACCAAAATAATAAGGATTTAATGGTTTTCGGAAATTTACTGTTTCCAGAAATTAAACTGAAATTTTTTGCATGTTTCTGCTCAGGTGATAATCTTGGGCATTTGTAAGCTTAACTATCAAATTCATCTATACTATATTATTATAACCGAACAGGGATACAATTCGTTCGTACCATGTCAAATTTATTGACGACAACTGTCCGTTTCTTCATCCACCATCTAATGACCACCATCCAATCTTTCACCCACTTGACGAGTAGTCACTATGCTTGTTTCTAATGATGCAGAAGTCCCTTCGGCACTCAAACTACCTGCTACCGCTAATCACCGACTATCAATCAGTATTAAGCACAACTGGTTGTTAAAGAATTTCATCAACATCTAAACTTTTTTTTAAAACGAAGATTTTTGGAACTATACGCATCATTTTGAACTTTGTTGTGCCAGTATTTCATCACTTTTGACAACTTGATAGCATTTCTCTGTAGCACCGTCGCCAAAAATTGTACACTTCAGTTCTTAGAGTTTGTCAATGCCATTCACTCCCATCATGTTTGGAGGCTAAATTAGATAAATATCTATGAATAATGCATGACGCAAATTCCTTGAACCTGATATACAAAAGTCACATTGCAGCTGCACGTGTATCATAATTTATTGTTACAAAATATTTTTAACATCTACGTCATTTTCAGGCTAAAAATGGACTCAGCAGACCAAAGCATAGGTGGATTACACATAGCCGCACTGAACTTTTATCCAGATGAGCACCACAGTGCAGGGGCGGAATCAAGGTAGTGCTAGCCTTGGCTGAAGCCCGGGCTAAGATTAAAGTTTTAGTAATAATTTTGTGTAAAGTCACGATTTTAGTTAAAAATTGGTAGAAGTTTATGGAAGAAGTTTTATTTTGAGCCCCAGCTAAACTCTAAAAATTAGTCATGATTTATTTTCAGTCCCGGCTATTTTGTGATTCTGGTTCCGCGACCGCCACAGTGAGTAATCAGAATAACATGTATACATGAACACAAGTCGAATAATAACAGAATGCCCTACATATAATTATACAAATTTAACTTACCAAGTCTTAAATTTGACATTGTAACAACACGAGAAGTACTGCAGCAGCCCGAACTAATGATGTTTAAAAAGTTTACATTCATCTGAAACAATGTGGGACGCTGAGGTCCGGTTATAGGCGAGCAAGCCCCAAAAATTAATTTTGACTAAGGAGCCGGCCTTGCTGTTGTTAAATACTATATGATTTTATTGGGACATTCCTCTAACACCTTAAGGTTTTACATGAGCTGGTTACTCAACAAGTGTCAAAATCATTCTAAATTTATTTATTTATTTATTCACTCAACAATATAATATAAAATGTTTGCAACTTTTACCAAGATAGATCTATTCCATTAATAGACAACTTTAGACGTGGAAGGTATGATTTCACATGCACATTACCACCGAAAATTACTTGTTATGGGCTTACAATAAAAAAGTAATTCAGAATAATTGAAGTCGTGGAAGGTGTTCCAACAGTCCTCAATATAATTCATTCATTTACTTGGGAGACTTACAATGTCACACATATGCAAGTTGTGTAACTCCACACTTAGAATGGATGCAACAGTCCTACTACAAGCCACTTTGAGTTTTGTTACGTTGGTTTTGTTCTGTAGCTTCTGGTCATCACGAGCCAACAATCGCGGTGAGAAGAAGAAGATACAAGCCCCTAAACCAAATGGAGCTTGGCCAATCTTAGGGCACCTTCCACTTTTTAGAGGTACGGGTCCTGCTTGCAGGATCTTGGCAGAAATGGCCGATGAATACGGGCCTGTACTAAGAATTCAGCTTGGTTTGCAACATGCACTGGTCGTGAGTGGCAAGGAAGCAGTAAGACAGATCTTCACTACTAATGACCTTAGTTTCATGAATCGTCCTAAAGCTTTTGCCAATAGTGCATTTTTTGCCTAGTATCTGAGCTTCTATCAAATAGCCGTTTGGAGCTCATCAAGCCTGTGAGAGCTTCGGAGATGACTACATGCATTAGGGAATTGTACTCAGTCTGCTGCAAGAATGGGATAGGAGGTCCAGTAAAGTTCAACATTGGTAAATGACTTCAACAAGTGGTAATGAATATGATAATGCAAATGATGGCTAGGAAGCGGTATAGCAGTATTGGAGAAGGTGCCAAGGAGATGGAATCGAGGATCTTTAAAAAAGCGTATGAAGGTTTTTTTGTCACGCTTAATCCTTTAGAGCTGTCAAATATGATACCTTTTACTGAGTGGATTGATTTGAAGGGAAATCAGAGGGCCATGAAAAGGACAGTGAAGGAGTTGGACTTCATTCTGAGTTCTTGGCTTGAAGAACATAAGCAGAGAATGGGAAATGAAGGCCAGTTGAAAGAAACTCCTGATTTCATTGATGTCACGTTGTTGCTGTTGGCAGAATCCAATGGTTTTCTACATGGACACAAATTTGAAGATGTCATCAAGGCAAATGTTCCCGTAAGTCATAAATGTCATAGCCTGTTTCATTACTTTCCAAGCTTTAGCCAAAAACTTAAGGTTTCATGCCTGTGCGCATCTAATCAAAATTGGAAATTTTCATTACTAATCTGTTTCTGCAGGGAGCTATTTTCGCAGGATCAGATGCCGTTTTTGCTACCTTAACTTGGGCATTGACTTTACTTTTAAAGCACAAAGAAATGTTACAAAGAGCCCAACAAGAGCTCAATATCCATATTGGAATAGATCGTTGGGTAGAAGAATCAGATATCAAAAATTTGGTATACATCCAAGCTATTATTAAAGAAACATTGCGATTATATCCTGCTGCTCCCTTATCAGTTCCCCGTCAGTCCTTGGAGGATTGCATTGTATCAGGTCATTATGTCCCGAAAGGAACTCCATTATTGGTGAATCTCTGGAAACTGCATCGAGATTCAGAAACATGGACTGACCCTTGTGAATTCCAACCAGAGAGATTTCTAACAAGTCATGCAGGACTTGATGCAAGAGGTCAACAGTTTGGGTTCATACCATTCACTTCAGGAAGGAGATCGTGTCCTGGAATGACAGCTGGTATGCAAATAATGCAACTAACTTTAGCTCGTTTGCTTCAAGGATGTGATTTGGTTACTCCTACGAATGAACCGATTAATATGAGTGAAGCAGGAGGGATAACTCTGCATAAGAAATACCCATTACAAGTTATGCTTAGTCCACGCCTCCCAGACAAGCTTTACCAGTAGCTAGCAGACACACTCCATGGGTTCAGTGAATGGTTCGAGTGCGTTGGCCTTTTATTTTCTTCAATTGTTATTTCCATAATAAAGAGTATTTGAAGTTTTTTTTTGCAGTTTACTGTTTCTAAAAAATATTGCATATTTCTGATCAATTATGAATACTAGTTGATCACCGTGCTTATCAAAAAATCAATATTAAATAATAATTATAAAAATTAATTTTAAGTTATAATTAAAATATATAATAAATAAAATTGTACTTATTGTACTACTATTGCAATTTTTCTTTTGAAATTATGTGTAGCATTTATTAACTCAAATTTTATTAGAATAACAAACTCAAGGTTATTATTATGTCTCTGTTGTCCGAAAAGAATTCTACAAAAAATATAAATATGGTAATTATAATATGATTACAACAATCCATATTTCGTTAAAAAATAATACAGAGCTCTACATGAAATATAAATCAACAAGTGAAACCAAAAAACGGCGTAATCAAGAAACCAAATACCCTATCAAAAAATAATTTAGAGTTCTACGGAAAAAGAATTTTAATAATAATACAGTTTGAACAAATTTATTATTTTTTTAGGGGTGAAACCACAATACGGTGTCTATAATTGACATATTATTTTATTAAAATAAAATTCCATCAACAAATTAAAAATTAAAATTAAAATATACAATTTAAACACATGGCCTATTTACTTGGTCATGATTTATATTTTTCGGAATCTATTTAGTTGCCAATTTATAAACCTATTTATTTTAAAACATAATTAAATATAGGATTCAAACCTATAAAATAATAAAAAAGCATGGCTTCTAAAATTCAAAAAATTGGTAAAAATAATTGATATAGAATTATAAGTTATATAGAAATAAAAAAAATAAAAAATAATACACTTAAAATTATAACATAAATTATAAAAAGTGAAATCAAAATATGCAGGAACTAAAAAATAAGTGAAAGCAACATATATTTTACTAGAACGAATTCACTAATTTATAATACATATAAGGCCTACGTCAGTAAAGTCTTAAATTTCATATCTAACTCCTGATCTTGTAATGTATACCTCTTGGTAACAGAATGTTGAGATTTGGAATTAAAGCTTGGATATGCGATTATTACAAGAAATTATGAACTTCTTGCTAGGCAGTAACCGTAGTTGATATTTTTGTTGTTGAGGAAAGCAGATGACTGTGCTTGTTCGTTCATGAGATTCTGTAAACTAAAAGTGAATTGTTTTACATCCTATTCTTTCTTTCAAGTAATCTAAATGCCAGAAGGTATTATCGGTTCATGAAAAGTTTTAGACATTTTATTCTTACCCACCCGTTCTCACAAAGTTGAGGTTTTTTAGTTGAAGTTGCATGAAGATTCCAATCATTTTCATGCACGTTTTAGACTCAAAACTCAAAAGAAAACTTTAGCTGATCGACGCAATGATTCTATACAATTTTTCATTACTCGTCAAGAATTAATCGACGCAAAAATTTTATAGACTTATTTTTCATTATTCATACATGGACTCTTTTTCTGTCCTGTGGAAATACTTGGTTCAAAATAGAGGACATGGTAGGCCTCGGAGGATTGCCTTGTAGCAGGTTATTATGTAGGTTATTTTTTTAATTTACGTACTCAACCTCATCTTGTATGGTACTCCCTCCCGTTAAAGGTTTCCTAATTTGACTTTCATTACTATTTATGCTAATCGATTGACTACTAATTTACGTCTAATCTATAATATCAAATATAGTCATGAGTGATCTCGTTGGATTCGTATTTATCAGTATTTTAATACAGTGAAATTTTTATATTTAATACTAATACGAATTTAAAGATATTAACAATCAAAAGTATGCATTAGCAAACGTGTCCAATACAAATAGGAAACGTTTTTAGGGACGGAGGGAGTATTGATTATGATAGCAAAAGATCGAGATTTACTCGTTATTAAAAAAATTGAATACATTTTAAATTCAGCATTCAAATATTTGTTCGAATTCTCTGGATTGGGATTTTGGCTCTCTCCGATGTTGAAAACTGTTGTATTATGAGAAAAAATGCGGGTGGAAAAAGTATTGTCGGGAAAATTAGATGACTGTTCGATAGTATTTTTTAATTTATGCATATTTTGAGATATAATATATAAAAATAATGTTTTTGAGAAAGTTTGAAAGTGAAACTGATAGCTACTTTTTACAAAAGCTGAAAGCAGCTTTTTCCAAAAGTACGAGGATATATTTTTGAGCTTTTTCCAAAAGTAAGGGGGACATATTTTTGCTAACAGCAGATTTTAGATCAAAAACGCTTTTTCAGACAACGGTTTTTACAATTTACCAAATACCTTTCTGACAGTTATTCAGTAAAAAGTTGCCGCAAAAAAGTTCTTCTCTAATTCTAAAAAGTAATTCTAAAAAGTAAAGTCACCATTCTGAACGTGAAGTGTTTAGGAAAAAACTTTAGAATCGGATGCGCTCACCGAGTGAGAAAGACCCTGACCCTGCCAACCAAGTCAAAATAAAAAAGACAGCAAAGAAAGCGACTTCCTTGTATTAATAGTTAAAATTTTGTTTTTCACGAGTATCGCCACACGTCTTAATCTCGTCCTTACTCTTAAATCGTGGTATCAACACGCGTCTTAACTCCGTCTACGGCTTGATAGGAAGTTTTTATATCTCAACTGTAGAGGGCTGCAGTAAGTAGATTGAGAGGTCGTTCCAGCCCTTTCCCCGAATATGGGTAAGAGAGGCCCTTTCTTAAATCTTAAAAATAGGGCTCTATTCTGATGTATATCATATATGATGGGAAAACGGAGCCCAAATATACTTGAATACCTGACCGTATATACCATATCCTTCTTGATAAATTATCAAAAATAAAATCTGGAATAATATATGAACAAATTCTTTTGCATTAATAAGTGGGAAGTAAAAATAGAGTAGGCTAGAATTAGTAACTTAAGTATCAAAATTAAGTAACAAATGATTTGATACTAGTTACTTAACAATTAATGATATTTTTATTGATAAATTTAATATGGATATAGATGTATATTATTATTAATTGATTTATAGCTAATCAGACCACCACATATGTTCTTGTGATATTTAAATTCATTTTTCTGTTTCAATTTGAGAACTCCAAAATGATCGATCATAAATAAAAACTATTATTGGAAAAGCGTGAGAATTTTTTTTTGCGAGACCGAAAATGGAAACAGGTCCAACTACCCAAGTCACAATCATTAACATGTAATGTACATGATAAATAAACAACATTTTTTAATTTTATATTTAAAAAACATTAAAAATAATTATTATAGTTGTTAATAATATATAATATAAAAAGAAAAATAGTAGATACCTGCAGTTTTTTCCAAAATTTCTTCAAAAATGCATAAATGTACAGGCTGACTTTATTAATAATAATACGGAATCAAGCTCACATTTGTCCCCAAATCAAAAATTCATTGCTAGTAAAAGAAATATATCTAATAATAAAATTCTGGCTAAATTTACGTTAGTATACTGCTAAAATTACGTGCATTATTTATATTTTAAACGCGTGTCATTAAATTATCTTGTTATTACATACTACCTGATACAACTGTAATATCTCGAACAGGGTTTTGATTAGCCTCCATAAAACTCCCTAATTTCAAGAATTCTCCTCTCTTTTTCTTGAACTTCTGGTCACACTCTCCTTTTGATTCTGCTTTCAAAGGGTAAATTTTTCTGCTTCTATAAAGTTTGTTCTATTACAAGTTGGTTCATATTTTAATATCTAAGTAAATTTTCTTGATTTTGATCATTAATTTATCTTGTTAAATTGAAGAAAAAGGGCTGTGAATTTTGGTGTTTTAGATATATTTTACTGAATCAAGACATGGGCTGTGATCAAGTTTACATGACTATATTGTTGTGCTTATGCATGAGTTCAGTTGGTTATAGTGTTACACACCCTGGTGATTTAGCAATTTTGAATGATTTTAAAAATGGTTTAGAAAATCCTGAGCTTTTAGACTGGCCTGAGAAGGGTGATGATCCTTGTGGCCCTCCTTTATGGCCTCATGTGTATTGTTCTGATAGTAGAGTTACACAAATTCAGGCTCAAAATATGGGCTTAAAAGGACCTTTGCCTAAGAACTTTAATCAGCTCGTAAAGTTGCAAAATTTGGGTCTGCAGGGGAACAAACTGAATGGTGCATTGCCTAGTTTTAGTGGTTTGTTGGAATTGCAGTATGCTTTTTTGAATTCTAATGAGTTTGATGCAATCCCTTTGGATTTTTTTCATGGGCTTAGTAGTGTAAGGAATCTTGCTTTAGATGAAAATCCGTTTAATGCGAGTAGTGGATGGTCTGTACCTGATGAGCTGCAGGAGTCTGCTCAATTGGTGAATTTTTCTTGCTCTGTTTGTAATTTGGTTGGACCTTTGCCCGATTTTTTTGGCAAAATGCCGTCTCTCTCTTTACTGACACTGGCGTCTAACAATTTGTCTGGAAGCATACCGGAGAGTTTTCGTGATTCTGTGTTACAGATTTTGTGGTTGAATAATCAAGGTGATGGGGGGATGACTGGCACAATTGATGTCATTGGTTCGATGACAGGATTGACGCAGGTATGGCTTCATGGTAATCAGTTTTCTGGAACTATTCCTGATAGTATCGGGGATCTGACATCTTTGCAACAACTTAACCTTAATGGAAACAAATTAGTTGGTTTGATTCCGCCAGGTTTGACCAATCTAAGCCTAAGTTCACTGATTTTAGACAACAATATGCTGATGGGTCCAATCCCAAAGTTTAAAGCTGCTAATGTTACCTATTCTTCAAATTCATTCTGTCTGTCGGATCCTGGTGAGCAATGCTCCCCTACCGTTAATGCATTATTAGATTTTATAGGCGATTTTGGCTTCCCATTGAATCTGGCTTCACAATGGACTGGTAATGATCCGTGTCAACAGCCGTGGTTGGGGATAGTATGCAACTCAGATTCCCAAGTGTCTGTTATAAATTTGCGAGGCCTCAATCTTAATGGCACACTAAGTCCCTCACTTGCAAACCTCGATTCTCTACAAGAAATCCACCTAGATAGGAACAATCTGAGTGGGGTAGTTCCTATGAGTTTAACTCAGTTAAAATCCTTGCGATTGTTGGATATAAAAGAAAACAATTTTGCACCTCCATTACCAAAGTTTAGTGATGCTGTGAAGATCAATATAGATGGTAATCCTCAATTGGTGGCTGAAGTGGGAAGACCTCCGAAGGTAAGTCCAGTAGATCCATCAAGTAATTCCTCGAAAGGCAGCCCTCCTTCCTCGTCCAAAGGTTCAACTTTGGACTCTCCTAAATCTTACAGTGGGCACACAGAAGCAAACAAGGGCAAGAGCCTCAAGCCAATTTTTGTTGTTGCTATAACTGCATCTCCTGTAATTCTAGTTCTTGCAGCTCTTTTATATGTATATTGTTACAGGAAAAAGAAAGACCCCAAAAAAGCTCCTGTTGCATATGTTGTCCACCCTAGAGATATATCTGACCCCAATAACATGGTTAAGATTACACTTACTAGTGACATAAGTGGATACAATCAAATCAGGACTGGTCCTGAGCATAGAACAAATGGCGGAACACAAAATACCCATGTGATTGAGGATGGAAATGCTATCATCTCAGTTCAGGTTCTTCGCAAGGTAACCGAGAATTTTGCACCAAAAAACGAAATTGGGCGTGGAGGTTTTGGAGCAGTTTATAAAGGTGAACTAGAAGACGGAACCAAATTGGCAGTTAAAAGAATGGAAGCTGGGGTAGTCGGTAACAAAGCGGTGGATGAATTTCAGGCTGAAATTGGAGTTCTCTCTAAGGTTCGACATCGGCATCTAGTTTCGCTTCTTGGGTACTCTGTTGAAGGAAAAGAGAGACTTTTGGTCTATGAATATATGCCTCAAGGGGCTCTAAGTATGCATCTCTTTCGTTGGAAGAACTTAAACCTCGAACCTCTATCTTGGGCAAAAAGACTAACTATTGCTTTAGATGTTGCAAGAGGGATGGAGTATCTCCATAATTTGGCACGTCAGATCTTTATACACCGAGATCTTAAATCTTCAAATATTCTTTTAGGGGATGACTTTAGAGCAAAAATTTCTGATTTTGGGTTGGTGAAACTTGCTCCCGATCGAGACAGGTCTATTGCAACCAGGCTCGCTGGGACGTTTGGATATCTTGCACCGGAATATGCTGGTAAGAGAATACGTAATATCTCATCTTCTGCAGATGATTCTGTCGTGTAATGCTGTTTTATGTAAAGAAGATATGTGTGTCAGTGTGTGTGTGTGTTTTTGTATGTATGAATTTGGTTTATGCATTGCTGAACTTCATGTAGTTATAAAGAAGAACTTACGGGCTTAAAGTTACTAGGGGAATAACTCATCATTTTAGTGAAGATTTATTGCATATCGATAATCATTTTCTAGAGCAGGGATGTGTAATTTTAGATGAGTCTTATAAGGCTACTATCTGTAACTGCACATAGATTTGGTTACCTTTTGATACTAGGTTACTGTAAGAATTACCATGTGTACACACATGCAACCTGAAGCACCTACATGAATGTAGCTAGAATTTGAATTTGATCAACATTTCCAAAATCAGATGGTTTCAACACGACTGAACAGGAACCACATGATTAGTGAACATATTCTGCATATCGATAATCATTTTCTAGAGCAGGGATGTGTAATTTTAGATGAGTCTTATAAGGCTACTATCTGTAACTGCACATAGATTTGGTTACCTCTTGATACTAGGTTACTGTAAAAATTACCATCTGTACACACATGCAACCTGAAGCACCTACATGAATGTAGCTAGTTTGAATTTGATCAACATTTCTAAAATCGGATGGTTTCAACAAGACTGAACAGGAACCACATGATTAGTGAACATATTCTGCAAACCATAAAAATCTGACTGTTTTAATTTTCCAATCTTTTATGTTTCTGGTTTATACTTCTGCATATGTATATGGTGCTTCTTAAATTTTTTTCGATGCATCGCCTTTGAGATTTTAAAGCTACAGTCTAGTGAATAGTGATTAATGTACCACTTATAGTTTATCCCACTATACCTTATAGTTCTTTTAATGCTTATCGTTCTTACTAGTTCTAATTATTGTGGCTTATAGTGACAGGGAAAATCACAACCAAAGCCGACGTCTTTAGTTTTGGAGTTGTGTTAATGGAACTTTTGACTGGATTAATGGCTCTCGATGAACACCGCTCTGCAGAAACCAGGTATCTTGCTGAATGGTTTTCGCAGATAAAATCGGACAATAAGAAGCTAGCTGATGCTGTTGACCCTGTAATAGATGCGAAGGAAGAGAATTTTGATAGCATTTCCATTGTAGCTGACCTAGCTGGACACTGCACGGAGAGAGATCCGAATCATCGGCCTGATATGGGACATGCAGTGAATGTGCTGGGCCAGTTGGTTGAAAAGTGGAAGCCTTTTGATAAAGAAACAGAGGACTATTCTGGCATAGATTATAATCTACCTCTCAGACAGATGTTGAACGACTGGAAGGAAACAGACACCGTGAATTTCACAAACTCTAATCTACAGGATAGCACCGAGAGTATTCCGTACAGGCCAACTGGATTTGCAGCTTCCTTCACTTCTGCTGACGCTCGATAGTGATTTTGTGTGAAGGCACGCTTTCTTGATTTATTAATTTTTTCAAAAAACATTTTCGAGTCTTTGCTACAGAGTTTTTATGTTTTCTGCTGATAGATTTACAAAGTTTTACACTACTTGCATTTACAAGACTCTTACTCTTATATTGCAATGTATTGTGTTAGTACCTACTTGTTAGAATTGATTAGATGCATCTGCCAATGGTGTTGCTTTTCCTGCTAGGTAAGTTGAATGTCCTCGGCTGCCAATACTGTAAACTACCCAGTTGTTATATAACAATTTCAGTCTCTATTTCAGCTTGAATACAATGATTTTATGATTTTACACATGATTTCAGATTTTATTTTTTGTTTTATTTTTAAATTGTTTTTTACAGACCTTGTTTCTCTGTTCTTTACGCAAATCTCTAAATAGAGCATATAATGATTTTTTTTTAAGTATTGCAACTGCTAGTTTAAGAACCTAAGGTACAGAATGGGCACCAAGTTCAGAAAAACGGTTCACAAAATGCATATAAATCTTTAACTACAGACTAGGGTAAGCATCGAGTCTGGTAACTTTTCCCTGCTGCATTTTTATGTTTGTTTGTGATCAAGAGTGATTCAGTGTAAATATCCATTCCTTTTCACGCTCCGTTCATGTGATCATTCATACATTCAGGAAGTTGATTTAGAATGGGATTTCCTTAACTTATATGATGATGGTCCAAACTTATAAATGTTGATTTTTTAGTGTCAAATCCGAGGGACACAATGGTGTTGGTCGATTTTACATTATAGTATCAAATCTGAGGGACGCCACTTCACAAACTGCTATATACTAATTGATACCTTGATATCAGTTTTGGGTGAGATGAAGTCAATGCAAGCGGATCATGTCATCTTGTAAACTTTGACAGAGCTTTAAGTTAGTTGCCAAACTCAGTTATCTTGACGGCCTGGTAAGAGATTGTAGCTGGCATCCTGAGTTCCTAACTTCCCTAATGTAGTTAGCTCTTCATGGGACTTTTCAGATAGCTCCCAAAATCAAGAAATGGATTCTTGTTTGATCCTGTAGTGGAAGATTCAAATGCATTTTGCGATATGTTCGTGAAGGAATGCTTTCTCGATTATTATTTTTCTTTAAGAAAACATTTTTGAGTCTTGGGTACCAAGTTTTTGTTTCCTGCCGATAGATCTACGAAGTTGCACACTACTTGCATTTACAAGATTACAAGATTACAAGACTCTCACTCTCTATTATATTGCAATGAATTGTGTTACTCCCTACTTGTTAAAATTGATAATATGCACCTGTCAATGGTGTTTGCTTTTCCAGCTTGGTAAAAATGTATTTTTTTGCCAAGTAAAGATTCTAAACCAAACGGAACTACAAGATCATTAAGATCATGTGTTGTTAAAATTGTTACTGCTACTTGTGGACCGCTAAGTGCGGGTTTAGATCATGAGATTCTTTCCCGTTAAGATATTCTAATAAAAGATGCATTAGAATGCAACACAATTTCAGTCCCTACCTTAGGCTTCAACACAATGACTAATCAGGGTTTATCTCTTCCGTTCTGAGTTTTGAATTCGATTTTCCTCACCTCAAAGTGTAAGGTGTATAAGTTTAATTATTAAAAAGATATTGTGATTTTATAATTTCTCTTCATGATTTCTGATTTAATTTTTATATAATCTTAAAATGTTTTATATAGAGCTTGTTTCTCTTTTATTTAGGAAAATATGTAAATAGAGCATGAAAATGACATTATTTTTGAAGTCATGCAATGATATTATTAGAACTTAGATAGGAGTTAATGTTACTACGGTTAACTTAACCTAATTAATTAAAATAAAGTCATCTTTCTATACAAAATCAAGGCTGTTTTTATAAAGATGGAGGATAAATTTTATTATTACAAAAATATCATTTAACTTTATATACAAAATTTTAGTGAATTTAGATAATTTTTTTAAAATTAACTTTAGGAATTTTTTTTCTCTAGATATGATTAAATATATGGAGTGTAACATGAAATAATCATTTTATTTGAACTACTATTTTTTTCTTACATATTAATTCCTTTCTCAAAATTTTAATAAATAAAAAATAATAATTTTAGCCTGTCGCGAAGAGGGATGACAATCGGGACGGATCGGGTCGGGTATTGCAGAATCCATATCCAAACCCGAAAATTTTATCCATACCCGAACCCGAAAAATACCCGATAATGAATATCCGAACCCGATCCATCGGATTTCGGATCGGATTCGGGTATACCCGAAACCCGCATTTTTTTTGAATTGGATATTCATACCCGAACCCGAAACCCGAACCCGAAATATGAAAATTTGTATAATTATTGATATTGC
Source organism: Apium graveolens (assembly GCF_009905375.1). Taxonomy (NCBI): domain Eukaryota; kingdom Viridiplantae; phylum Streptophyta; class Magnoliopsida; order Apiales; family Apiaceae; genus Apium; species Apium graveolens. The sequence goes on along the minus strand of NC_133656.1, from coordinate 196,276,047 downwards.
ATGTGTTTGGGATCGAACACGCAACTTATAGAGAAAGAGTTTTAATGTGTCATATTCAACCACTACACCACATCATTAATTGTGTTATTATATATATAGCTAATATTTAAAAAAATCAACTCAATTGATACCCAGTTTTTTAAATTTATTACTAAAAGATATTTTGTTAATCTTATAAACCTTATCACCTATTTAAATGATTGAATAATTATATTTAATTAAACTTTATAGTTAGTTAATTTTTAACATAAATATAAAAATATATGTTCTAAAAATTATATAATAATATGTATAATGTATATTATTAAAATATATATATATATATATATATATTATAATGTGTAATATATAAAATTCTAATATTATATATATAATAATTAATATATATATATATTAAATATATATATATTTAATATATATATATATAATGATTCGGGTTTTTTCGGATTTCGGGTTCGGATTGGGTTCGGATAGAGTTTTAGATTTCGGATCGGTATACATAATATCCAAATCCAAATCCAAAAAATCGGGTTCGGTAAATCCAAAATTTCGGATTTTGGATCGGTTATCCGTCGGATCAAATTATTTTTCCATCCCTAGTCGCGAACACTATCAGAAACCCTAAATTTACGAAACTATAAAAAAATGCATGAATTCTTTTAAAAGGTCGTTTCTCTCGACTGTGATATGAAAAATGAGCTTTCCCGCCTCTCTAACACACCCTTCTCAACCACCATTCTTCCCACATCAAAATCATAATCAACCCTTTTCGCATCACTCAATTATCATCAACAACTACAAGCACCACGATATCGATCTCACGGCTTCATGGACTTCATCGATATCTCACTATTGTCGTGCCAATCGCTTATCAGAGGCTGCATCAGAGTTTACGGCAATGCGAGTAGCTGGGGTTGAGCCTAATGAGATCACTTTCGTTACGCTTCTCTCGGGTTGTGCTAATGTGCCTTTAAAATCGCTACATTTTGGGATTTGTGTTCATGGGCTGGCCCGAAAACTCGGGTTTGATGTTGGGAATGTTAAGGTGGGGACGGCGATTGTGAATATGTATTCGAAATGTGGGAGAGTGGATCTTGCTAGAGTGAGTTTTGATGAATTGGATGTCAAGAATAAGGTTTCTTGGAATAGTATGATTGACGGGTATATGAGAAATGGCGAGTTTGAGGAGGCGGTTAAGGTGTTTGATGAAATGCCTGACAGGGATGTGATCTCGTATACGGTTATGATTGATGGGTTTGTTAAAAAAGGTTATTTTGAGCAGGGATTGAAGTGGTTTCAAGAAATGCAGATGGACGGTGTTGAGCCTGATTATGTTACGATTAGTTGTGTATTATCGGCTTGTGCTAATTTGGGAGCGTTAGGTTTAGGTTTGTGGATACATCGGTTTGTTATAAAGAAGGTTTTTAGAGATAATATTCGGGTTAATAATTCGTTGATTGATATGTATGCCAGATGTGGGTCAATTGAATTTTCTCGTCAAATTTTTAATAGTATGCCTAAGCGAAGTGTGGTTACTTGGAATTCTATCATAGTTGGTTTTGCACTAAACGGGAAGCCGGAGGAGGCTCTTGAATATTTTAGTTTAATGCGGAAGGATGGATTTGAGCCGGATGGAGTGAGTTTTACTGGTGCTCTTACAGCGTGTAGCCACACTGGTTTAGTTGATGAAGGGATCAAATTATTTGACACTATGAAGAGGGTTTACAGAATTGTTCCAAGAATTGAGCATTATGGTTGCTTAGTCGATCTATACAGTCGTGCAGGGAGGTTAGATGATGCACTGCGTGTCATAGAAAACATGCCTATGAAACCAAATGAAGTTATTTTAGGATCTCTTCTAGCTGCATGTAGGACTCGTGGTGATATTACCTTAGCTGAAAGACTGATAAATTACCTTATGAAGTTGGGCTCGAGGACTGATTCGAATTATGTCCTTGTCTCAAATATATATGCTGCAGTTGGGAGCTGGCAAAACGCAAGCAACGTTAGGAGGAAAATGAAGGCTCGTGGAATACAGAAGAAGCCTGGAGTTAGTTCAATTGAAATCGATTGCATGGTACATAAATTCATGGCTGGTGACAAAACACACGTAGATAGAAAGAATATACACGGAATGCTAGAGCTTCTGTCTTCTGAGCTTAATATGTTAGGCTACGTGCCTGAAACTTCTTTGAATGAACAATATGAACATGATTAGATTTTGTATGAACTGAGGTTAACTGATACCTGTCAACAAATTATAATACTTAGGCTTCCCTCTATTTTACCAGCAGAACTAGTAATATGAATCTCAAACTTTTTATCGGTTGCTTGGTTTCATAGGCCTGAAGTATTACAAAAACACAAGCTCAGAAGTAGCATCTTCTATCGAATTCAGACGAGTGTCTTAAGTTCATTCCAAAGATATAGATTTACCAAAACAGCTCAGGTACGTCTAATTGATCAGTATAATATTCGAAGTAACTAAACTACATTTTTTTTTGTCGGTGAGATATAAAAACTCGAAATATAGATTGTTTCGAGATGCAAAATAAAGAAAGAGTTTCCTTCATACAATAAAGTTTATTATCTAACCGAAGATCATATCTAACCGAAGATCATGCACGATGGCCCCGGAATCTTAGACAATAATGCCTTATGTCTGAAGAGAGAACACCTGAAAAAGTAAAAGAAAGGTATGATCACTTATATAAAGTATATGCTCAAGCAGACTATTTGTAGATTAATCCAAATCTCCGACTTTCGAATCTAGTCCAGCTAACATCTTGTTCAAAGACCATACCTGAATAAGATAACAAAAATTCCAGTCACTTAAATAATTTCGGTCAGAGATGTATATTCAATTAATACAGAAATTCAATATGATAACATAATTATAAGATAGGTAGAAGTATTAAAATTATGTAAAAATCTAATCAGAGGGAATTCCTTTGGTTTGATACATGAAAATATTTGAAATATGTTTTAAAATATTAATATATTGCAACTTTCGTGACCCTCGGACAATATTAAATACCGACACATGTTTAACCTATAAAATGATTATTATAAAAAATATTTTTAACTTACAAGTTCGACATGCCCACTACCATAATATACAATGACATATGCAATCAAACCCATTTTTATACAATATACTTTTGAAAGGCACGAGACAATGATATACACCAACAAACCCAATTTGATACAATAATACCTCTTAAAAGGCACAAGACAATGATATATACCATCAAACTCAATTTGTTACAATAATACCTCTTTAAAAGACACAAGACAATGATATACACCACCGAATCCAATTTGGTATAATATTACCTCTTAAAAGGCACAAAATAGTGATATACACCAAGAAACTCAATTTGGCACGACTTTACCTCGTTATAACTGAACTACATTTTGAATCTGTAAGAAATAGCGATAACTAATCTGGTAAAACTGTCTAATGAATGTACAGAGGTTCGTAGATGGACAGCATACTGAACATCAATAAACCACAATTTGAAACCTTTTTTATTGTAATCGCGCAAGAAATAGTGCCTCGGACTCTTTCAATTGAATAGGATTAGCCTATCAATATTGTACCAGGTTGTAGCCATGACTCAACATAGATTATGCAATCAACCTCCTTCCATACAACTTCTCAGCCACCCTTTCAGCAACTTCCACCCTCCCATGCATCTTACAAGCTCCCAACAAAGCACCCAGCAAAGCACTATCAGGCTCCACCTCTCCGATATCCTCAAGCAACCTCTCAGCTTCATCTAATCTCCCTGCCCTCCCCAACAAATCCACCATACAAGTATAATGCTCCAATGTAGGCCTCACCCCAAACCTCCTCTTCATCATCTCAAAATACTCCACCCCTTTATCCACAAACCCACCATGACTACACCCCGATAAAACCGTTGTAAACGTCACCCCATCAGGCACCATTCCACATCTCACCATCCTCTCAAACAACCCAAAAACCTCCCCAAAATCCCCACCCATCCCATACCCACCCATCATCGCAGACCACGTAATCAAATTCCTCTCAGACATTCCATCAAACACCTTCCTTGCATTCACCAAATCACCACACTTCCCATACATGGTCACCAACCCATTCAAATTTGCCAAATCTAAAACAAACCCATTTACCACAACAAACCCATGAACAATCCTACCAAGTCTCAGCCCAGATAACCCACCACAAGCTTTAAGCACTCCAGGCAAAGTGTTCTTGTCAATTTGTTTTTTCACACTAACCATATAAGCAAACACATTAATAGTCTCACTAAAAAGTTGAATAGAATTGTACCCTTTAATTAAAGAATTAAATAGAAAAGTGGGTTTTTTGTTTCTTTGATTTGTTGTTGAGAAAATGTAAGAAGCTTGGTGCATTTGTTGACAAGAAGAGTAAGAGGAAATAAGTTTAACTCTAATGAAATCATTGTCTGAAACTGACAAGATGATGGTTTTTGCATGTACTAGTTTGAGTTTTTGTAAGTTTTTAGTTGATGAACATATGTCTAGAAGTGACGCAAACAAAGGTATGATTTCTTGTGGTTTGCGCATCACTGTTCTGTAACAATGCAGGGCTGTAAGAAGGGGTTTAGTTTATCATGCAACATCATAAACCTTATACAGTACTATCAAGTTAGAATATATTATAAACTTATTTAAATTTATTCGGATTGGAAGTTAATGGAAAATTATTTGATCAAACACTTAATTCGGATTCAAATTAAAAATTTTAATTTTTCAGAACAAAATAAATCTGTCCATAGCAAATTAGTTTTCATTTGACAATTTCGATAAAAATAATATTACGTCCACAGACTAAATCGGATACGAACAAGGCGGTAAACTAATTTGCTAATTAGTCCACAAAAATAGCACTAATTAATCTCCATATTTTTGTTGGCTTTGTTGCAACTTGTGCAAGTACATCAAAGTACGAAGTTGTATGAAACAAGATAAGTAGGAGCATTTCGAATCTAAAGCAAACAAGTTAACTATCCATAATTCTACCACAAAACTGCACTTTGCATTCGCATATCCATATGAACATGTACTTATATATAAAGTCAACAAAAACAAGCTCAGGTTCGTCTAGATTAGAGCTTTTTCTAGATAAGCACACAAACGCGCGCGCAAGCACATACGTACATTTAGATAGGAGAGGTTAATTATATATGTACATATATAGTTAAGGACGAGAGCTTGCTAGTGACGGGTGGGTGGAGAAGTGGTAGTAGGGTTCTTAGGGTGAGCAGCATTGTGATGAATGGGATCAGGACCCGACGGAGCTTTCCTTAGTTCCCTTCTGCTTTGCACTCTACTCGTAGCTACACCGCCATACGAGCTCTCGTGCCCTGCAATGTAGCCTGCACAAAAACAATGAGAAAAAAATGAATTTGTAAAAAAATCTACTACTAGTGACTAAAAGTGAGAGGGAAAGATCATGTATACCGGAAGCTAGTAGGAGCACAAAGAAGCACAACAAGGCCATTAGAACAACAAATATGTTCTTACAAGATAAAGCCATGGATTAAAACCTAATCTAGTAGTAGTACAAATATGTTTTTAGCAGGTGCTGTAGTGGAACTAGTTGAACACAAGTGCTCTGCATTGGACCATATTTATAGTAGAGGAGAATGCTGGAAGTTGAGAGCTAGAATGGCGAATTTAATTAATTCAAATGAAGAACATGATTACTTACGCAGCCATATTTCGGGTACGTAGTATATGTAACTACTATTTAAGACCCTGTCGTCCTGTGTGCCTGACAGTAATCATATACTCCAGATATACGTCAATGCATCTGCGAGAAGAGTTATAACTATAGATTCATGTGTTTGGAATTTGGTTTAACCAAAAACTTTATTACTAACTATATGTACTTGCAACAACTCCAAGCTAATGTGCAATTTCCTAACATAGCGATTAAGTTGTCAAATTTTTATCATCTTATTAGAGGACTTTTCCTGAACATAATTGTTACAGCAAATTTTATTGTTGTTTAAAGTTAGGATAAAATCAAATTAAAGTCCTCGTTTTTAGGTTACAGTAAAGATTAATGAATATCTGGCATTCACATTAAAAATCTTATACCCCCAAGCATATATGCTGCAACATTTATATTTCCTTCATCGTTAGGAGAGGAGAGGACACACATCAATTTATCAATATCCAAATGACTAGAGTTGTCAATGAATAGAGTAGAGTTGTGTTCTATTTGAACTAAGTTTAATTTGATTTCTTTTAAGATTATCCGAGTCGAGCTAAACTTAATAACTGAACACAACAAGTCGACCCCGAGCTGAATATAAATTTACTCAAAAAAAAATGAGTTGCTCATAAATTATATTTTTTAAAAGATCCGAAATGACCCTAAATATCACGTGCATCATGAATGATATTGTGGGTTATAGGCCCAACAAGGCCCAACAAGCGGTTAAGCTACTGGGCCGAATGACCACCAGGCCCGCATAACGAAGGACCACGGAAGCCCAGGCCGAGGCCCACTACTCGCCGACCGTTGAACAGAACAAGGGACATAACGCCCCCTTTTCACTCCCTCCTTAATTATTGGTAACGGCTGGACATTCAAGGTGGAATTGGGTATAAAAACCCTTGTAAAGTAAGACAAAACATATACACATTCTCGTAAACACTCTGCTTTTCTTGTATTATTACCCTACCTTTATAGCCAGATTCTGATTCTCACACCGGAGGTGAATCGGGGGTACAAACCTTCGCATTCTCTTCACTTTCAGGTACGGTCGAAGCCACCTTCAAGGAAACCGAAGCCTGTTCAAGCTACCGAAAGGATCTGGGCGTAACATTTGGCGCCGTCTGTGGGAAATACGAGAATTACAAGCTGAGACAGAGACCATGACAGAAACAATCCATGAACACTCACCGCCGCCTGGTTTCACCGACAAAGGACAACCGTCCTCCCTAATCGACGAGGACGGGGTTATCACACTAACCCCCGAAGAAGAGGCCTTACTCCTAAAGATCCGGGCGGAAAAGGTCGCGGAGAAGGGTAAGACCAAAGTTGATCAGATTGACAAAGAAGCGGAAGCATGAGCCAAGAAAAGAGAAGCTGATGCGCTCCGACTGAAAGCCCAACAACTGCAGAGGGAGGAAATTGAACTGCAAGAACGAACCTTGAGGGAGGCGATGCGGGCCGACGAGACCGGCAGAGCGCATAAAGATAGAAGGGAACGGAGGGCATATGACGAAGAAGATGAGTCTGACTCTGATTCGCATCCCCGAAGGAAGAGGACTAAACAACCCTTTTCTTCTGATTCAGATGAGGAGCCCGATGGATCCCGCCTCAGGCTTAATCGCTTAGAGAAGGCCATGTTCGGTGATAGGAGGCCCGATCGAGAACCTGTTGTGACACAAGAGATTGAGCAATACCAACCCCCACCGGGCGAAGAGAGAAAATTCCCCAAGATGAGCGAGTTCAACAGGAAAGGAGACCCCGAGGACCACTGTGAAAAGTATGAACTCCTGATGGTTGGGATGGGCCACAATGATATCACGTTGTGCAAAATGTTCAAGACTTATCTCAAAGGGTCTGCTTCGATGTAGTACAAGTCCCTAAAACCTCGGTCCATCGGGTCCTACGAGCAGTTGAAGAGGAAGTTCTTGAAGTACTACTCGCACATATGCCGAAAGGCGAAGGATACTGAAGCCCTGGTCCACTGCCGACAGAGGGCGAATGAAGAGCTGGGGGATTATCTCACTCGGTTCAAGGAAGAAGCGGGGATGGTCACTAACCTGGACAAAATCAAAGCAATGGGCTTCCTAACGGCGGGGCTAGACCCCTATAAAGGTAAAAAGCTCCGCTCATCTCTTTACGATTTTCCCCCAAAATCCCTGAATGATATATATGTAAGAGGCGAGAACATTCGCCGAAAGATGGAAAGTATTGGGGGGTATAAAGATTCAAGAAGAGATGACCGATCAAAGCGGGCCGACAGATATGAGGGCTCAAGATCAGAATCTGACCGGAGGGATAGCAGGAAAGAAATAGATCGTGGGGCTGAACGGCGTCGAGATAGAGATTCGGCCGTGTTCACTCCTTTGAATGCGCCGATCTCCAAGATTCTCCATGAGATAAAGGGCAAGCCAGGATTCGTTCGTCCCACCAAAATGAAGGTCCCGAACCACAAGAAAAACCCCGATAAGTACTGCGACTATCACAGGGACAAGGGGCACAACACCGATGAGTGCTATCACCTCAAAAAGCTCATTGAGCGCATGATCAAAGATGGCGAGCTTAATCAGTTCGTCCGAGATCTGAGAGATAGGTTGGGGCCGAAGGAGAACCAAGAGGAGGAAGTAGAGGTCGATGAGCCAGAGCGAAGGGACAGGATAAGGGGCGAAGTAAAAACTATATCTGGGGGAAGCATCCTGGATAAGGATAGTAAGACATCAAAGAAGAAGTATGCCTGACAGGTGTACAATTTGTATCAATTCGGATAGGCAAAGCCCCACATGCCCATGACCTTCAGCACTGAAGATTACGAGGATGTCATTCGCCCGCACGAGGACCCTCTAATCATCAATCCCATCATCGGGCAAAAAAAGATATGGAAAGTGATGGTGGATACAGGCAGCTCGGCCAATATACTGTTCCACAAAACCTACTACAAGATGAACTTGGTTGGAGAGCAACTAGAGCCCTGCAACGAGGCTCCCATTTATGCCATCGGAGGGCATCCCATTCAGTTCAAAGGAACGATTACTCTTCCGGTCCTCCTATGCAAGTTGTCGTATACCGTCGAAAAGCTAGTGAAGTTCTATGTAGTTCGGATCGAAAGCCCATCTAATGTAATATTTGGCAGGCCCTTCTTATCAACCTTTGAAGCAGTGGAGTCTATACCCCACCTCAAACTCAAGTTCCCCACTGAAAAAGGGGTAAGAGAAATGAGGGGCGATCAGAAAACCGCCTGAATCATAATGCTCAAAGACCTTGAGAAGGATCAAGAATATGAAGGACCGGACGGAACTGGGAAGAGGAAGCGGGCAGAGTCCGAACCCAGCGGAAGCTGGGAAATGTTGAACATTGAGTTGGAGAAATTCGGGGCCGATCTCTCGAGCCCGATCGCCGAACCCGCCGCTGAGACCGAGGAAGTGGAATTGTACGCGGGTCATTCGGGAAAGATGGTTCGGATTGGAAAAAACATGGGGGCGGATCTGAAGACAAAGGTAATAGCCGTCATTCGGCAATACCATGATGTGTTCGCCTGGGGGCCGGAAGATATGCCTGGATTGGATCCTAAGACGGCAACGCACTGCTTGAATGTGTAGCCCGAGGCCAAGCCGGTAAAGCAGAAGAAGAGGACATTTGGAGTCGAACGACAGAAGGTAATCGAGGCCGAAGTGGAAAAATTGTTAGAAGCCAAATTTATCGAGGAAATCGAGTATCCCGACTGGCTAGCCAATGTGGTGGTTGTCAAGAAGTCAAATGGAAAATGGAGGATGTGCGTAGATTACACGGATCTCAATAAAGCATGTCTGAATGATCACTACCCATTACCTAACATCGACCAACTGATAGACGCAATGGCAGGATATGAGGTACTTAGTTTTTTGGACGCTTTTTCTGGTTATCATCAAATTTCTATGAATGATAGGGATGTGCCCAAGACAGCGTTCATAACTCCGAAGGGGACTTATGCTTATATTAGAATGCCCTTTGGACTGAAGAACGCTGGAGCCACATTCCAGCGAATGGTGAACAAGGTCTTTAAAGAGCAGATCGGGAGGAACATGGAAGCATACGTGGATGATATGATAGTAAAATCACTATTCCGAGATCATGTCGAAGACTTAAAAGAATGCTTCGAAACGCTCCGAAAGTACAACATGAGGATCAATCCGAACAAATGTACCTTCGGAGTCTCTAGTGGAAAGTTTTTCGGGTACATGGTCAGCGCCCGGGGAATAGAGGCAAACCCAGAGAAGATCGAAACAGTTATCAATATGGAACCTCCCAAATGCATCAGAGATATACAGAAATTGACGGGCCGGCTCACCACTCTTCGGCGTTTCATTTCCCGGTCAGCTGAGAAGGCACTTCCCTTTTTCGCCGTGCTCAAAGGGTCAAAGAATTTTGAGTGGGGGCCCGAATGCCAAAAGGCGTTCGAAGAAGTAAAAGAATATTTGACAAAGGCACCACTCTTGATGAGGCCCGATCCGAAGGAAACTCTTCAGCTTTATCTAGCTGTGTCCGACAGAACTCTGGGGGCCGTCCTTGTGAAAAACTACGAAGGTAATCAACATCTTGTGTTCTATGTGTCCCATGTCCTCTAGGATGCAGAGACAAGGTACCCCAACGCCGAAAAATTCGCATATGGGTTGGTTATGGCCTCCCGAAAATTGCGGCTTTCCAAGGCCGTACGGTCCAAGTTGTCACCAGCCAACCTCTGAAGAAGATTTTGACTAGGCCTGAAGCCTCTGGAAGAGTCATAGCATGGTCCATCGAACTCGGGGAATTTGATCTCGAGTACGTTCCCCGAACGACAATTAAGGCCCAGGCTTTGGCCGACTTCATGATTGAATGCACATTCTCGGGCCCGAAGGATCTTTCACCTGATGAACAACTAATCCGGATCCCAGGAAAATGGAAGCTTTTTGTAGATGGGTCGGTAGCCGGAAAAAAGTGTGGCGCCGTCTTGATCCTCTCCAGCCCCAAAGGATTTGAGATATGTCAAGCCATAAGGCTCGACTTCCCTTTGACAAATAATGAGGCCGAATATGAGGCCCTCCTCGCAGGGAAGCTGGCCCGAAACACCTAAGGGCCTTCAGCAACTCCATGTTGGTCGTGAAACACTTCACGGGGGAATATGAGCAAAGGGATCCCCGAACGAAAGCCTATGCTGCCAAGGTACGCGATGCTTCTTTATCATTTGAAACCTTTGAACTAAGTCAAATTGGCAGAGAGAACAATTCTAGGGCAGATGCCCTTTCCAGGCTAGCTTCGGCCAAGACACAGAACTTAACTGGTTCTATTTACCTCACCGAAGCCAAGATGCCTTCGATCGAGAAGAGAGAAGAAAGAATGTCTTGAAATCCACCAGGGGAGCGACTGGATGACCCCCCTCAGGAACTTTCTAGAGAAAGGCATTCTACTACCCGACCAAAAGGAGGCGCTGAAAATTAAATACAGAGCATCTAACTACACAATAATCAATGGGCGGATGTATCGCCGATCAGTCAGTCAACCCTTTCTGCGCTGTTTGAACAACGAAGAACAGCAACAGGCTCTGGAGGCAGTGCACGAAGGAATTTGCGGCGAGCACCTGGCTGGTCGGTCGCTCGCCTTTAAAATTCTCCGACAGGGATTCTTCTGGCCCACTCTGAGGGCCGACACCAGCGACTATGCAAAAAGGTGTGTACAGTGCCTGTTGTTCGCCACCGTCCCGAAACAGCCCCCAGAAGAAATGACCTATGTGTTAAGCCCTATTCCATTCGCCGTATGGGTCGTGGACATAGTTGGCATACTGCCCACTAGCACGAAGCAAGCGAAGTACTGAATAATCGCCATCGACTACATGACCAAATGGGTCGAAGCCCGTCCTTTGTCATCCATAACCGAAGAAGCCGCGTAAAAGTTCTTCCTGGAACAGGTCATTCTCCGATTTGGCATTCCAAAAACATGCATCTCAGATAATGGAACTCAGTTTATTGGAAACAAATTCCGCAAGTTTCTGCACCATTTCGAAATCAAACAGAAATTTAGCTCAGTCGCCCACCCGCAAGGAAATGGGGCAATCGAGGCGGCAAACAAAGTGATATTCCGAGGAATAAAAAAGAGGTTAGGCGAGGCCAAAGGAAGATGGGAGGAAGAACTCCCTTGGATCTTATGTGCTTACCGAACCACCCCTAGGACATCAACGGGAGAAACTCCTTTCAGAATGGCCTATGGAACCGAGGCCCTAGTTCCTGTTGAAGTGGGCTTGGAATCGTACCGAGCCGAGACCTATAATATGGAAACTAATAGCTTCGGGCTGAAGGCGAACGTAGACTTACTGGAGGAAGAAAGAGAAGCTACATATCAAAGGAACATGAGGTATTTACTACAAGCGGCACAACACTATGACTCCAATGTGAAGAAAAGGTCCTTCGGAATAGGAGACCTAGTCCTAAGGGAGTTGGCCGCATCCATGCCGGCCAAACAAGGAAAACTCCAGCCTAACTGGGAAGGGCGCTATAAGGTAATCAAGGTCGTTCGTCCTGGAACATACAAGCTCGAAACGTTGTCAGGCGAAGCAATCAAAAACACTTGACACACCAGTCGCCTTCGAAAATTTTATCAGTAAGAAATTTCTGGAAAGTTTATATTTGAATTATATGAGAAGAATGTAAACGATTTGACGATAAATGAAGATGCATTTCATGTCAAATTTCTTTATTTACACGTACCACGGCCGCCCGAGTATTATCTGAGGGCGATCCCGAAGAAGATAAACCACTCGGCCGCCGTCCTTGTCTAATTTGTTAATTAAACACGACGTAAGGGGCAATCGCCCAAAATTCGAACATCATTCACTACACTATTATGACTCAATTTAAACATGGTACACACGAATTAAGGGCCTTAAGGGGCAATCCTAGAATAACGCCCTGTCATTCGTCTCGCCTCATTCATTTGGTACTAAAAAGGCCGAAGGAACCCCTGTCCCGGGGCAATCAAAAGAAGAACATGGTCATTCGTCTCAATCAAGTGTTCTAAAAAGGACCCAAAACCAGGTCTAGGGGCAATCCCGAAGAAGACCTCCTCTTGGATGAACGAACCATGACATGATGATCTAGGGGAAACCGCTGAAAGATCAGCATCCCTGTTCCTTCGCCTACATCCCGTAGAAGGATTAACAGCCGGAAGTCACCCTCGGCCTTTAACCCTTGGGGCCGTAGGGGGTAGTAAGGCAGCAATTCATTAAGATCGTTAAGGCAAATGAATAAGCCGAAGATACGATTCGTTTTATTAAAATTGTTAAAATTGTTAAGGCAGATAAAGCCGAAGATACAATTCATTAAGATCGTTAAGGCGAATGAATAAGCCGAAGATACGATTCATTTCATTAAAATTATTAAGGCAGATAAAGCCGAAGATACAATTCATTAAGATCGTTAAGGCGAATGAACAAGCCGAAGATACGATTAATTTTATTTAAAATTGTTAAAATTATTAAGGCAGATAAAGCCGAAGATACAATTCATTTTATTAAAAAAGATCGTTAAGGCGAATGAATAAGCCGAAGGTACGATTCATCCCATTAAAATCGTTAAGGCATCAATAATACCGAAAAGGCGATTCGTTTCAATGGTTAAGGCGAATGAAGCCAAAGATACAACTATTAAAAGCAATAAATAAAATAATGCTGACGAAAGATGAAAGATGCATTAAAATATAAAAGCCCGAAGGCTAGTTAAATTACAAAAGCTCGAAGGCAGGAGTACCAATTACAAAAGGCAGAACTGATTACAAAAAATAAAAATACAAGTCAGAAAGATGAACGAAGAATGCCGCTGCAAGAGTTGGGTATGACCATGGAAACACCAACGACAAACTTCGCAACAAGATCATCTTCCGTCATGTCAAGCACCTCAGTGCTGAAGGCTTAGGCTTGAGGGTCTTCATCCGAGAGCTCTTCATCTTCGCCGGAGGAGACATGAGGGACTTCGACTGCTGGCCGACCGATAGGATCCTCCAGGCTGTCGTCCAGCAACTGCTTATAATCCCAGTTCAGGCCATGGGCCTTCTCCAGGACATAGTCAGCGCCGAATTGGAAGTAGCGCTCCTCCGTCCGGTCCAGCTGCTTCTGCTTCTTCCGAAGCTCCTTTCGGGACCTCTTCAGCTGGACGTTCCGGTGGCAGATCCTCCGGTTCGCCTTCTCCAATTCATTCTCTAGTCGTGATATGTCCTCCTTCACCGCAGTGGCCTCGACCTCGTTCTGGACTTTCACCCTTACGAGTTCCTCCTCGGCCGCCGTAGCCCTCCTCTCCAACTCCTTCACCCCGGCCATCCGAGTCTCCATGTCCTTAACATTATCCTCCACGGCTGCGGCCCAAGGAGCAGCCTGCAAGAAGATAAAAAACATTACTAAGAGGTGCCGAAGAGAAAAAGATAAGCGAAAGATAAAAAGGGGAGATTAAAAAACGTACCAGGGACAGGAAGGACAGAAGCTCCGTACAGGCCTCGGTAGCAGAGGCCGAAGCGAAGGTCGGAAGATCAACCGGAAGCTGGAGGCCATGGCATATGTCCGAAGCCACCTCCTTTGTGGATTGCCGGGCCGGGTACACAATGTGGTCGGACGTGAGCACGCCCCACCCGGGGAGATAAGAGCGCACAATCCCCTCCTTGCTCCGGGTCCGCTTGGAAGGGTTTCCCTCTCCCATGTACTCCAGGTCGTCCCCTTCCTCGGCCTTAGAAGCCGCATGAGATTGGAGGGGTGACGAAGCCCTCTCGTCTGTGTCCTCCGAAGGATCTGGTGTAGCCCTCCGGTCGGAGGCCTTCTTCGCCGCCTCCTCAGCCGCCCTCTTCTCGGCCGCCCTGGCCTTTTTCGTCTCGATCAAAGCCTCTCTCGAAGACACTGAAATATAAAGGGGAAATAAGTCAGTCCAAGCATATATAATCGAATGCATAACAAGGAAAAACAAATATATCGGTGATGGGACAAAACTAATGAAAGAAAAAATAAAGAAAGAAGTTTTGTTACCCCCACCCCACAAGCTGAAGAGCCAGTCCTTGTCCCGAAACTCTCTGGGACCCAACTTCTTCACATTGACGTCCACTAACACCGTGTAATTCTCCTTCTCCTCCAAGGTCAGGCTCGGCATGAGAATCAGCGAGGGATTCACATCTCGCCAAACCGACATGACAGCCAACCTTGGACCACTCACATAACACCAATGAGTGTGAGTGGATTTGTTGTTCGAATTGGTCGCCGTCCAATTAGGTCGCCCTGCTCGACGGGCGATGGTGTAAAAACCGGGACTCTTCGGGTTCTTCCGAAAGTCGTAATGGTACCAGAATAGACGAGTGTTGGGTGCGATCCCGACGTGAAGACATCTGTTCTGGAAACAGTTAATATGGATGAACCCATTCGGGTCCATCTACCCGAGGGCGATGCCCATCTGGAAGAAAAGATACTTGATTAACTTCAACGGAGGCACCCTTAAGCCACATTTAAAGGCCGCTTCCGACACCCCTACGGCGCAGCCTCCGTATCCATCCGGCACCCCGGGGGTATCATAGATCCTTTTGCCCTCCCTCGGCGCATACAACCAACAGAACCCTCGAGGGACGGAATAATCATCGTACATCTGAACCACGCGTCCCTTCGACAGTTCTGACCGATTATTGGCTGCGGGATAGTCCGCAGCCGAACCAAAAAGGGCCCGTCCCGTCCGCTCGAGGCGAATGGAAGACGTTCCCGCCAAGCTGTTCGACAAGGGGTCCCAAGAATCTGGGGGGCGGTTTGCTCGGTCCATGTCCCTATATCAGGAACAGAGAGACATTAGTCCATGTACTCGGATTAGTAGACTATTAAAGAAAAAATAAAAAACCGAGTACACGTCCCAGAAAAACCTAGAAAAACCCCATGAACCCAGAACAAAACCACTAAGTCCACATGCAAACATCCTAAAACACAGAAAACTGGCATGCATATTTAAAACTGAAAAGCAAGAAAAGGGACTTACTTATCTGGAGATGTTCTTGGATTGAAATGGGATGATCTGGGAAGACGGAGTTGCTGTTGCCCGTGATTGAAAGATTCACCGCAATTTGTCACTGTGTATGGAGGAACTAAAAGTGATGAAAAGAAAAGAAAATGCACAAATGGGCTTATATAGGCGCCTAAAATGAATTCAAAAAAGCGACGTTTGGGGGTTTTTGAAATAGACGTCCCAGATTAAAACGGTTGATATTCAACGGCTGAGATTGAGTCATGGAACGACGTGCCAACAGCTGTCACATTAATGCACTGCAAGTCCCCACAAGCTTGCTACGTGTATGACCGAAGATCGAGGCGGAACTGAAGCGATCGCCCTAGGATTTCTTCACCCCTATATGGGCCGAGACCGGTGTCCGTCGGCCGGCCCGAAGGCCCAGCCGAAGGACAGGGACATGTTGGTTATAGGCCCAACAAGGCCCATTGAACGAAGGCCCAGTAAGCGGTTAAACTACTAGGCCGAAGGACCTCCAGGCCCGCATAACGAAGGCCCACGGAAGCCCAGGCCGAGGCCCACTACTCGCCGACCGTTGAACAGAACAAGGGACATAACGCCCCCTTTTCACTCCCTTCTTAATGATTGATAACGGCTGGACATTCAAGGTGGAATTGGGTATAAAAACTCTTGTAAAGTAAGACAAAACATATACACATTCTCGTAAATACTTTGCTTTTCTTGTATTATTACCCTACATTTACAGTCAGATTCTGATTCTCACACCGGAGGTGAATCGGGGTACAAACCCTCGCATTCTCTTCACTTTCAGGTACGGCCGAAGCCACCTTCAAGGCAACCGAAGCCTGTTCAAGCTACCGAAAGGATCTGGGCGTAACAGATATAAATAAATAAATATATATATGTAAACAGAAATAACACCAAATAATTAAACGCATGCATCAGTACAAGTGCAGTAGTGGAACTTAAGTTTGTAAGTAGAAAAATAATTAATGACGAGCTGTGAAAGGAGGCAAAGGCATGAATGAGTATGAGCTAGATCAAATCAGCTTCGATTGGTTCCAGCTAAGAACAAGCAAGGGCAATCGTCATCTTTATTAATGGAAAAGGCGAAACATCAGTGGTACTTATTAAAGTGTTTCCAACTCGGAGTTTCCGTTATGCTGCTAAGCCTTACTAGCTAGCTACTAGATTCTGTGTACTAGTAGTACTAGCGTCTAGCTACCCTACTCATATTTATAATTTTGTATCTTGTACTCCTGTATCCCTGTATTTGTTTTACATATCTCCCTTTTAGCTGTCGACATTCGTTAGATTTTTTCCTTATATAGTTTTATGGTGGCCCCTCTCTCTCGCCCCCTACCTTTCTCTTTCTTCCCAACCATAGTAACGGCCGGGATGTGCACACAACTTTCTTGTTTTTTTTATACTTTCGTGTCAAAATTTTAATCAGAATTTTACCCAAATTTATATTTGTAAATTAATTGGATGACATTAATTCAAAATTAACTTTTTTATGTTTATTTATTTAACAAACGAAAGTATACAAATTATATATCGCAGAAAAGAATTTAAATATCAAATATTAAAAAATTTACTAGCCAAGTAAATAGACTCAAACAGTAACTAATCAAGTTTTGAATACAAACTACATGAAACTAGTTAAAATGTGCCGGTTAAAATTAATAACAGAAATTTAGGAAGTAGTACATATACCTTTTTTGGGGGGAAATACATCTACGTAGAAGTTTTAAAAGTTTTAAGTACAATTACATTATTCATATTTAATAAAAAAATTACAAATTGAAGTAAAGTGTCTTTGGTATCCTGGTATCTTACTCCATACATTATTTTAATAATATAATTCAAAATCGAGCTCTTGAAATATCGATGTTTGTATATATATTTTCTTGCATTCCTTTAATTTGGGTGAACTTACTTTGTCAAATTCTGAAATCAAGTACGAGTTTTTGTTATTTTAACAACATACCTAACATTTGATTTAGAAAAAAATATTGATGGTGAGTTCCTCAAAAGGTATGATTTTTTTTATACACAAGGAGGTGCATAGAAGAGAGTGGTATGTGAATCAACTTTAATTATATTATTTTAATTTTTATTTAAGTAACTAAATGTAAAATGTTTAATAGCAAAATAAATATATGAACAAAAAATAAATCAAAATAGTAAATATAATATATTTAATTAAATTAAAATTATTGACTTATAATATTTTAAATTAAAAATATTCATTTCAGCACTTAACCAAATACATGATATCAAATATGATATTTCATCATCGTTTCACTCAAATCTCATACCATATCTTAAATCAAATGACCCCTTAATAATTTAGAGAGTAAGGTACACTTTGTATACTCACATTTTAACTAATGTATATTTGGTGTACTTAGCACGTAACTCTCTATTTGAAATTAGAGTATTTTAAGTAGAGATGCACAAAAAGTCAATCGGGTCGGGCTTTATCCGGACATTAAAAAACCCGGTTTTTTTTTAAAACGGATCGGACCGGGCTTTTTTAAAAATCGGACCGGGCTTCCTAAGAAATATATGGTCCGTTTAGACCCGCGGGCCGGGACGGATCGGGACGAACCGGGTTTTATCCGGCCTTCTTATTTATATATTAAAAAAATATTTTAATATTTTATAACTTGAATTATGAGTATTTTAAATACCGGAAAAAATAATATCTTATATATCAAATAGAGTAGTTTAGACACCGAAATAAATAATTATTTTCAATATAATATATAAATATTTATATATACCTTAATTGTTTCTAATATTATAATATATGATTTAAAAATCATAAAAAGTATTGTATATTTTCAAATTTTATATAAAAAAATTCGGTTTTTTAATCGGGTTTTTTAAAAAACCCGGGCTTTTATCAGGGTCGAACCGGGCTTTTATCCGGGCTTTTTTCGATCCGGACTTTTATCCAGACTTATTTAAATCCGGATTTTATCTGGGCTTTTCGGGTTTCGGGTCGGATCGGATTTTCGAGAAAAAATGAGGCCCATTTAAGGCCCGCGGGCCAGGCCGAACCTGGCCGGGTTTTTTTCCGGATCGGACTTTTCGGTCTTTTTTCCATATCAGATCGATCGGATTTCGGGTTCGGATTTTTTGAACATCTCTAATTGTAAGTGTCGCGAGTATACAAAATATATTTTATTCCTTATATTATATATGGAGTTAATCCAAATTAGCAGAATGTGATACTCCTTCTTTCCCATTTTATATGAACCATTTTCATTTTTTGGATATCCCAAAAAGAATGAACTTACTATTTATAACATTTATTTAAGATTATATCAATCACAAATTCGTATAATACACTTAATCTATCACCTCACTACCTCTTTTATGTGGTTGGGATTTAAATTTACATTAATTTCTTAAAAATCGTATAAGTCAAAGTGGTCAATTGATAAAGTGACCGAGGGAGTAATGTGTTACAAAATGTAAGTATTGATATTTCAAGTTCTCGATTTTATAAGATTGCAAGTGGTAATCAAATACAAGTACAGCAAATATACTTTACTCTATAAATTATATTATAGATATTATACTTATACCTATACTTTCGTTCCTTCAATTACATCAAAAAATTAAACCACATTAATTATTCGGTATTTGTTGATTTTTGTATTCGTGTACATAATTTTCTTACCTAAACATTAGTTATTGGTTCGTATCCTCCCAAATTCTCTAACTCTGTCCACGTCCTCTACACATATCTATACATATTCGTTTTACATCTAAATATCTAATCAATGTGGCTAATTACCCTTTAGAATTAATATAATCAATGTGGTGTTGATAGTGTGTGTCACAGAGAGATGTGAAATGATCAGTAGGTAGCTGTAAAATCTTCTTAAAGATAGGATAGATATGGGAGTAATTGGCGATTTGATGGTGTACGTCTAATGCTGATGCAACACCAACGCCCTCATTAAGAATAATTACGGCGACATCTTTGTACAGTCTTGAATATCATACATGCATCAGCATGTATCATAATTTGTATCTAAAATTATCCTCAGGTAATATGAATTTATAATATTTTCTCATACTCACCCGGGTAAATATATAAGGTCAGAGAAAAATTAATTAATATTTACCATATATATATAGAATTGCCTTAAGTTCTTAAGGTCCACTTTTCACATTTTCTAGTTATATATTACAATTTTAAAATCCGTACGATGCATGTATTATTTTTAATATTATATAATTTGTAAATTTAATTTGAAGTGGAAATTTTAAGCTCTAAAATTTATTTATTATAAATTTTGGATAATATGATTTGATAATTATTTTAAACATGCATGTGTATAATTTAGTAAAATCTTAGTTTTTAAACAAGTACCGCTGATCGAAAGATTTAGTTTTGTTAAAATTCATACGTGTGTTTAATAAAAATAATTATGTTTCAGTTAAATGATAAATTTTAGCTCAAATCAATAGTAAATAAATTATCTTTACTTTGGTATACCGAACAAATCTAACTATTTATATTCAAATTTATTTTGGTTTAATTTGTTCAAACCCAGATCAATGATAAAAAGTTTATGTATCAATAATAAAAGTACATATTTTTTTATTTTTATCTCGTATAGTTATTTTTTTTAATTTATCATGAATCAATTGTACATTTTTTAAGCACGAATGAATAACATGCATTGATTTATTTTAATCTGACGCAATTTTACTGACTAATGAATCATCTCTATTTTCATGTTATTAAAATAGATTTTGATTTTATAGAAATTGAAAAAACCCGTAATTATATAAATCCAAACATTTTACACAATTTTTAATATTTTGGCTATTAGGTTCAGAACCCAGTTATCCCACAATCCAGAGCCTACATTATACCTAACAACGAATTACGTAGACTTTGATTTTATTTTAACACGGATCAATAATATAAAAATTATCTTTAGTTTGAATTTAATTTTAATTTTAGCGAAGATCTATAATATACATTATTTTGTTTTATCCTTAGCCCCGTTATATCAACCATCTAATTACATTTAGTTTGATTTTAATTTTATTTTAGCTCTGGTCAAATATTATTTTGTTTTAAGATGAATAAATAACGTATTTTGTTTTATTCCGATGATATTATATCGACCAACGTATTATGTTGTAACTTGGTTTGATAAAATATTTTTTTTAGCTAGATCGGTAGTATTTATTATATTGTTTTACCATGAGTTAGCAAATCTTGGTTTTAGTGTCAGACCCGTTATGTCAACCAAATCCAGCTAATTATATTTAGTTTAAGTTCATTTTAGTCCGAAATGAATATTATTATGTTTTAGACAAATTGATAATATGTATAATTTTTTTTAGTCTGATGACATTATATATGCCAAACGAATTTACTTTCAATTTATTTTGTTTTAACTCGTTTATTTTTTTTATTTTAGCATGATGACATTATAATAACCAAAAAAATTTGCTTTCAAAATTTTATCAATCTTTGTTATTTTATTTTAATAAGAGGATGCAAATCCAACTAATTGTACATAATTTATTTTTATTTTTTATTTAGGAATAGATCAATAATATAATTTTATTTAATATTACATATTATTTTGTTTAATTCAAAACCATTAGACATATTACAATTCTATTTATATTTATATAATTATATTGTGAATATTAATCTATTATAAGAGTATTTTATTTTAAATATTTCTATAATTACAATGACCAGACCGACTATCAACCAAAATTTCATTGTTACGTCTTTAATATAACTAGCCTAAAACATGTGCGATGCACGAATTATTTTTAATATTACATAATTTTTTTGAATTTAATTTTAAGTTAAAATTTTAAGTTATGAAACTTATTTATTTGAAATTTTAATAATATAATTTGATATTGTTTATTAATATACACATTGGTGTATAAGTTAGTGATATTACAGTTTTAAAAATAATGTAATGGTTGAAATTTATATTTTTATTGATAGTTATAGGTGCGTTTACGAAAGATTATCAATAGTATACGAATTGTCATTAGTCTGTTCACCGATCAAATCCAACAAACTATATTCAGATTTATGTTAGTTTAATATGTTAAAAGCCGAATAAATGTTAACATTTTATGTATCAATGGCAAAAATATATATTAGCATTAGTCCCGTTATATTAACCAAATCCATCTAATTATATTTACTATTTTATTTTATTTTTTTAGCCTAGGGTGATTATTATTTTATTTTAGACCGAATGGATAATATGTATTATTTTGTTTTAGTTTGATGACATTATATCGACCCCATAAATTTCCTTTCAAATTTTTATTTTGGTTAAGGTCTCGTCTAATAATATAATATTTTTAGTGGGATCGATAATATTGTTGTGAATATATTGTGAACTTGATGATTTCATTAACAAAACACCTTAGTAGATTTTACTAAGTGAAAAATGTAGCACTCGACGGATAAGGATTGTAGTCCCGACGGATGACTCAATATAGTCCTGACGGATGATGATTTATTATCCATCGAGTGAGTAGCTTGTGTAACAATAAGTCTGTAGCACATTTCTGCATACACATTGTTTAGATTCTGTAGTAGTACTCAAGTCATGTTGACTTTAACTAGATATGCAGAATAGGTTGATTAATTGTACATAGATGATGTCTTGTAATTCTGCATAAATGAAATGAAGTCAAGTGCCAGATTGCTACTCGACGGATGATCAACTAGGCAACCCGACGGATGATCATGAACCCGACGGATAAAGAATTCAAACATCTGTTGACAGTGACAATACAGTCACATGCGTCGAGTGTATGCAAATGGAATGTGGAAGCCTATTCAACTGGGTTTTAGAGAACAAAGAAGCATTGCCATTTCCATGCTATTATGAAGATATTCAAAGATGCTGGAATAGAGTAATGAAGCAACATAGTATTAGACTTGATAGGTTTTGTTTTATTATCTTGTCTTATTACTTTGTAATCTTGGTGATATATAAACCAAGAAGTAGCAAATAGAACAACAAGAACACTAAGTAAGAATTTCTCAGAGAAATATTTGTAAGCTGTATTCTTAGCATTTCTCTGCAAACTTAGTTGTTCATATTTGTAAGCAGCTGTGAGCAAATCTTGCTACACAGAGTTCTCTTGATATAATATATATCTATGGTGGATACATTCAAATCCACCAGAAAGTTTTTAAATACTTGTGTTTTTAATTACTTGTGTCTTGATTCATTCCAAGTTATTATTCCGCACTTTGCAGATCAATTCACACAGATATATATTTAAGTTAGAACACTTTTAAACCAAGAAAAAGTTTCAAGAATTCCATTCAACCCCCTTCTGTAATTCTTGTTGCATTGTTAGGGACTAACAATTGGTATAAGAGCAAGATCTTGATAAACAAAGAGTTTAAAGATCACAACAAAACAGCAAGATGAACAAGAAGGATGTTGAAGTCAAGATTCCTTTTCTGGATAAAGATAATTACCATCATTGGAAGGTAAAAATGCATCTCCTTTTACTTTCTCAAGATGAGGCCTATGTAGATTGCATAGAGAGAGGCCCTCATGTATCAATGAGAGCTGAACTAGAAATGAGCCATCTGTCCCCAAGCCAAGGCATGAATGGTCTGATCCTGATATTGAACAAGTCAGGAAAGATAAGAAGGCCATGAATATCCTGTTTAATTGAGTTGATGGTGACATGTTTGACAACATCATCAATTGCAAAATAGCCAAGGAAGTTTGGGATACTATACAAATTATATGTGTCGATATTGAGCAAGTAAGGGAAAATAAGATGCAGCTACTTATTCAGCAATATGAGCATTTTCATAGTGAAGAAAGTGAGTCTCTCACTGACATCTTTAGTAGGTTTCAAAAACTGCTAAATGCTCTGAAGTTGTATGGAAGGGTCTATCAGACCAAAGACTCCAATCTTAAGTTCCTTAGAACTCTTCCAAAGGAATGGAAACCTATGACAGTCTCATTGAGAAACTCTAAAGATTACAAGGAGTTTACTCTGAAAAGACGGTATGGCATTCTGAAAACTTATGAGTTTGAAATAGAGCAAGATGAGAGGATGGAGAGAGGAAAGAAGAAAGGAGGATCCATTGCACTAGTTGCTGAGTTAGAGAAAGAGAAGGAGATGAAGATGGAAGCTGTTGAATCAACTTCAAAGGTCTGTGAAAACAAGGGCAAGGGGCTGGCAGCAGAAAATGAAGATTCTTTGAGCCAAGATGACATGGAAGTTATTGATGAACATCCAGCATTTCTTTTCAGAAGATTTGCCAAGCTCAAGTTCAAGAAGAACTTTGGGGCAGCCAAGCCAAATAGAAACATGGTGGATAAATCTAAATTCAAATATTTCAAATGTGGCTTGACAGGGCACTTTTTCAGTGAGTGTAGAAAGTCAGATTCCAACAAAAAGAAGTTTGAGCCTGTGGATTATAAACAGAAATACTTTGAGTTGCTCAAACAAAAGGAAAGGGCTTTCATTACACAAGAAAATGATTGGGCAGCAGATGGTCTGGATGAGGATGAGGATGTCAGCTATGTCAATCTAGCCCTAATGGCCAAGTCTGATGAAACAAAGACAAGTTCTTCAAGTAATCAGGTAATCACCATCAACCTTGCACATTTATCTAAAGCTGAGTGTAATGATGCCATAAATGACATGTCTACAAAATTATATCATTTGCGTGTTACACTTAAGTCTCTTACTAAGGAAAATGCTAAAATCAAAGAAAAAAATTTATTTTTAAGTGAGAGGAATAATGTGCTAGAGTCTCAGTTCATTGAATTTTAAAAATTAAGAATTGAGTGTAAAATTGCTAAGGATGAATTAACTGAGTCCTTGAAGAAAGAAGAGATCTTGAAGAAACAGCTTGAACGAGAACATGAGGTGATTACGGCATGGAAAATATCTAGAGATGTTCATGCTCAAATCACCAAAGTTCAAGGTATTGAGTCCTTTTGTGATGCAGCCTGGAAGAAGAATAAGGACCAGCTGGAATCCAATTTGGTTGAAGGATTGCTAACAGATGTAGACTCGACGGATGATGAGGGTCATCCGTCGGATAACAAAAAGGGTTATTCGTCGAGTGAAATAAATCCTCATCCGTCGACTGTGAGCAAGCCTGTGAGTAAAGCCAAACTTGTCAAGTTAAATGAGAAATATGGATCAGTTTTCAAGAATTTTGTTCCAGGAGAATCCAGTCAAGTGAAGAAGGAGAAAAAGGCTAAGGTTGGTCATATGACTGTCAAACAATTGAGTGACAGACTGGAAACGATTGAGATTAAAACAAAGGCTAAAAAGAAAACAATAGAAATGATAAAGTAGGAATTAACAAGCATAACAACTACACACCTGATAAATATGCATCAAGAAAAATCTGTGTCAAGTGTGGTAGTGTAAATTATTTGTCTGTTAATTGCAAAACTGCCATGCCTATTTCCACATCTGTGCCACCTCATTTTCCCAAGCCATGCCTTCTATGCCTATGAATGCTATGTCTACACAGAATATGAATGCACAGTTTGCTAACATGCCATTTGTACCAAATCCTTATTATGCTGCATTTAGTATGCCACAAATGCCATTTAGCATGCCTTGCTGGAATAACATGTTCAGTAGTAGCATGCCATTCCCTGTTAATCAAGATATGCATGATAATTCTGTTGCAATGAATGGTTTTAAAGGTCCAACTCAAATGACTGAGGATAAATCTGAATCCCCAATTCAAATGAGATAAAGCCTAAGAAACAGAAAAAGAAAGCTAACAAGGCAGGACCCAAGGAAACTTGGGTACCAAAATCAACTTGATTTGATTTTGATGTGTGCAGGAAAACAGAAAGAATCTATGGTACTTGGATAGTGGTTGTTCAAGACACATGAATGGTGATTCTACCTTGCTCACAGAGTTCAAGGAGAGAGCTGGCCCAAGTATTATACTGCGGGATATGGCTTGATTTCAAAAGATAATATCATCATTGAGGAGGTTGCGTTAGTGGATGGTCACAAGCACAATTTGTTGAGTATCAACCAGCTTTGTGATAAAGGCAAATTAGTAACCTTCAATTTAGAAGCCTGTGTTGTGACTAACAAGAGTAGCAACAAAGTGGTTCTCAATGGTGTGAGAAAAGGAAATGTGTACCTAGCTGACTTCAACTCATCAAATGCAGAATCTGTTACTTGTCTTCGCAGCAAAGCAAGTTAGGATGAAAGTTGGTTATGACACAAGAAGCTATCCCATCTAAACTTCAAGACCATGAATGAACTAGTAAAGAAAGAACTGGTAAGAGACATTCCTCAAGTGGAGTTTTCTAAGGATGGATTGTGTGATGCCTGCCAAAAAGGAAAGCAGATCAAAGCATCATTCAGAAAGAAGCTTGATTCAATAATTGAAGAACCTTTACAACTGCTACACATGGATTTGTTTGGACCAGTCAATGTGTTGTCCATTTCAAGGAAAAGATTTTGCCTAGTAATTGTAGATGATTTATCAAAGTTCTCTTGGACATATTTCCTAAAGTCTAAAGATGAGGCTAGTGAAATCATCATCAATCACATAAGGCAAGTCAATAATCGTCCTGATTTCAAAGTTAGAAGAATCATGAGTGACAATGGAACTGAGTTCAAGAATTCTGTCATGAGAGCATTTTATGAAGAAAATGGGATTTTGCATGAGTTTTCAGCAGCAAGAACTCCACAACAGAATGGAGTAGTAGAAAGGAAGAACAGATCACTTATTGAAGCTGCAAGGACAATGCTTGAAGAGTCTAAGTTACCAACATATTTCTGGGCTGAAGCTGTAAATAATTCATGCTACACTCAGAATATTTCTCTGATTAATCAAGCAAAATGCATGACTCCCTACCAATTGTTCAAGAACAAGAAGCCAACTCTAAATTTTCTTCATGTCTTTGGCTGTAGATGTTATATCTTGAGAAATCAAACTGAACAAAATAAAAAGTTTGATGCTAAAGCAGATGAAGGAATTTTTGTTGGATATGTTGTTGGTAAAGCATGTAGAGTCTACAATCTAAGAACCAACATTGTGGTGGAATCAATACATGTTGTGTTTGATGATAAAAAGATTGAAGGACTGCAAGATGGAGATTACCATGAGAGTCTCAAATTTGACAATGTGGAGATGGTTAGTGATGACAGTTATGATGAAAATGATCAAGAAACAGTATTAAAGGATAATGCAGAAAAATCTCCTACCAATGAAGCACAAAATTCAACATCTGTCGAGTTGCAAAATGCTTCATCCGTCGGGAGATAATCTGCTTTATCCATCGGGAGACAGCCAGCTTCATCCGTCGGTACTCAAAATTTACCATCCGTCGGGTCATCAAAAGAAGCTGGAAGTCAGAATAGATTACTTACAGAAAGCTCCCCTTTCTCAAATCAAAGATCCATTAACTCAGGGGGAGTTTCTAACAATCAAAACTCAATCATACATCAAGACAACAATGAGGCCTCTTCATCTAGAGCTAATCTACCTCAACAAAGAAAATGGACAAAGGATCACCCCTTTGAGCTCATCATTGGTGATGTATCTTCTAGAGTTCAAACAAGGAGAGCAACTCAAGAAGAATGTCTATGCATCAGCTTTTTTTCTAAGGAAGAACCAAAGTAGGTAGAAGAAGTTTTGTTAGAACCTGATTGGATTTTAGCTATGCAGGAGGAGCTAAACCAATTTGAGAGGAATAAGGTATGGAAGCTGGTGCCCAAGCCTAGAGGAAAGAATCCAATTGACACCAAAAGGGTATTCAGAAATAAGATGGATGAAAATGGCATAGTAGTCAGGAACAAAGCTAGATTGGTTGCTAAGGGCTATTGTCAACAAGAAGGAATAGATTTTGATGAAACATTTTCTCCTGTTGCAAGACTTGAAGCCATCATAATCTTCTTAGCCTATGCAGCCCATGCCAATTTCAAGGTCTATCAAATGGATGTCAAAAGTGCCTTTCTGAATGGAGACTTGGAGAAGGAAGTCTATGCCAGTCAACCTCCTGGTTTTGAAGATCCAAATTTTCCAGAATATGTCTACTATCTTTTTAAGGCACTTTATGGACTGAAGCAAGCACCTAGAGCCTGGTATGACACTTTATCAAAATTTCTTTTGGAAATCACTTCACAAGAGGTATTGTAGATAAAACTTTATTCTTTAGAAATGTTAATGGCTCTAGTATACTTGTTCAAATTTATGTAGATGACATTATTTTTGGCTCTACAGATGAAAAACTTTGCAAAAAGTTTGCCAAATTAATGCAGAGTAAGTATGAAATGAGTATGATGGGAGAACTAACTTACTTTCTTGGTTTGCAAGTTAAGCAAGTTAGTGATGGAATATTCATTAGTCAAACTAAATACATTTATGATCTTTTAAAGAAGTTTGATCTAATGGATTGCACATCTGCAAAAACTCCCATGGCCACTGCAACTAAGCTTGAATTAAACACTACTGAAAAGTCTGTGGATAATTCAAGTTATAGGGGCATGGTTGGCTCACTTCTGTACTTAACAACTAGTAGGCTAGATATAATGTTTGCTACATGTTTGTGTGCTAGATTTCAGGTTGATCCTAGAGAATCTCACTTAGTAACTATCAATAGAAATTTCAGATATCTCAAGAGAACACCAAAACTTGGCATTTGGTACCCTGGAGATTCTGGTTTTGATCGAACTGGTTATTCAGATGCAGATTATGCAGGTTGTAGAATTGATAGAAAAAGTACAACAGGAACCTGTCAATTTCTAGGAAATAAGTTTGTGCCTTGTTCAGTAAAAAGCAAAATTCAGTTTCTACTTCTACATCTGAAGCTGAATATATTGCTGCTGACAGTTGCTGTGCACATATTTTGTGGATGAAAAATCTATTGCTAGACTATGGTCTGCAAGTTGAGAGAATTCCTATTTTCTGTGATAACACAAGTGCAATTGCCATCACTGAAAATCCAGTACAACATTCAAGAACAAAGCACATAGATATAAAGTACCACTTCATAAGGGAACATATAATGAATGGTACTGTTGAACTACATTTTGTTCCAAGTGAAAAGCAGCTTGCAGATATTTTTACCAAGTCACTGGATGAATCCACCTTCTCAAGGTTGGTAAGTGAGTTAGGTATGCTTAATTATTCTTAAATCTTTTCAGATAACTTGCAAGTTGTTATGCAGCCAGAAATTTAATTGATTTTTCAGTCTTAGATGGAATTTTGGCTAAGTCAGAATTTACATCTCGACGGATGATCTTTATCCATCGAGTTTGATCATCCGTCGGAATACTGTTTGTAAATAAAAATCAATTATTTTTCTGGAATATTTTATAACTCGACGGATAATAGTTTATCCTCATCTGTCGAATTGTCTTAATCTTAGCCGTTAATTTTCTGAACATTATCCATTGAGTATACTTACAGTTTGTAAGCTTAACACGACGAATAATTGATGGAATTTTTACAGTTTATTTTTGTTGGGCAATTTTCATTGGTTATTTTATTTTACTTTATTATTTTTGATAGTTATTTTTGAGATAGTATAAAAGCTTATTTCATTTCCATTGCTTTTCTTTTATCATTCTCAAATTATTTGCTCTAAATTCTCTCTCTCAAAAGCAACTATCATCTCTATCTCTGCAATTTCCACTCTCTAACAATGGCACAAGTAGTCAAGATCATGTCACAAACTGGATACATCTATGAGAAGAACAACTTCACGGCTCTAGTAAACAAGGGTGTTCAACATTCAAGTGACTACCACAAAATGATGGATTTTGTGAAGAACTGCAAACTCAGCTATGCAATGCTAGAATCACCCACCATCCTCTGTGAGGTTGTTGAAGAGATGTGGACGGCTGCTACATACAACTCTACTGATAAGACCATCACACTCACTATTAAAGGTAAGGAATTCTGTATCAATAGTGATGTTATTAAAGCATGTTTCAAAATTCCTGATAATACTGTGACCTCACCACACACAGATACTGATATTGTTAATATGCTTAATTCCATGAATTATGCACTCTTTACTTCTAAGTTAAGTGATATTAGGAGGTTGGGTCTTAGGAAAGAATGGAGTTTCATGTGTGATGTAGTTACCAAGGTCTTTTCTGGTAAAATCAGTAATTTTGATTCTGTCAATATTTCTATGCTTAACATGCTCTACATGCTAGTTACAGATAAGTTCTTTAATTTTAGTGATCTCGTTTTGTTTGAGTTGGGGTTTAAATTAGGGGAGTTAAATAAGAGGGGTAAAAATATTTATTATGCTAGATTTTTCATGATGTTAGCTAACCACCTCTCTGAGGATGTTGTGCTCGAGAACCCAAACAACAAATTAGATTGTTGGGTTCAAGAGAGAAGAATTATTGCAGATTTGAACATGGCAAATCATCACAAGGAGAGACCACTCTTCTATTTCCCTGTAATGGAAGCACCACAGGTAAGTGAGGTAAGTTCATCTGTCCCTACTATTCCAACCTCACAGATTTCTTTGAATTCTGGTGTAGCTATGGCAACTGTGTCAATGACCTAGCAGTTGCCTACCCAAGCTACCAGACCATCAAAAGTTTCAAAATCCAAATCAAAGAAAGCCCCCTCTGGTATCTCTCAAAAGATGCCAGTTGTAAAATCCACCAAAACCAAAGAGGGGAGTGTGAAGGTGGGAAAGGTAGGTGAGGGACAGGGTGAACATAAAAGAAACCCTAAGGATAAGGATGAAGAGTTGAGTGGTTCCCAGCCTAGCCACACTGCAGTTTCCCAACTGTTAGGAATATGTGTATTAGTTTGATGATAAGTTAAGCAAAACACTTAAGTAGAAATCTAGTGTTTGTAGCCTCAACGGATAAGACCATCTTGGCTATCCGTTGAAGGAGTAGCTTTACTTAGCAATAAGTTTAGTATTGTAGCACATTTCACTCTCTGGTATCAAGCTGTAATTCTTAGATGTTGTTAGGAAATAATCAGTCATGTTGACTACTAATGGATGTACAAATAGGAGGGCTAATTGTAAATATTTCATGCCTTGTAATTTTGTATAAGTGAAGAAGTGTCAACGGATATTGAAGACCTTCAACGGATAAGAAACAATGCTTCAACGGATAATATCCATCAACGGATAAGTGCTTCAACGGATAAAGACTTCAACTGATAATGCATCAACGGATAAAGCTTCAACGGATAAAGCCTCAACGGATAAGGCATCAATGGGTGAAAGCTTCAACGGATGCTTAGTTCATTAGCAGTTGATAGTGACAATTCACAAGCTGATAGAGGCACATGGATTGACAGAGACATACTGGAATGTGGAAGCCTCTAGGAGAAATCAAGAAAATGCAGCATTTCCATTCTGATGCAAACAAGGAAGTATTCAAAGATTTACAGATTACTCTAGATTGCATTGGATAGAGAAATGAAGAAGAAACATGTGAAAAATCTTTTCAATTGTATTTTACAGTTTGTCTTCACTTGTA
Organism: Apium graveolens; assembly: GCF_009905375.1. NCBI lineage: Eukaryota > Viridiplantae > Streptophyta > Magnoliopsida > Apiales > Apiaceae > Apium > Apium graveolens. Next base: position 196,244,811 of record NC_133656.1, on the reverse strand, counting down.
AACTTGGTGATATATATAAACCAAGTAGCAGCTAGTAATTAGATATGAATTTTCCTTGAGTTGTTTAGAAATATCAAAAGAGAAAATCATCTAGTTTGTACTAGGAAGCAGCTGTGATTTAATTCTTTGAATCACAGATTTTTCTGAAATAACACATCTCTGGTGGAACAACAAATCCACCATAAAAGTTTTTTTTAAGTTCTTTGTGTTCATTACATTTGTGTTTGAATATATATCTGTCTGCATCAGCTTCAAGCAATTCACACACATTTGATCACTCAAACACTTAGCCTTAGAAACTGCTCAAAACTTGAAAAAGTTTTGAGATTTACATTCAACCCTCCTTCTGTAAATCTTATTGTTAGTCCACTGGGAATAACAATTGGTATCAGAGCAAGCTCTTAACATACAAAGAGTTTAAAGATCTATTCTGCTAACATCATGAGTGCACAGAAGAATCCTCCTGCTAACATCATGAATAGGAAGGATATTGGTGTAAAGATCCCAGTCCTGGAAAAAGATAATTATCATCACTAGAAAGTGAAGATGCATTTACATCTTCTTTCTCAAGATGAAAGCTACATCAACTGTATTGAAAATGGTCCTCACATCCCTCACAAAGTAGCCACAGCTGCTACTGCAACAGTTGCTGTTGGACAGTCCATTCCCAAGCCAAAAGCAGAATGGACTATTGAAGACATGGAAGAAATCCGCAAGGATAAGAGAGCCATGAACATTTTGTTTAATGGCTTAGATCAAGATATGTTTGACAATGTCATCAATAGCCAAACGGCAAAGGAAGTTTGGGATACTGTACAAATCATCTGTGAAGGTACTGAGCAGGTCAGAGAAAACAAGATGCAGCTTCTTATTCAACAGTATGAATATTTTCACTTTGAAGAAGGTGAATCACTAAATGATACCTTCAACAGGTTTCAGAAACTGTTGAATGGATTGAAGCTGTATGGTAGAGTGTACCAAGTCAAGGATTCCAACTTAAAATTTCTTAGGTCTCTGCCAAAGGAGTGGAAGCCCATGACTGTCTCTTTGTGAAATTCTCAAGATTATAAGAACTTCACACTTGAAAGATTATATGGAATTCTGAAGACTTATGAACTTGAAATGGAGCAGGATGAGCTGTTGGAAAAGGGAAAGAGAAAAGGAGGAACAGTTGCTCTTGTAGCTGATAGTGAGAAGATGGAAGCCAGGAATGAAGAGAAGACAATGCCAAGTCTCAAAATTGGTACAAGCAAATCAGAATCAAGCAAGGGTAAAGAGCAAGTTGCTGAGGATGAAGACAATTCCAGTCAGGATGAATCTGATGATATTGAAGAACATTTGGCCTTTCTGTCCAGGAGGTTTGTAAAAATGAAGTTCAGAAAAAACACAAAGTTCACTAAGCCAAACAAAAACATGGTGGACAAATCAAAATTCAAATGTTACAACTGTGGCATTAGTGGACACTTTGCAAGTGAGTGTAGGAAGCCAAATTCTGAGAAAAAGAAATTTGAGCAAGTTGATTACAAAAAGAAGTATTTTGATTTGCTCAAACAAAAGGAAAGAGCTTTTCTCACTCAAGATGATTGGGCAGCAGATGGGGTAAATGAAGATGATGATGTGGAATATGTCAACCTAGCCCTGATGGCTAATTCTGATGAAAATGAAACTAGTTCATCAAGCAACCAGGTAATTACTACTGATCTCTCTCAGCTTTCTAAACATGAATGCAATGAAGCCATAAATGATATGACCAATGAATTATATCATTTGCGTGTTTCCCTTAAATCACTAGCAAAAGAAAACACTAGGATCAAGGAGAATAATGTGTTTTTAAGTGATATGAATGCTGTGTTAGAGGATCAGGTAATTGAGCTTGAAAAGATGAAACTTAAATGCTTGACTGTTGAGAGTGAACTAGCAGAAGCTGTTAAGAAAGTAGAAATTATTTCTACACAGTTAGAAAGTGAGCAAGAGGTAATCAAGGCCTGGAAAACATCTAGGGATGTTAGTGTTCAGATTGCAAAGGTTCAGGGAATTGAATCATTCTGTGAGGATGCCTGGAAGAAAAACAAAAAGGAGTTAGAATTAATTGATGGATTGTCAACGGATGTGGAATCAACGGATGATGAAAGTTATCCGTTGAAGGAAGAAAAGGAGCATCCGTTGAAGGCTCATCAATTAAAACAGGCAAGTTCTTTTAAAAATAAAAGTCTCAATAAAAAGAATGATTCAACTCTCAAGAACTTTGTCAAAGAAGGAGCTAGCACATCCAGAGATGTCAGTAAGGTGAATATAGGACACATGACTTTAAATCAGCTAAAAGATAGGCTCAAGTTGGTTGAGGATAAGAAGGAAACTAAAAGAAAATCTAAAATAAATGGGAAGGTAGGGATTAATAAACATAACAATTACACACCTGATAGGTATGCTCCTAGAAAAAGCTGTGTGCATTGTAAAAGTGTTAATCACCTATCTGATAATTGCAAATCTGTTAAAAATGCTCCCATGCCTTCAAATCCCTCCATGCCTAAAATGTCTATGTCACCTCTGCATGCTATGCCTGTTATGTCTCACCAGAATCCCCATGCACATTTTGCAAACATGCCATATATTAACAATCCTTATTTTACTGCATTTAGTACGCCTCAAATGCCATACAATATGCCTATGTGGAATAACATGTTTGCACAACCTATGCCTTATCAAATTCAAACAAATGTGTTAAATGATTCTGTGGCTAACCCTACACTTCAACCAACCACATCTGAGACCAAGGGTGACCCAAAGTTACCTAAGTCAAAAGATGCAGGAGGAATGAAGTCTAGGAAAAAGACTAACAAGGCTGGACCCAAGGAAACTTAGGTACCAAAATCAACTTGATTGATTTTGTTGTGTGCAGGGACAAAGAAGAAATCTATGGTACTTGGACAGTGGTTGTTCAAGACACATGACATGAGATTTCACCCTGCTCACAGAGTTTAAGGAAAGAGTTGGCCCTAGCATAACCTTTGGAGATGACAGCAAAGGATTCACTATGGGATATGGCTTGATTTCAAAAGAAAATGTCATCATTGATGAAGTTGCATTGGTTGATGGTCTCAAACACAATTTATTGAGTATCAGTCAACTATGTGACAGAGGGAATACTGTTTCCTTCAATTCTGAAGCCTGTATTGTCACAAGTAAAAAGGATAATAAAGTGGTTCTAACTGGAGTTAGAAAAGGGAATGTGTACTTAGCTGATTTCAACTCTACAGATGCAGAATCCATAACTTGTCTTCTCAGCAAAGCAAGTCCAGTTGAAAGTTGGCTATGGCACAAAAAGCTGTCCCATTTGAATTTCAAGACAATGAATGATCTAGTCAAAAAGGACTTAGTTAGAGGAATGCCTCAAGTGGAATTCACAAGGGATGGGCTGTGTGATGCTTGTCAGAAAGGAAAGCAAAAGAAAGTATCATTCAGTAAGAAGCTTGAATCTGCAATTGATGAACCACTACAACTTCTACACATGGATCTTTTTGGACCAGTCAATGTATTGTCAATTTCAAGGAAAAGATACTGCCTAGTGATTGTAGATGATTTCTCAAAGTTTTCATGGGTTTATTTTCTTAAATCAAAGGATGAAGCTAGTGAAATCATCATCAATCATCATCAATCATATCAAGTAAGTCAACAATCATCCTGATTTCAAAGTAAGGAATATTAGGAGTGACAATGGAACTGAGTTCAAGAATTCAACCATGAAGTTGTTCTGTGAAGAAAGTGGGATCATGCATGAGTTCTCAGCTCCAAGAACTCCACAACAAAATGGTGTGATGGAAAGGAAGAACAGATCACTAATTGAAGCTGCAAGGACAATGCTTGAAGAGTCAAAACTCCCAACTTATTTTTGGGCTGAGGCTGTCAACTGTGCATGTTACACTCAGAATATTTCTCTAATCAATCAGGCAAAATGCATGACTCCCTATCAATTATTCAAGAGAAGAAAACCAACTTTAAACTTTCTACATGTCTTTGGTTGCAAATGCTACATCTTAAGGAATCAATCTGATCACAAAGGGAAGTTTGATGCAAAGGCTGATGAAGGAATATTTGTTGGTTATTCTGCTGGAAAATCATATAGGGTCTACAATCTAAGAACCAACATTGTCATGGAATCTGTTCATATTGTGTTTAAAGATAAAAAGATTGATGGACTAACAGATGAGGGACATCATGAAGGACTCGAATTTGACAACTTTGAGATATACTGTGATGATAGTGAAAGTGAGAATGATGAATAAGGCATCTCAAGAAGAATTCAGAATCTGCCTTTGGATAATGCACAGAATGCTGCATCCGTTGAAAGTCATAATTCAGCTTCCGTTGAAAGAAGCATTGCAGCATCCGTTGAAAGACAAAGTGCATCATCCGTTGAAGTTCATAATGAAGCATCCGTTGATCGCAGTCTGTCAACGGATAATCAATTCACTTCATCAGTTGATAGAGCTCCCAATTCCTTTCAAAGGATCAGCAACTCAGGAGGAGTTTCAACAAATCAACATTCTATCTCACATCATGACAATACTGAGGCAACCTCATCTAGGGCTAATCTACCACCTCAAAGGAAATGGACCAAGAATCACCCTTTTGAATTGATCATTGGTGATGCTACATCAAAAGTACAAACTAGAAGGGCTACTCAAGATGGATGTCTGTATAGTAGCTTTCTATCACAGGAGGAACCTAAGAGAGTGGAAGAAGCTCTATTGGATCCAGATTGGATTTTAGAAATGCAAGAGGAGCTAAACCAATTTGAGAGGAATAAAGTATGGAAGCTGGTACCCAAGCCAAAGAACAAGAGTTCTATTGACACAAAATGGGTATTCAGAAACAAGATGGATGAAAATGGCATTGTCATAAGGAATAAAGCCAGATTGGTTGCTAAAGGCTATTCTCAACAAGAGGGAATAGATTTTGATGAAACATTTGCTCCAGTTGCCAGACTTGAAGCCATCAGAATCTTTCTAGCCTATGCAGCTAATGCCAATTTCAAAGTCTATCAGATGGATGTCAAGAGTGCAATTCTAAATGGGGAATTGGAGGAAGAAGTTTATGTAAGCCAACCTCCAGGTTTTGAAGATCAAAATTTTCCAGACCATGTGTATTATCTGTTGAAAGCACTCTATGGACTAAAGCAAGCACCTAGAGCCTGGTATGAGACTTTGTTAAAGTTCCTTCTAGATAATTATTTCACAAGAGGTACTGTTGACAAAACTCTCTTTTTTAGAAATGTTAATGGCTCTAAGATACTTGTACAAATTTATGTAGATGATATTATATTTGGATCTACAGATGATAAGCTTTGTAAAAAGTTTGCTAAATTAATACAAAGTAAATATGAAATGAGCATGATGGGAGAGCTAACTTACTTTCTTGGTTTACAAGTTAAACAAGTTAGTGGTGGAATTTTCATTAGTCAAACTAAATATATTTATGATCTTTTAAAGAAGTTTGACTTAATGGATTGCTCACCTGCAAAAACTCCCATGGCCACTGCCACTAAGCTTGAATTAAACAAGGCTGAAAAGTCTGTGGATATTACAAGTTATAGAGGCATGGTTGGCTCACTTTTATATTTAACTGCTAGTAGACCTGATATAATGTTTTCTACATGTCTCTGTGCTAGATTTCAAGCTGACCCTAAAGAATCTCACTTAGTGGCTATTAAAAGAATTTTCAGATATCTCAAGGGGACTCCAAATCTAGGAATTTGGTACCCTAGAGAGTCTGGTTTTGATCTAATTGGCTACTCAGATGCAGATTATGCAGGTTGCAAAATAGACAGGAAAAACACAACAGGCACCTGTCAATTTCTAGGAAACAAGCTTGTATCATGGTTCAGCAAGAAGCAGAATTCTGTTTCCACATCAACAGCTGAAGCTGAGTACATTGCTGCTGGTAGTTATTGTGCACAGATACTATGGATGAGGAATCAACTATTTGACTATGGTCTGACTGTTGACAAAATTCCAATATTCTGTGATAACACAAGTGCCATTGCCATTACTGAAAATCCAGTGCAGCACTCAAGAACCAAGCACATTGATATCAAGTACCACTTCATTAGGGAACATGTGATGAAAGGTACAGTGGAACTTCATTTTGTTCCAAGTGAAAAGCAGATTGCAGACATATTTACCAAGCCACTTGATGAATCAACATTCACAAGATTAGTAAGTGAGTTAGGTATGCTTAATTATTCATAATCTATGTCATCTATATAATTTGTCTTGAAGCCTGAAATGAAATTTGCTGCAAGAACAAAGTTGGCTTTAATTAAGACTTATCCTATCAACGGATATTCTCTATCCGTTGAAAGCCAAAATTGTTCTATCAACGGATATTCATTATCCGTTGAAAGACAAATACATTTCTGGTAATTTTATCCTTCAACGGATAAAATGACATTGTTCATCAACGGATAACTATTTCCCTTATCCGTTGAAGTGTCACGTCAGTTACTATAAGTGAGTCACAGCCGTTGATTCTTTTACTCAACCGTTGATACAGATATACAGTGTTGTATGTAATTGTATTTAAGGTAGTTTTCAGAATTTCTACAGTTTTCTTTGTTCTTGAACGACTGTAACTTACTTAAAAGTATCATTTAATCATTTTATTTATGTTTTAATTCAAGAAAGTATAAAAGCCCAATTGAACTCTTATTCTCATTTTACGCTTTCTTGCAATTCTTATTCTCTTTCTCTCTAAATTTTCAAGTTTTTCTCTGCAACCTCTACTCACAACAATGGCACCAGTAGTCAAAATTATGTCTCAAACAGGATTTGTTTATGAAAAGAATAATTTCATAGCCTTGGTTGAAAAGAATGAAGCCCATTCTGATTATCACAAGATGATGGACTTCATCAAAAACTGCAAACTAAGCTATGCAATGCTGGAAGCCCCAACCATCTACTGTGAGGTGATTGAGGAGCTTTGGACAACTGCAGAGTTCAACTCCACAGATATGACTATTGCCTTCTCTCTCAAAGGTAAGGACTATTGCATTAATTGTGATGATTTACAATCTTGCTTTAAGTTGCCTGAGAATAATGCCATGACACCACACACTGATAAAGATGTCTCTGCTATGCTAGATTCCATAGGCTATGCTTTTGATTCTGCTAGTTTAGGTAGTATTAGAAGGAAAGGCCTTAGGAAAGAATGGAGTTTTCTTGGAGATGCCTTTATTAAGGTTTTCTCTGGGAAGATAAGCAATTTTGATGCTATCACTTCATCTCTTGTTAATATGCTCTACATGCTAGTTTCTGATAGGTACTTTAATTTTAGCAACTGTGTTATGCTAGAATTAGGTTCCAGATTAGGTAACAAAGCTAATAGACCACATAACATCTACTATGCTAGATTCTTTATGTTATTGGCTAACCATGTTGCTGAAGGTTTGGTTATATCCAATGAGAATAATAAACTCAAATGCTGGGCACAAGAGAAAAGGGTCCTTGCAGACCTTTTGAGAATGAACCTCAACAGCCAGGTGCCATTGGTATACTTGCCAATCATGAATGCACCACAGGTAAGTGAGGTAAATACTTCTATAACTCCTACTACTTCCAACCCCACTGTTTCTTTGCCTTCTAGTGTGGCTATGGAACCTGTGTCTTTGTCCAAACAGGCTCCTACCAAAGCCACCAAATCTAAAGTTTCCAAAGTCAAGTCAAAGAAACCTACCTCTGTTGTTTCTCAAAAGACAACAGTTGTAACAACTACCATAAACCCTGAAGGGAGTGAACAGGGTGTAAGTGGTGAGGGGAGGGGTGAACATCAAAAAGCCCCCCAGGATAAGGTGGGAGAGGTGAGTGGTACCCAAACCAGCCAAGCCACAGTCTCTCAAAAGACTGTGGTGGTTCAAAAGGAGTCCAGCACATCCCTAGTTGCATCCTCCCAAAAGGATGTAACTATTGAAAATAGTCCCCAACCAGGGACACAGAACAAAAGAGGGAGGGACACTGAAGCCACACATTCACCATTTAAAGCCTTTTCAAGGAAGAAGAAGGCCAAAACCATAGTTTCCACACAAGGGACACACGCAGTACAGATACATCCACCAGTATCTGTGCCTTCTCAAATTCAGCTTGATGTGATTCCAGTAAATATGGAATCACAGCCCCATTCTCTCAATATAGAAACACACCATTCATCAAACTCTCCAACACCCTCTCTGGATGTGGATATGATATTCACATCAATTCCTGATTCAGCCCCACTCAAAACCTGATGATCATCATCTTTTAGATGATTTGTTGGATCATCAGCCAATTCTTTCAGATGTAGTTGAAGAATCCGTGTTACCTCACTTAAAATCAATCCACACAGATTCAACAATTATGTCACTTTCTATATCTACATATTTTCCTTCCTCAACGGATATCTCTCATCCGTTGACAAGTGGTTGTTCTTCAACGGATAAGCTTAACAGCAGTTATCCGTTGATACCATCAGTTTCTACTTCAACGGATACTCCCTATCCGTTGATGGTCTCTACACACTTAACAGAAACAATTCCAACTGTAGAGGACATGGCAATTGTACAATCACTTTTAGGTTTGAGGGAAGGGAGTGATCTTTTGAGTGAGAGGCTGGGTTGCTCCCAGGCAAAAGGAGAAGTTGAGAGTCACCAAATGCATGCTATTTCTTCCAGCATGGCAAAAATGAGTGAGAGGAGTGCCACCTTAGAAGGTGAAGGTGAGGGTGTGAGGGTGTGTGTGAGCCAGGGGGAGCCCCTGATGCAAGAACAGAGAGAAATTGAGAGAAAGGCAGGTATAGAAGCTATAAGGGTGGATCCAGCCATTGCTAGTGAGTTAATGAAAGTGGATGATGCAGATAAGGAAAGACAATTTCAGCAACATTACAAAGCTATCATTGATAACATTTCCTTGGATGCTGACACTTTTACTCACCCTGTTTCAGCCTATCAATTATTGGCTGCACAGGGCAATGTGGAGGCAGAACAGAAACTACATATTGTACACACTTCAGAATCTCTTCTCAGAGACAAAGTTGCTGTCAACAGGCTGCCTTCTCAAGCTGATGAGCCATCTGAAGAATTTAGAGTAAATTCTAATGATGATGACTCTAATTCTTTGAATGAGAGCATGAACTTAGGGGGAGTAGCAGGCTCAAGTTCTGTTCCTAATCTTCCTGCATGGGCATGGGCAAAACCATCAACACCAGGAGAGTTTGGTGTCACTTTGGTCAGACAAGTCATGACAATTCAGCAGGCCCTTCAGGAGACTCAGGATGCTGGTACCAAGGCAATTCTTCAAGCTCATCTGGACTCTCTGCATCTCTTGCAGTTGCAGCATTACCAGCAAAATCTAAGTGTGGATGAGCTCAAGCTGGACATTGCTGATCTGAAATCCTACAATGCTGAGAAATTGGATTCACTTATACCCTATGGTACTATGCAAGATTTGTTGGGGAGACTGAGGAAAGCATCTGATGCTGACAAGAGGCTGGCCAGACTGGAAGATAGGGTTCAAATCATTGAAGACTCTATGGTCACCATTCTTCAGAATCAACAAACTCAAACAAATCTACTCATGCAGCTAGCACAAGCACAAGGCTTGACCCCTACCCTTGATGATAACAAAAAGGGGGAGAATAAAAGGGAAGGGGAAGGAGAGCCATCTACAACAGTTCAGATTTCTCAAGTGCTAGTTCCTGTCATCACAACTTCTCCAACTATTCAAGTCAAAGGAAAGCTAGATGGAATTGATCTAATCCAGATAGCAGCAGCTGAATTGCAAGTCAAAGAGCAAAGGAAGAAGATTGATGAAAAGATGCAACTAATATTTGGTTCTACAACTTCTCAATCACAATCTGTGAAGCATAGCACAAAAGTGGAATCAATTATTATGGAACTTAAGCCAGTAGGGAGGCATAAGGATGGAGAAACTTCTTCCAAAGATCTGCAACCTATGGTTCTCAAGCCCAACAACAGATCCAATAAGGACTCTACAAAGAATCCTCTAAAAGAGGTGGATTTTCCTCTTCCAAAAGCTGATGAGGACAAGCTTTTAGGTAAAAGTATTGCATATCTCAAAGAGACCATGGATGAGGCTGTAAGGAGAAACATGGCTATTATCTTCAGAGAGGGAAATAGCATATGTGTGATGCAAGGACATCCCAAATTCTCAATAGCCAAGAGGGAAGAAACCAAAAGGTTGAAGGAAGAAGCCAAACAGCTAAAGTCAAGTCAGGCTGAAGAACAAAAAGAAATTGAAGACAAAGGTGAAGATGAAGCTATGGGGGACATGGTTGGTACTGAGATGGAGGAAAGAAGTAAGGAAGAATGGCAGAAAGGGAAAAGAAAGAAGGTCAATGCAAAGAGAAAGAAGGTAGATAAGACTGAAGAAACCCAATCAATATCCAAACCACTACCCTCTATTCCTGAACCAATTGTACATGACCCCTTCATGAATATTCATGGTGAAACAATCATTCCCAAGGAGGAACCAATTGATTAGGACACCATCAAATTGTCCACCTTCCTAACCTCTTCTCCACCATCAAAGAAGCAGAAAAGAAGAATCAAATCAACACCCTCTAAAGCCTCAATCAAATTCACACAGAAGCCTAAGCCTAAACCTCAAACCTCTAAAGATGATTATGTTCACATCTGTGACATAAAAGAATTTTCAAACATTGAACTCTATCTGGATGAGCTGGAGGATGTAAGGGGAATAGCTGCCTACAGACAGCTACCTGAGAGACTAGTGTTCAAATACAAAGGAGCAGGGGAAAGAACATGGCCTCTTCACAGAATTCTGAATGAAGGCTACTCTACCTTGATTAGAGTCTACTCAGCCATACAGAAGGATTCTGGCTTTACCAGGACTGCCAAGACTGAGATTCTCAACAAGATTGCCAACATAAGGAAAACTTGGAGGGAGCCAAATGCCTTGCCTAGAACTTTACTCATTCAAGAAAGAGGAATTACAATTCACAAATCACCTCATTGGTTGATGGAGTTCAGAGACAACAAAGGAGTCAGAAGATTTTTCATAATTGAAGATCAGCTAAAGATTGCCAGTAATGAAACTCTCAAGGATATGCAATCTAAGTTAGATATCAAAGAAGAAGATGAAGCTGAATTCTACAGACAACTTCAACTTCAAATAGAGGAGAATGACAGGAGGCTAGGAAAGAAAACCAGGGATCAAAGGAATAGAAAGTAATTTGCTCAGGCTAAAGGAGCACTCTTGGAAATAATGTAATTCTTCAATTCCATCTCAGCATATACATTTTTGTAGCACTTTTGAATTTCTACTTTGGTACAGTTTATATATTTGTTAAGTGTTTTGTTATCATCAAGCTAAACCCAAATTTATGCCTACAGTTCTAGTAGACATAAATAGGGGGAGATTGTTAGGAGTATGTGTATTAGTTTGATGATAAGTTAAGCAAAACACTTAAGTAGAAATCTAGTGTTTGTAGCCTCAACGGATAAGACCATCTTGGCTATCCGTTGAAGGAGTAGCTTTACTTAGCAATAAGTTTAGTATTGTAGAACATTTCACTCTCTGGTATCAAGCTGTAATTCTTAGATGTTGTTAGGAAATAATCAGTCATGTTGACTACTAATGGATGTACAAATAGGAGGGCTAATTGTAAATATTTCATGCCTTGTAATTTTGTATAAGTGAAGAAGTGTCAACGGATATTGAAGACCTTCAACGGATAAGAAACAATGCTTCAACGGATAATATCCATCAACGGATAAGTGCTTCAACGGATAAAGACTTCAACTGATAATGCATCAATGGATAAAGCTTCAACGGATAAAGCCTCAACAGATAAGGCATCAACGGATGAAAGCTTCAACGGATGCTTAGTTCATTAGCAGTTGATAGTGACAATTCACAAGCTGACAGAGGCACATGGATTGACAGAGACATACTGGAATGTGGAAGCCTCTAGGAGAAATCAAGAAAATGCAGCATTTCCATTCTGATGCAAACAAGGAAGTATTCAAAGATTTACAGATTACTCTAGATTGTATTGGATAGAGAAATGAAGAAGAAACATGTGAAGAATCTTTTCAATTGTATTTTATAGTTTATCTTCACTTGTAAACTTGGTGATATATATAAACCAAGTAGCAGCTAGTAATTAGATATGAATTTTCCTTGAGCTATTTAGAAATATCAAAAGTGTAAATCATCTAGTTTGTACTAGGAAGCAGCTGTGATTTAATTCTTTGAATCACAGATTTTTCTGAAATAACACATCTCTGGTGGAACAACAAATCCACCAGAAAAGTTTTTTTTTAAAGTTCTTTGTGTTCATTACATTTGTGTTTGAATATATATCTGTCTGCATCAGCTTCAAGCAATTCACACACATTTGATCACTCAAACACTTAGCCTTAGAAACTGCTCAGAACTTGAAAAAGTTTTGAGATTTACATTCAACCCCCCTTCTGTAAATCTCATTATTAGTCCACTGGGAATAACACCAACAAACTGCAGTGATTAATAAGGATAAAAGCTCATTTCTAGTTGCATCCTCCCAAAAGGATGTGACTATTGAACAAAGCTCTCAACCAAGAGCACATGTCAAAAGGGTAAGGGACACCAGCTCAACCCAAACTTATGCCAGAAAGAAGAAATCGAAAACCTTTGGGGATGCACAGGGTTCACACACTGTGCAAACTGGTGCTAAAGATACAGTCACTGCACTTTCACAAATTCAGCTTGATGTGGCTCCAATAAATGTGGAGTCACAGCCAAAATCATTAGTTATAGAAGCACCTCAAACACCAAATTCTCCCACAAACTCTCTGGATGTGGATATGATCAACACATCAATTCATGATTCCCCTTCTTTAACTTTGTTGGGGAAGCCAAAATCTAGTGCAAGCGAGCATCATCTTTTGGATGATTTGTTGGCTCACTTGCCAATTCTTTCAGGAACTGTTGAAACATCTGTGCCCAAAATCTCATCAATCAGCACAGAGTCCACAATAGTTTCAATTCCAAGTTCATTCATTTATACTCTCTCGATGGATATTGCTCATCCGTCGAGTAGTGATTGTATCCCGACGGATAAGCTTAACAGCATTTATCCGTCGGATAGTCAAACTGCTAACCCGATGGATATTCCTCATCCGTCGGGTGTCTCTGCACAACTTTAAATTTTATCTATTATCTCTAGTGCAGAAGACTTAGTGGTTGTACAGTCACTATTAGGATTGAGGGAAGAGAGTGTTATGAGTGAAAGTCTGGGTTGCTCCCAGGAAAAAGGAGAGGAAAAGAGTGAAAATATACAGTCCATTTCTTCAGGATTGGCAAATGAGAGTGAGAGAAGTCCCACCTTAGATGGTGAAGGTGAGGGTGTGAGGGTGGGGAGCCAGGGTGAGACCCTGATGCAACAAAAGAGAGAACAAGAGAGAAATGCGGGTACATGAGTTATAAGGATGGATGTCATTGCTAGTGAGTTAATGAATGTCCAGGATGCAGACATGGAGGGACTATTTCAGCAATCTCAAGCTGTTATAGATTCCACCTCCCTTGATGCTGAGGCATTTACTCACCCTGTTCTAGCTTATCAACTTCTAGCTGAATAGGACAATGACAATGCAGAAAGGATGTTCAATTTGGTGCATACCACTCAGTCAATGCTAAGAGCTAAGGATGCCATCATAGCTTTGCCCTCTACAGCTGGTTATGTTGATTATGAGACTGGTGATTCAACATATTTCTTTGAAGATGGAGATAGAGATAGTGAAGAAGAGCCATTGGACATAGGGGAGAAGTAGGTTCCAGTTCAAGATCAGGCATGCCATCATGGGAATTTTCAAAACATTATGATGAACACTACTTCAAGACAACCCTGATCCAACTCATAAATCAAACAAATTCTGATCTTCAAACCACTACAAATGCCAACACCAAGAAGCTCCTTCAAGCACATCTTGCTTCTCCGCAACTACAACAGATTCAAGGCTTCCAACATGCTAGAGATGTCAACACCATCAAAGGGAATATTGATGAGATGAAAAAGGCTATTTCTGACAGAATGGACTCTAAGCTTCCAGAAGCTACAATGCTTGATATTAAGAGACATCTCAGGAAAAATTCTGATCTTGCCACGAAGATAGATTCCTTGGATACAAAGATGACAGCTATGGAAGCATCTCTTACATCAATTCATCTGCATCAAGCTCAACAGACAGACTTGCTTCAGAAACTGGTGGTTGCTCAAACCTGCTCCTCTACTCAACTTGATGATAACAAAAAGGGGGAGAAAGGATCAAGTGAGGGGGATAAACAGCTTAACATTTAAATCAGTAAAGTAATTGTGCCTGCAATTGCTTTCATCAAGCCACCAGTTACAGACAGTATTGATCTGATAAATGAAGTAGCAGCCAATATAAGAGCAGCTGAAAAGGAGCAGTTGAAGGTAATCAACTGGGAGAAGATTGATGAGGATATTCAGAAGAAGTTTGGGCTAGCAAAGAAGCCAGAAAAGTCAGCCATTCATCACTCTCAAGTCAGGCAAATCTCTGTGAATGAAATGAGCATGAACTATCTGCAAAAGAGACAACCATCCTGCATCAAATCTCCAAAGGCTGAAATAATTCTGAAGCCAAGGGTGAACTATCCAAAATCATCATTAAAGAACCCTTTGGATACAGTGTATGAGACACCTAAGCCTGATGAGAAGAAGCTTCTATAAAAATCAATTGCCTTCTACAAGGATCCAACTGATTCAGCCTTAAAAAGGAGAATTGCTAAAGTTTTCAGGATTGGGAAAGAAATTTGTGTAGTGGAAGGACATCCTCAATTTGCTCAAGTAAAGAGAGAAGAAAAGACAAGATTGAAGCAAGAAAAGAAACAAGCTGCTCTAGATGCTAAAAAGGCTAAACAAAAGAAAGAGCAAGCTGCTATCTTGGCCAAGCTACATGCTGTGAAACCAATACAACAAATTCCTACTCAGCCATCTGAAATCACTGAATCTTGAGATCCAAAGAAGCAAGTTGAACCACAACAGAAGAAAACTCAAAGATACAAGGAATTGGCTAAAAGAACCAAAAGGAAATTGGACTTTGTTGATAAGGAATTGGAGGATCAGTTTTCCAAGGAATCCACTCCAACTACAACTCAAGCATCAAAACCCTCTGTGGTATTTGAAGACATCAAGGTGGTGGATCCTTACAGGAACATTCATGGTGAACCTATTATGCCTAAGGATGAACCAATAGACTGGGAGAGTCTACCAATTCCTGACTTCAATTTGCCAATCCTTAGCAAGCCAAAAAGAACAAAGTCAAGAGCAGTCAAGAAAGTGAAGTTGTCACCTCTCAAATCCAAATCTCTAACTAAAGCTCAATCCAAAGTCAACAAGGGAGATTACATGTACTTATGTGACATCAAGGAATTCTATGATCTAAATCTCTATCTAGATGAACTAGAAGAAGTGAGAGGAATTGATGCCTACAGGAATCTACCTGAAAGGTTGGTTTTCAAGTACAAGGGAGGAAAAGAGATTCAATTGCCACTTGACAGGATCCTTCAAGAAAGCCAAGATGTGCTGATAAAGGTTTATTCATCCTTCAAGAAGAACTTTGGATTCAATCTAACTGCAAGAAGACTGGTTCTAAAGAAGATTGAAGAACTTTGTACATTTTGTTATTTGAAGCACTTTACAGTATTATCTACTTTATTTTAAAATTGTATTTTTAGGGTGTTTTATTATCATCAAGTTTCTCTTAATTTATGGTTACAATTTCAGTAGACATAAATTGGGGGAGATTGTTGTGAATATATTGTGAACTTGATGATTTCATTAACAAAATACCTTAGTAGATTTTACTAAGTGAAAAATGTAGCACTCGACGGATAAGGATTGTTATCCCAACGGATGACTCAATATAGTCCCGACGGATGATGATTTATTATCCATCGAGTGAGTAGCTTGTGTAACAATAAGTCTGTAGCATATTTCCTGCATACACATTGTTTAGATTATGTAGTAGTACTCAAGTCATGTTGACTTTAACTAGATATGCATAATATGTTGATTAATTGTACATAGATGATGTCTTGTAATTCTGCATAAATGAAATGAAGTCAAGTGCCAGATTGTTACCCGACGGATAAACAACAATGCCACTCGACGGATGATCAACTAGGCAACCCGACGGATGATCATGAACCCGACGGATAAAGAATTCAAACATCTGTTGACAATGACAACACAGTCACATGCGTCGAGTGTATGCAAATGGAATGTGGAAGCCTATTCAACTGGGTTTTAAAAGAACAAAGAAGCATTGCCATTTACATGCTATTATGAAGATATTCAAAGATACTGGAATAGAGTAATGAAGCAACATAATATTAGACTTGATAGGTTTTGTTTTATTATATTGTCTTATTACTTTGCAATCTTGGTGATATATAAACCAAGAAGTAGCAAATAGAACAACAAGAACACTAAGTAAGAATTTCTCAGAGAACCATTTGTAAGTTGTATTCTTAGCATTTCTCTGCAAACTTAGTTGTTCATATTTGTAAGCAGTTGTGAGCAAATCTTGCTACACAGAGTTCTCTTGATATAATATATATATCTCTGGTGGATACATTCAAATCCACCAGAAAGTTTTTAAAGACTTGTGTTTTTAATTACTTGTGTCTTGATTAATTTCAAGTTATTATTCCGCACTTTGCAAATCAATTCACACAGATATATAATTTAAGTTAGAACACTTTTAAACCAGGAAAAAGTTTCAATAATTCCATTCAACCCCCCTTCTGTAATTCTTGTTGCATTGTTAGGGACTAACAAATATTTTTTATTTTATTTTAGCCCGATTCTTCAAATCCAACTAATTACATGTAGTTTTTTTTGTAATATATTTTTTTAAAATTTAATCAATAGTATAATTTTTTTAGCTCAGCCGAGTGAATTATTTTAAATATTATTATAATTACGATTACCTGATCGACTACCAACCAAACTTTAGTTGTTTCGTCTTTAATATAATAGTATAGACAATATAGAAGATAGATAAATAATCAACATATGTTAAAAAGAATTGTGCATAATATTTTTAGAAAAAAATTGTTTTATTTGAAGAAAATATAAAAGACAACATGTTTTATTTAAAAAGGTAGAGATTAAAAAAAAATTCTAAAATATTTGCAGAGAACGAGTTGTTTTAATTGTTGAAAATAAAGAAGGCAACGTATTTTATTTATGAAGGTAATTGGTTAGATATTAATTAAGGAAAGACAATTAAGTAAAATATTAATTTTTTAAAAAAAATTGGAAATTATGTAATTGAAGGATGGATCGTAAAGTTTCGTATTTAATTTAATAATATAGATAGATAAATAATTCAACTTCAAAAATCAAATAATTTTTTTCCTATTTTGTTTATGTAATTAAATTTTAAGATAATATTTACTTTAAATATATTTGTCTTTACATTAATACTAAAAATTATATAAAACAAATATTTTTTAATGTGGACCCGTAAAAAATATATCTACGATAGCTACTGGTTAGCTAGAGATGCATGTGCTTTTGACTTTTACATTGTTTTAAGAAGATAGGGTTTTGCATTATTAGATGAGATTGTTATTGTTGTCGAAGAAGAATAGGGATAATGATGTTAAGTTATTCTTGTAAAGTAGTTAAGAATTTATTGATTGTTAAAGTCAAGGAGCTTAACAAAGTCTTTAAATAAAATAAACAATTGAGTAGTTGAAAGAGGTAATTTATTAGTTATTAGTGATTATAATATTATTATTATATTTTATTAAATTAATTTGTTTGTGATATTTAGAGAAGTTTTAATTTAGAGAAATAAAAAGGGTAATGTGTTATAGTTGGTAACGATTTTTATTTTTTTCCTATTATAATTCGATTACTAAGGGTGTAATATTTAAAGAAATTTTTTAAATTGAGAGAAATAACAAAGGCAACGTGTTATAGTTGATAACGATTTTTTTTCTTTATTCTATTATAATTCGACTACTAAGACTAATAAAATTTTGAAGTAAAATAAGGGTAATTCAGTAAATTCACCGTGTACCAAAAAATATGCACTGTATCAAAACTTTCAATATTTCGTCTTTTATGTAATAGTAAAAAATAGTATAGATAGATTTAATTTTTTATTTGATGTAATGGGGTATGATTGTATTGTATGATAATTATTAACAAGTTAAAATTTACTTATAAATTTACTTTTAAAAGTTTTTTGTAGTAATTAAAGGAATCTATAATCTATAAATAACTTGCAAATGTATTCTGAAAAGTGTCCATATCAAATATGACTAGAGATTTTGAAAATTGAAATTAATTGGTAGAAATTACGATTTGTAATTTATTGAACAGGTCAATCGTTTTACTAATTTATATGTAATTCTTTAAGAATCGATCTATTTTATAACTACCAGATGCTTATTTCGAATTTTATCATCCAACATTTTTTTTCTTTTACTAATTTTACCACCCGGCTTCGTCACATCGAATTTTTCCATTTTCAAAAGTTCTCCTCGGCCTTCAGGCCCAAAGATATCCATATGGCCCAATGCAATGTGTTAGACTAGGCCAGCCTTAGCTTTCAACTAGAAAAAAGAAGAGCTTTTCCCCCAAAAATCGAATTGTAGTAGTGGGCATGATAAAACAAGTAGCCTTTCATGTTGGAGTCATTGGAGTAATTTAAGATATATAAAAAGGTTTTTATTGTTAAAATAAAATTTCAATTCTTATATTTTAAAATTAAATAATACCAAATTTAATCAATTTTTGTATCCCTCTTCTAAATTCTATTCAAAATTTACTAATATATATGTCATTTATGATTATTTGATCATGTGACATGTATAAATATATTTTTATTTCAAATTTATAACTAAATACACATCTATGCACAATTACATATAAGTATATATGTTTTTTTTGTTCAACTTTTTAATATTGAGTTTCAAATTATAAGTATGATAACAAATATAGGATCGCAAGGGACTAGCTAATTCTGATGTTAGTTTTACCTAATAATTTGTTTTATTTTTGAGATAGTTGCAAATGACTCATTTATTCAAATTTTTACTTCTCGATTAGATTTTACTTGGAAAAAATATGATACTCCTTTTATCTCATATAATTTTTTTATTTAACATTTTAAAGTCAAATTAATTTAATTTTGATTAACAATTTTAAAATATTCATTTATGATTTTAAATGATTCATAATAGATTGATTAAACTTTGTTACTATATTTTTTTTCCTCCTTACTTTATTACTTTCTCATTTCATATGTAGGAACTGTTAATAACATGAGACAAATTATTAGTTTACGCATAATTTATAAGAGTAAATATAGAATCATATTTATTTTAATATGCTGAAATTTTTATATTTTATATTAATACGATTAAGTATCAAAAGTGTACCTTGACAAACGTGATAAAAGCAAACGGGAAAAGTATCAAGGGACGGAGGAAGAATTATATAATATATTTAATTTATTAATCAAAATTAATTATTTTAACCTTTAAAAATTAAACTGAGACATGAATTATGATTTTGAGAAAGAATTATATAATATCGCATATTACATATGCTAAAAACGAGAATTGTTGGCTTCATCATATTTCAGGTAGAGTTGATTATAAAAATGAGATGGATAATATTATTTTAATAGCGGTTTCTAGATTATAAAGCATTCTAAGCCCTTTACTAGTAAGTTAAAGATGGGTAGATATGTATATGTATTTTGAAAAATGTTAAATATATCAAATTAATTATAAAATATTTACTAAATTCCATGTATTATATATTTATCAATAATTTTTTTATAATATTATATAATTGATAAAACATTAATTTATAATACTTTTCCATGTCCAATTTTGTACCTGTCCTTATAATAAGTAGAATCGATCTGGTATATATATAAGAAAAAAAAGGGCATGTGACATTTTATTAGAACACGTTCACTTGATATCCCACCAAATCCTCATCACTACTTCATGTAACAAGTTAACCACTGCTGTGGTGACCACTTTTCTTTGGCTGTATGTTTCCCCTTATGAATTTATATACAATTATTTAATTCTTAATATGTAACTGAACAATTTCAGCTGGATACAGCAGGAATTTGTATTTTTATATCCATGCACGTAATTACGTATTGTTAGACACCTAATGGTTATATTTTTAATGCCCATGCACATTATTACATATTAAGATACACATAATTTGCATAAATCCAGAATCGAATATGCTGTTGAATTAGGGCAGAAGTGTAGTTCATTTGATTCTCTTTGTGGTCTCTCCGACTCTCCCCAGCACTTTTGTCTTCGGCAGGGGTCATGACGGGCCAGATCTGTTAGGTTAGGCTAAAACAAAAACCGAAATTAGGTATTTTTAATCTTTAAAATCAAAAATCGTAACCTCAACTGTCGGTTTAGTTTTAGTTAAAAAAATCAGTTCAAATATAATTGGATCGGATTTTGAATTTAAAATCACATCACACAAAATTAATAAAATGACTTGTAAATTAAAATCTACCCCAATTGCTAATAAGATTCGTAAAAAAATGAAATGCCAAAGAACATCAACAAACCATGAAAACAAGGTGCACGGGTAATTAATTTTGATTAATGCGCTAGAACTATACAGTCTCCAACTTTTATAATTCACGTATATGTTATTAATAAAAATATGATCGGAGAATTTACAAATATTTGTATACATTCAATCTTTCCTTCGAATTAGATAAATGCTATAAACTTTTTATGTCATAGATAAACTATTACTTGTTATATATAACTAACTGTACACATATTAATACGAGAATGTATATATATTTGTGGGTTATTGAGTAAAAATTTAACAACGTGAATAACACGACACGTTATTGATACAGTTCACTAAAAACTGACGATGGTGTCATATATAAACTATTACCCGTGACACGTTTTTGCACTTATACGGCAATGTTGACACTTAAATAGGAAAAAGGAAATTAAACTTTTATATTAATTCGTAAAATCGTATTTGATTATTATCATAAACTATGTGAATTACATTCTCTAAAAAATAAAATTGAATCAAATATATTGATTACTATTTCTTTGAATAAAGTTAGTTGTCAACATGAGTACCATCGTACCAAAGTACATGTATGAAATAATCATAGGAGTAGTGAAGAAAATATTCCAAGCATTTTCAAGAAATATTCTGAAAAATGAATTGCAAATGCTGCCGGCTCATATCCGATATTAGACTGGCTGGCAGTAGACCCAATTACCCCAGCTGCAGTTGTCGGCATGGAACCAAACACACCCATTTGCTATGTAAAATAAACCATAAGCCTCCAATTATGCATCACCATTACTCCCATTTGCTACCCGTCTAAGTGTGTATACATATACATTTGCATTTATATAAAAAAAAATAATTCACCCTTAAATAATGGTCATTTAAATGATGATATTTTACCCTCATTTAACGAGAATCAGAGAAAAACTAAAAATAAAACTTAGCTTTTAATTTTATAATTTTATTGAATGAGATGAAATTGCCAAATACAAATTCAAATACTGTTCGAGTATTACGAACTATAATTTAGAATTAACAATATTTTTTATCCCAATTCATTCTTAGGCTATTTATATGTTTGTGTTATTTTTTCAAACAAAAATTGATTCTTAGACTATTTATATGTTTGTATTATTTTTTCAAACAAATTATTAGCAATCACCGTATTTATACTTTTTATGAATCAGTTTTTTAATAATATTTTACTTATAAATTATGGATAATTTTTGATAAATTCAATTTCCTTATATTTCTATCTCAAAAATTTTAATAAACTATGTAAAATAATAAATTAGCCCATTTCATGTCAATATTAGTAAATTTGAAAAATAAAATAAAATATTTATGCATGTTTTTTTTCTTAATATTTGTACATAGGATAGGACTATAATATTTCATGTTTGACTAATTGACTATCTACAGACTGTACTTAGACATTAACTACTAACTGATACATATAAAGTACATATAAAATCTCTATATTTCCAACAAATTTGCAGGCAAGAGACTGGTAGAGAAGATGTGAAATTTTTTTATAATAAAATTTCATGTTAAAAAACCAGCTTTTTGTAGTTAAACAACTAAACCCACCATCAATTCTTTATTCTTTTATTTTTACTCTACCTCTCTGAACCTTGATCCCATCACACCATTACTGTCTTTAATCTAGTTTCCTAGAGTGAGAAAATTAATGTTGATTTAGAGAGAGAGAGAAACAGCCCACAACTCAAAATTGTACTAAGAAAAGATTTTGAATAAAATCAAGATTTTTACTTTACTGTCTGATCAATGTTGGGTTGCATAAAGGTGTAATCTTTATGTGTTTCTTGAGGTGGGGTTGTTGAATTTTTACAAAAGGTGGAATCTTTGTGTGTTTCTTGAAGTGGGCTTGTTGAATTTTTACAAAAGGTGGTATCTTTTGTGTTTGTATGTCTGTTTGTGTGTAGATGTTTGAGGATGATTTTGGGTTGATCTGGTGATGGGTTGGAGGTGATTTTGTGTGGTTTGGTGATTAGGGGAGTGTTGATTTGATTGATTCTTAGAGGTTGAATTTGTGGTAGTTGTGCATTTAGTTTGAAATGGATCAATATGAGATTATGGAGCAGATTGGAAGAGGGGCATTCGGGGCTGCTATTCTTGTTAATCATAGGGTGGAAAAGAAGAAGTAAAGTTTCGATTTTCATTTGTTTTTTTGAATTTTTTTGGTTTAGTACATTATTTTACAAAGCAAGTATTGAATTTGTTGGAATTGTTATTTTTGTGATGATTAGGTATGTGCTTAAGAAGATTCGTCTTGCTCGACAGACTGAACGGTGCAGGAGATCTGCTCATCAGGAGGTACTTCAGTTTTATGGTTTTGTGGATAGTTTGTAGCTTAGATTTAGTTTGTTCAAACGTAATGTTGCAGAGGTGCTAGTTGCTCAATAAGTATGAGTTGTTCGTTTACTTGAATTTGCAAAATATCTATGAATGATGTTACAGGTAGGAATGCTTCTCTGGCCCAAATATGGATTTGCCTGCTTGTAGAAGTTTTACAGACATATGACCATATCTTTGCTTATCTTTGTTTATATTGCACCTAGGTGATTTTTTTTTGGTGTTGCAGATGGCTTTAATTGCACGGATTCAACATCCATACATTGTGGAGTTTAAGGAGGCATGGGTGGAAAAGGTGCGAGGCTAGTGTTTTTCTGCAAAATATGAATTAGTGTTCATCGGATTTTTTTAAAATGTTTTTCATTCTGCTCCTGAGTTGGTAAATGCACAACATAATGTAGGGATGCTATGTCTGCATTGTAACTGGTTATTGTGAAGGCGGAGACATGTAAGTTAATGTTTGGAACAATAATTCGTTTTGTAATCTCTGCTTAAGGTTCTGATGTGTAAAACTTTTGAACAGTGCTGAGTTGATGAAAAAAATGAATGGGCAATTCTTTCCAGAAGAGGTAAGCTTTCAGTCCATTAAAGCTTCAAGCTAATCATGAATGACATGTTTGTTAGTATGCGAAGCTCTAATGATTAAACTGCAATCGTAAAATTTCATCATAGAAAAACATTCCTATGATTAATGTACTTACTAATTACTTCTTTATTGTATTCCGACTGTTCCACCTATATCCTAATTGTTTCACTTGCTAATAATTATTGACAATAAACAGGTAATTTGCAAGTGGTTCACTCAGATACTGTTGGCAGTCGAATATCTGCATTCGAATTATGTACTTCACCGTGACCTAAAGGTATGTTCAGAATATCTTTCAAATGTCCGTGTTTAGCTCTTGTGCTACAAAGATGATATGAACTGACTTCTTTAGGACCTTATATCCAGTGCTCCAATATATTTCTCACCAAAGACAAAGATGTTCGCCTTGGTGAGTTTGCCACTATTTTTGTTTTTACTACATTGAATAAATGTTTCTATAATTCTGTTCCGACTTATCTGTTTTGATATTAATCTGGTATGTGTCCAGGGGATTTTGGACTTGCCAAGACTTTGAAAGCAGATGACTTGACTTCTTCGGTATGTGCATTAACCACTTCTTATCAAATTAATAAATTAACAAGAATAATTAATCGGGGAATGATTTTATATTAGGTTCTAGTAAAAGCAAGAGTTTTGTTTGTTTATTTCATAGTGTATCAACCATGCAGTATATAATTTGTATACAACCATCGTGGCAAGGCATTGTCTAACTATCATGCAGGAATACGCAGTAAGCTATAGAATAGTACATTATCATTTTATAGCCTTCTAGATATGTTTTTAATATCTTATATGGCCTAAGTGGGCATCTAGCCTTTGAGACTCTTGCCTTTAGTGCCTTGGCACCTATTTATATCAAATTTCACTCACCAACATATAATAGCTAACTAATAAACTGTATTTTAGTACCTATGATATCAATATAGAAGTCGTATTTAGTTGGAAAGCGCGTGGTTGGGGATTTGGGGCGGGGTGTCTTAAGTCGCTGATGCTATACCTATACGTCATATATTTTATTTATATTTCTTTTTTCCTTTGCTATAGGGTATGATGCATAACTCTATACCACCAATTCCAAAACTGTGTTGTAATTCACGTAGTCATTAAATTCAGGATGCCGATTTAAAATTTTGAATAGGTAGATATCTGATTATTATGGATAATTTGAGGACACCTGCACCAGTAGATTCTGCTAATGTTCCCCTTAAAAAAATATATAAATACAAGGCTTACCTTTTAGGCTTGTCTTGTAGCCTTTGTTACTTTGACTCATGACACGAAACGTAGTCACTTGCTCTGTGTCGGATCCTCTGCCTGAACTGTGAACACTTTAACCAATTTAGAGATCGCTTATGAATAGAACTTGGGATGCAAAATGAAAAAAAATAAGAAAATTAAAGAAGGGGAAATGAGAAAAAAAGAAGAATACACCTAATTTGCTTACAAAATCTCATATAATTCGAATTAAATTGGTAAGTTTTCCAGTGAAATTTCATCTATTTAACTTGTTTATTTATTACTTATGTCATGTCCCTGTACCCGTGTTTAAAAATAGGACGGGACCCGTGTGTAATTTGGAGTCCTCACTTGGATATTTGTCATGTCCTAACTCTGTACTCAAGTCCGAGTAACATAGCTATTAGGCGTATTTCTCTTTACACTTATTAAATTTTCTCTTCAAAGATGCTATAAATTTGCTCAATATAGCTGAATCAAATTATTTTCTTGATTAATCTATTAGAATTGTGTGTGTGGATTCCAAAGGACTCAATCCTCTTTAGTAAAAGTTTATATGCAGAATGTTCAAATGGTGGGAGTACCTACTGCATTTTTATCAGCGATCTAATATTCTGTGCTTTGGGTGATATCAGGTTGTTGGAACTCCAAATTACATGTGTCCAGAACTTCTTGCAGACATTCCTTATGGTTTTAAATCTGATATCTGGTCTCTAGGTATGTAATAGTTCAATATATGTATATAATGGTTGTAAATGGAAGTTTGAAATCATAGGAAAGTACTGCTGTAAACGTTAGGCCATAATTTCAACTATTATCCTGGAAATTGGTTTGGATTTTTATTGCTTATCTTTTGACATTTAATGTCTTTTCCATAATGCCATTATTATGCGGGGATTATTTGGTTTTGTTCCTGGGGTAATATGGGGATATTGATACTTCACTCTTATTTTCATCATTTGACCTGCTTAAAACTTTTTCTGCATTCTTAGAACTTCTTGAGTTCATTACCTTGGTCTTTTTCTTCTTCTTTGTCTGTCTTATCATTTCTGTCATGATTGATTGTTTTTCTCTGTTTAACAGGTTGCTGTATGTATGAGATGGCTGCTCATCGCCCTGCTTTTAAAGCATTCGTAAGATTTTCCAAGCTGCTCTCTCTCTGATTCAGTGTTTTGCAAGTATTTATAAGAACCTGTTTTAGTCTCATGTGTATCCAGATCGACAATTTAAAGTATCCTTGTATTACTTTCTTATCAAGTACCGTGAACTTTATTAAAATTTGAATGATAACCTACTTGTTAGTTTTGAACAAAGTAATGTCCAAGTCTTGATAGGAATTAGGATATAACATTTTTTTTTCTTTGTAATTTCTATAATTGAACAATTTGAAGGAAGCATTTTGCATTTTGAAGTGGTATTTGTTGGATGAATATTATTGAGAACTGAAAGTGTCATACAAAAAGCTACAATCTTTCTGTATGCTCTAGCTGTGAATATATAAATACTGGTTGTCATGTATATACAGCTCTATGCTTATGTAGTATATTTAGAAAAGACTAACTGTTAGTCGAAGTCTTTTAATTTTTCCAGTTCTTGGAAGCTGACCTCTGAAGTAAAGCATAGGAACAAATTGCGGATCATTATATTTGTCACAGTATATCTTCCTACTATATAGATGTGTGATATTTTAAGGGAGGGGAAGGGATAAGGCATACATGGGTCACAGTGTACAATTTATAACTAGTAGGGTTGGGTTATATATCAGTTTTTTGTATAATGGTTCGAAAATTTTTATACAGGGTTGGGTCACTTAAAATACCCTGAACCCGACCAATCAGACCCATGTGCACCACTTCATGTATGCGTGCAACACATTGGATAGGTGTATGCATCACTACCAGATAGCAGATCACTATTTACTCTAGTTACTTTTATATTAGTGGTCTAGCTCAAAATCTATTGTCCTTTTTAATCCTTTTTGATTTTGTTTTTGCCTAAGCTAAGAGTAGGCACCCCTAGCCTTTCGGTACACAGTGACTGATTCTATTAATTTTGGACAATCCTTTATAAACATTAACTTTGACAGTATGAAAACATTTTGTGTTTTGGTGGATAGTTGTACAACATACTAGCTTAATTTGTGAATACAGCTGTTGCAGATTCTACCACTGTTATTTTATTTCCAGTGTGATACCAATATGTACACTGATCTTTGTTTGACTAATAGGGTCATGTCCGTTAAGAGAATTGCTTCTCTGGTGTCTGGTTTATATTTAGTTATTCACATTTGTTTTTCCATGTGATCTCAAGCAGATTTTGACATTGTGTCTGTACACTGGTTTCAGGACATGGCAGGACTCATAAGTAAGATAAACCGATCCTCCATTGGTCCTCTGCCTCCATGTTACTCCCCATCTTTGTAAGTCTAATTATGCTTGCATGGGCACTGTACAAGTTTATACTGTTACAATCCAAGTACATGAGGATGTTTCCTTGGAATTTTTATTTTTGAATCCTCGCCTTACTGATTGCCAAGCTATCACAATTACTTACCCTACTGGTCCTGGAGGTGCTTGCATCTGGGCCTAGGTGAGTGATGGTGGTGAAGCTGTGTATGTATGTATTAATTGGGCTTATACTATAGCAGTTCAGCAATAAAAGTTATAAAGTTTTAAAGGTACAACTATTTTCATGTTTTAATCATATTGGTACCACCCTAGTTTAGAAAGTCTATTACATAGATTCATAGCTTCCAAATGTTCAGTTTCACGATTTATACTCATACTTATCTTTTTATCTGCATGTCGTGATCTCACTACGTATAAAGAGCATTCTTCAAATCTGTTATTTTTTTATCTTCTCTTAGAAATTTTAGTCTCGTATGTTTGGCCCTGTTGGTTGATTTTGTTGAAGACCACAGAAATGTTCTGGACAGGAAATGCATATGTATTTATGTCATATACTAGTTATTTGTCTATCTGGACCAAGCCATCAATTATACAGTTTTGTGTTAATAATAATCAGAACTTGCTCTCGTTCTTCCAGAAACAACATTTGTAGGGTCTTAGATCTGAGAATTTGAGTTGATTAATCAAGATAGGATATGTTAGACATTCAGATTACATTTTCTGAACTGTCGCTCAATCTTGTGAAAAAGATTAAAGAATCTCACTTACAGCTTCTTATATGCTCTCTTGTTACACAGCAATCAATTCAAAATGAATGATTTCTTGGCATTGTAAAAGCAGAGGGTTAAATCATCTACTTTGTAATAAAGAGTTTAACTTGTATTGACTAGTTTTGCGGCGCTTTCTGGTAGCTGGTGGATTAACTTTATAGTATGAAGTTTTTTTCATATTTTTGTGTGTGCTGGAAGTGGAATCTCTTAGAGATTAATTTGATTCCAAAATTTTTCTTTCTATGCAGCT
Source organism: Apium graveolens (assembly GCF_009905375.1). NCBI lineage: Eukaryota > Viridiplantae > Streptophyta > Magnoliopsida > Apiales > Apiaceae > Apium > Apium graveolens. The sequence continues at coordinate 196,216,539 of NC_133656.1, read as the reverse complement.
TGTCATTGCCAACTTCAATTCTTTCCTTTCCCACATACTATCAGAACATCTTTAACCTGAATTGATCCTACTTGCAGGAAAACTCTTATTAAAAGCATGCTGAGAAAAAATCCTGAACATCGACCTAATGTAAGGATTCACCAAACAACAAATATTTCACCAATTAAAAAATAATTTCCTTTGGCAATTCATTTTAAATGTTTTATATCAAATCTGACCAGGCATCAGAAATCCTGAAGCACCCATACCTGCAGCCGTATGTTGAACAGTACCGTCAATCTCTCATTTCTCCAAGAAAAGCTCTGACTCCTGCTCGCGATGTTCGAAAGAATATGGCTGAAAGCCAAAGTAGTAATAGTTCTTGCAGTGATAGGGATAGTTTAGTGTCAAGTGAGAAAATTATGCGACCCACAGTTTGCAGTTGTGACAAAAGAACCAGTGACGTAGATTTGGCTTCTGTGGATGAGGAAGTTCGCTCTCAGCCGCCTACAGAAAATGATGAACATACAAGTGACATGTGCGCTGTGAAATTGGATGTTCAGCAAGTGAAGAAACCCGTCAAAGATGAACATAGATCAAATATTGAAGCAAAGCAACCAAAAACCATAAAAAATATTATGACGGCTTTGAAAGAAGGAAAAGTCCGAGAAAATAGTTCACCTATGAGAAATCGTAGCCAGAAAACTAAGATGGATGATTTACCTAGAGTTGCGAAACTAGCAGCTGTTACTCCTAGTTCAAAGGTTATTGCAACTGCACCGCAATCAGCACCAGCTAAAACCAGCTCCGATTCAATGAAGCAGATGCAGGGGGTAAATCCTTTAAAGCATCAGGTACTGCCTCTCAACATTTTATGAACTGCTTTATCCATGTGCTGTAGCATTTTCTTGAAATTAATAAACTATATTAACAGTTGCCAGCTTCTGATTCAACTCCAAAGACTAAACCTAAATTTGAGGGAACTACTCCGTCTGGTCCTCCAAGATTAAAAACCCCTCCTAGTCTTGCACGGCAATCATCATTTATAGGTCGGATGAGACAACTAGGTGTTGGCACTCCAGTTTTAGCGAATAACAATGTGAAGCACGGACCAAGCGAGACAACTCAGAATCATGAAAACGCGACTCCTGATAATGTGTCTAGTGCGCACATTTCACGTGCATCAAGGGAGATTATCTGCAATTCCCAAAAATCTGTGCCGGAACCGTCCATAGGAATGAAGACAGAGAGTAGCAATTCTATCTCGTCTTCAGCGTCGGTTCAAGGTTTTGATACCTGTGATGATGCGACAAATCCTGTCAACAATTCAACAGAGCTAATTCTTCCCAATTTTGAGCAAGTGTCCCAGGCTGAAACTTCCGAGTCATTTCAACCAAGTGTCTCGGCAGCTTCATCCTTGCATTCTGAGATGCCCGGAGTTAAGACTAGAGAAACAAATGGATTTGGTGATTCATCCTTACATTCTGAGATGCCTGGGGTTAAGTCTAGGGAAACAAATGGATTTGGTGATAGATCTTTGGCGTGTTCAGAAAGCACCGATGAGTTGCACTTCGATTTTAAAAGTTCGAGTTATGTTCCTCATAATGAAAATTTGGGCACAAGTTCTGCTTCGCAGGTCCGGTTTCCAAGATCGGCAGGAATACATGCAAAGAGGGATGGTGCCTTGACAGGTAAGGCTAGTAGTTCAACTGATCAAGTGATCCAATCACAACAACCTTGTACAGTAGATGGTGATGATAAGTTCACAGTTAAAGAACTCGTATCGTCAGCAGCAGATGCTACCTCTATTACTAACCCCTCTGTTATAACTAGCCCCAATGGTCATAATGCTGAGAAGGGAATTATTTTGAGGAATCCAACAATTGAGAAGCACACAACTTCACAGTTTCCACCAGCTTTTGACGATGTTATTCATGTTATACGACATAGTAGTTACCGCGTAGGGAGTGATCAAGCTGTGGTGGAAACTTTTGAGAGAAATGTAGAGTCTGGGAACCATATAAATATAGCAAGGGATGAGGCAGAAACAAGAAACCCCCTCACTCCGCTTGCAAAATCATGTAATAGCTCTGAGATTATGACACCCAAGTCGGACCTTTCTGATGATTACACTCTTAAGGAAGCAGATTCGAGGATTACCACCTCAAATGTACAAATATTAGATTCTTCAGAGCCAGAAAAAACCAACATCCCCACAAGTGCCGCTCGGGCGGAGACAACAGGAAAGGAGATATTAGATGTCAATTCTTCAACCCAGAGAGCAGAGGCACTTGAAGGGTTACTGGAGTTATCGGCTGACTTGCTTCAACAAAACAGGTTGGAAGAGCTCGCTATTGTTCTGAAACCCTTTGGAAAAGTTAAGGCTGATCCGAGGGAAACAGCTATCTGGCTAGCAAGAAGTTTGAAAGGGATGATGCTTCAAGATTTGGGAGGGAACTCATGAATCGCCATCAATCTGGTAAGCATGATATATGTTTTTTTTTGAGTTGATTGATGGTGCCCTAATATTTCCATTATCTTTGTTCTCATAGTATAAGCTACACTTGAAATTACGCAACTGTAAAGGGCCCTTCAATTTTTAAATTTCGAACTGGTTAATATTTGGTCTGTAACACTTCAGGTGCACGGACCATACAAATGCGAAAAAAACGATGAAAAGAAATTGTGTTGCAAATAAATGTATGGATAATTCCTAGTACATTCTGATCTTAATCGAAAGCAAACTTTAATTCTCTAATTTCCCCATGCGGCCTTCCTCACAGGATATAAAAGAGATCAGTGGCTGCTCCCTTTAAGGCATCATGATATGAGCACTTATTTTAATCACATTAAAACTGGGTTATCGTTTTTTTTAATTTAATCAAGTTATTACATTCTTTGTCGTTATCAATGTAAATTGAAAACACATATTGCTCATGCAATTTTATGTCTGGAAAGTATGATTAAGATTATTTGATATATCCACTGTGGTTGAAAACAAAATCTCAGGCGGGAACTAGAAAAGTTCTGTTTTACTTTTTGGGCACTTCATAGTTTTTGAGCATTTCTCTTTTATTTTTAAACATTTAAACCAAACGCACACACTATAAATTCTGAAAAGAGCAAGATGTACAGAAAATTTACCCTTATTCCAAAATGTGCCATTGAGCCAAAATTTTGAAATATAATAGTATTTTGGACAAAATGTAAAGAAGACAAAAAAAGAGGCCTTCAGCCCATAAAAACGACTTCGTAATCTTGTCAGTCAGATATTTAAATTGTTTAACTAATTTCAAAGTTTGAAATTTTGATTTACTTATTAGGCATTTTCAGTTCAATTCCATTGATCAGCTATTGGCGTTGTAGAACCAATCTAATAAATTACCGATAAATTATTTAAGAATTAATTGCACTTTACAACCCCACCTTTCATTTAAAATCAAAACAGTATACCTACTTTGCAAAATACAGTTTATAACCCTTAACTTTCAATATCAACTACAACATGCATCCACAGTTTGTAACCCTTAACTTTCAATATCAACTACAACATGCATCCCTTGCGGTTATAAAATTGAAATTGAGATATTAATATTAATATTTTTTAAAATTAATTAAAATATTTATTTTAATACATTTTTTACATGAAAAAAATTATAGCTATTTTCTATTAGTAATATTCTAAATTAATCATATTGCTAAATACTTAAAATATATTTATTAAGCAAAATATATGTTTATATATATAATCATAAAGTTTCTAAATATATCTATATTTTAAAATTTTAAAAAATTACACTGAGTAATAAAATAATTGACATTAATATTATTTTTATAATTTAAAATTCTAAATTTTAGATTAATTTTAAAAAAATTTAAAATTATTATTTAAATATTTTATTGAACAATTTTACCCTCCATAATATAAATATTTTTAACAAAAATGGCTAAAGGGATGCATATTGTATTTGATGTCTAAAGTTAGGGGTTGCAAACTGTATTTTTGAAAGTAAATATATAGTTTTGTTATTGAATGAAAGGTAGGGGTTTCAAAATGCAATTAACTCATTATTTAATTTTTCAAAATTTCTGATAATCATAAATTGATACATCAAGAGATTAGTTTAATTTCAGAAATTTGCAAATACATGACATTTTTTGCCCAACTATTTTCTCATTTGGAATTTATACTTTAATAATATACAATCACGTGTATATACTTTAGAATTTTGAGGAACAGAAACCTCAGAATGATTCTTATAGAACACGATCCTAAATGTATGCCATGATTTATAGAGCCCCTTTAAGTACAGTAAAGTCTTTCAAATTAAATATTTATTTTCAATGAGGACTAACTTCATTTTTACTTCTTTACTAAAGCTCCGACGTACGTTTATTTTTTACTATAAATTTCTACAAATTTCTACTATGTAATAGTTATTCATTGCAAATATGACAGCTCTTCGTGAAAATATCGAAATACACCAAAACGAAAAAGAACTTAAACTGATGATACAAAAAATCTGCAACCAAATAATGCTCGGATTAAAGCATGAATCATAACGGTGAGTTATTGTAATATCCTCTCAGAATTAGTTGAAATGTTTGATTTTCAGAAATAATGATGTATTTGTATTTCTACAATTATAAGATCATATAAATAAGGATAATAAATTGGTTAAAATTTCCAAATTTAAAACTTTTTATTAAGTAATCACTTCACAGCCAAAATCTTAATTTTGAGAATATTATAAGTAATAAGTAGATGTTAAGTAATCAGTTTATGTACCATTTTAGGTTCTTATCTCATCTAATATTTTTACATTTTTATAAGCTACTTTCTAAAATAAGTTAATAAATTAAATGCAAAGAGCAAAGTATTTGGCAAGTGACTCAGTGAGTCACTTCAAGTAATTGCATCTTAATGGGCACCCTCACAAGAAATTAGTTAGATAATAATCCCCTCAAAAATGCTAAAATACAAAAAGTAGCACAATTAAACAAGAACGATCAACCCAAGAAGAACATGAAGAAAACAAATTAAAGAGAAACAAAACGAGTTCAATTAATTAAGTACTACCAACACAAGTAATAAATCTTGCCATGCTAATCCTCCATTAAACATCCACATTACACTTCTGCAGCAACTGATATTTAACAACATTTCCAACGCTTAAATATCCATTACTCTTCTCTCCGAACGGTATATAAGCGGGACAATTAGCTTTCAAATGATACCACTTTGTAGCAATACTCCCAACTTTCCATTTTACTTTTCCAAACACTTTTAGGTTTATAAGCACCGTTCCCGCCATCTGATCTTGAGCAAGTGACGTGGCAAGGTACGGCGCGACCGGGACAGAAGTACCGTACAAGAAAGGTGACCACACAGATGCATCTTTGTGACCAGTGTAAGTATTAGGTAATTGAGTGGCTAGTGTGATTTGTTGGTTCTTGTAAACCCCCAAAATTTCGAGGTTTTCGAAGAATATTCCGGATTTGCCATTAGGGTTTGAAGAGGAGAGAGTGATTTGAAAGTTGGTTGTGAGGAGGTTTGATGATGTGGTGATGTTGAATGCATAGAGTGTGGCGTCTTGGAGAGTGAAATGTGGGTTTTTGGGACGTAGAATGATCCATGCAATGAGAAGAACGAAGAGGATGAGGATTAGTAGGGTTAGGAAGGCGGCGAAGAGGCGGCGGTAGTATTTTTTGCGGTTGCTGTGGTGGCAGCAGTGCTCTTCGTCCACTCTTTCTGTCATGGTGGTTGGTGGAGTGAGACTGAGCGTGATAAGCTGTTTGCTGTATTGGCTTATAAAGATGAATTTTATGTGATTATGAGGATACCAATTTTCTTGATGAATAATTTATTGTATACTTCAGATTTTAAATAAGTGTGCGGGAAGTAGTTAAATTTTCGTAAAAAACTAGATTTATTTTTTTATTTATAAATAATTCCCGTTTGATTTTTTTAATACGCATCTTTGCGAGATTTGACCATAATCATGTTAACATCTTTTTCTACGTACATGTGCGACTTGCGAATCACCGACACAACAGCTCCTGTCTGCTACTTAGCCAGGAGTATCACTGGCATTCGTATGTTTATTAATTACATTGTTAATTAAGTCAATGACATCGATGTTTATAAGTTATATTATGCCAAATTTTACAATATATCATAGTAGTACCTAGTAAAACTAATATATAACCAAAAGAAAAACCTTTGATTAAATTTTACTTTTTTTAATATCTTTAATCATATATTTTGCTAGTCATGATATCAAATTTTATATATCATATATATAAATTAACTAGTTGAACAAATCACGTTTCACACGGTTGCATAAAATGTTTCAGTTTTTTGCTTTCTGAAAAATGAGACGTTGATCATTGTATATATGTGCTTAGTTTTGTATTTGAACACAAGTACAAATAGTAGCTACAGAAATGTCCAAAACACTATTACTTTATATTCAATAAAATTTTCGTCATCTCTCTGTACATACATTTCTGTGTTAACATGAAATTGAAACTAAATGCATATATAAGCGAGTTACTCCCTCTTACTCCCATTTGTTAATACTTTCTTTTTTGGGATGTTCATTCCGATTGTTTATATTTTAAAATTTTTCAAAAATAGTAAAACTTTTATAATTTAAAAATTAACTATATCCACTACTTCTCTCAAGTATACTAACTTTATATATATATAATATTAATCGGTCAAACTACTTTACTCACTTTTTTAAATTTTCACCACTATTTTATCATTTTTCTTAACCTCCGTACCCAACTCAAATGTAAACAAATGGGAGAGACGTATGAAATATTAGATAAAATATGTTATTATTATTTGTAGATATATAATATAATAAAATAATAAATTTTGTATTAGGATATACACCTAAAAAATGAGAAAGCTAACATTTTCCTCTTTCTTCAATATCGGAAATATTTTGAAAACAATTTTTAAACACTTTTGTTAGGAAGTTCCTGCAACCAACGTATAAATTATTTATATGTCATTCTTGTCATTATGCAGTTAAGAGTGCACAAACACTAGTTCTCACTACCATTTTATTTAAATTGGCACATTACATCTTGTTAGGGGTATAACAAACCAAGAAAAATTACAGCCTATTTTAAATGTCGAAATGAACATCATTGCATACACGATCAAAATCACAATCAAAATCAATGTCTAGTGTCTAACCCTACAACCCACCAATGTGAAAACTTGGAAGTGCTAGAATTTAACACTTTTTAACTTCATAAGTTCTTGAAAAAAGAAATTTATCAACCTTGTGTTGAGCAAGATTAAAGCTATATATATAACTGAACAATACTGGTTTTGATAACTCAACATAGGACAAAGACTTCGAAATAATCTATGTTCCACCAATATCAGTACAGATTGTTTAATTGGGTATATGCACAAAAGGTTTTGTTAGCTGCAGTGAAGAAGACGTCAACAATGATCCGTATGAAGTTCATTAATATGTTCAGGTATCGGATGAATAAGGTTGGAGTCATTCGAAATAGTTATCAGAATCAGTGTGAAGACCTCAAGGATTTCTAGTGAAGTTGGTTATTTTTGGTAGAAGGCTTAACAATGATTTGTACGGGTATAATACGAAAGCCTGAGAGTGAAACTAGTCGTCTGTGAACCAGACCCGTGCACTAGACGTCAGTGATTCGTGAAAGGAAACGAAGTATTATTTTTAGAAATACTATTAAGTGGTTTTTGTACTCGAGGAGTCTGAAAATATTTTGAGGTACAAAATCCCGGAGATTAGAAGGCCTGCAGATACAAAGGATTACAGCCCGAGGACTTACTGGATTTATTTTTAATTAAGGACTGATTTCTTATTAAATGAATAAATGGATATTAATTCATTTATTTATTTAATTTTATATCACAATTGATTTTAAAATAAATGAATTAAAAATTAATTTTTATTTAAATGAATAAATGAAACTCAAATCATTTATTTATTTAATTTAATATCAATATTTAAGTTTGGAAAAATAAATTAATATTTGATATTTTAAATATTAATTAAATAAATAAAATCTCATATATTTATTTATTTATTTATTTATTTTAATGTCAAATGTTTATTTTATTCTTGCTAATTGCCAGCCAGCCCGGACAGGTATTGTCTAAAATAAATTGACAGAATCAGGTGTACATGTGAATTGGGTGCCGAAACAAAATAAATAAAATTGTTGACTGAATATTCGAACCAGACTAAAACTTGTGCAAGGGAAATGAAGGAAGTCCGTGGTATGAGTTTTGCCGCGGGTCCCCCACTCAATTGAACAAAAGAATCAACATGTACAAGAAATGAGATTTGGCAGAGTTAGTCGATTTCTGTATTGCACAATTCCACCTCACGTGTGTGGCTCAAATTCGCCCCTTGTTGATTTGCGGAACGTGCGCCCAAACTCCTCTCCTAGAGCCTGGTGTTCGAAACCAAAAGCTGGAAGCCTGTCTGCTTTAATTCGAATAAAGAAATAAAAGAAAGGTTGTTGCACCTCTCTTGTTTATTCAAAAACAGTAAAAAAACAGCCTCCCATTTTCTTATATATGTCGCAGGTTAGGTCGGAATGGTCCTAGTCGCCAATTAATTCTCCGGTATACATGTCGCATGTTGATCAAATTCAAAAATAAAATGGAACAAAAGAAACAAAGCGCAGGTTGGTGAATTTTGGAGTATACAGTCGCAGGTTGGAATTCTAAGTCGTCAGTTACATTCTAAAAACAAGTCGCAACTTAAAAAATCGTGAGTCACAAGTTAATTTTCTCTGGTCGCAGGATACAATTTACAAAGCTGTAAATTCGAAATGTATGGACTAAAATCAGCCAAGTGTCCCTCTTCTCTCTCCAGCCTATCAATCCTATATAATCAATAGCAGCAAATCAGATCTGTATCTCCTCCATTTTTATAAAGTGTGAAACTCTTGCAAATTTATCTCAACTCACTTTGAAAGCTTCATTTGATAAGGGGAGGTCATGTCCAATTTGTTACACACCATTTAAAGCCTTACAAACTCGTAACACTCATTATTTAAAACTTCTTTGATTGTATTTAATATCATTTGATAAGAGGTTTAAATTCTTAGAGTGATAGTTAGAACCGTAGATTGATAATTATTATTTTTGGTTCTCTCTAATATTGTTGCTTCGACTCATTTATATTCGGAGTTGTAAGCAACCCTTTACGGTTTAATTTCTTAATAACAAGAATTATTCCGTGAATCTCCTTCTATTTGTTTATTTCGTTCTCGAGTTTTATTTTTCGCTGCAATTAATTTTAGAAATTGAAGAACATACATTCACCCCCTCTGTATGTATCTTTGGACCTAACAAATGGTATCCGAGCTTGTTGATCGATATACAGATCTGATCTGTTAGATTAGCAAATTTTGTTATTGACTTTGGTTGTACGGAGTCTGGTAGTGCTTCTGGTGTGTAGATCTGATTTGGATTTGTTGGTTTTGACTTGACTAGTTTGGTATTATTGACTGGCTGGGTTATCATATTTTGAGACGGTATATTGCGAATTTTTCTCACATCTGAAAAGATGAGTTCTCAGAAAGTTAGTAGTATCAAGGTTCCTCAATTCGATAATTCGAGATATAATATATGGAAAAAGAAAATGCTATATTATATATCGGGCGTCAAATCCAGAGTATATGAGGGTATTGAGAGAAGGAAGACATGTGCCGATGAAGGATCATCCGGAGTTGCCTAATATGAGAATGTCATGTCCTGAAGCAGAGTGGAGTGCTCGTGACAAAGAACTGATAGCTCTGGATGAAGGCCTGCAACTTATTTTGGTGAATTCGATGGATGATATGAGTCACCAAATAATGGTCTGTGAGAGTGCCAGGCACATGTAGGAGACCATAGAAATGCTTATGGAAGGAACTGGAGATATCAGAAAGAATCGATTGGACATCTTGACAAGAATTATTCCGTGAATCTCCTTCTATTTGTTTATTTCGTTCTCGAGTTTTATTTTTCACTGCAATTAATTTTAGAAATTAAAGAACATACATTCACCCCCTCTGTATGTATCTTTGGACATAACAATTGGTATCCGAGCTTGTTGATCGATATACAGATCTGATCTGTTAGATTAGCAAGTTTTGTTATTGACTTTGCTTGTACGGAGTCTGGTAGTGTTTCTGGTGTGTAGATCTGATTTGGATTTGTTGGTTTTGACTTGACTAGTTTGGTATTATTGACTGGCTGGGTTATCATATTTTGAGACGGTATATTGCGAATTTTTCTCAGATCTGAAAAGATGAGTTCTCAGAAAGTTAGTAGTATCAAGGTTCCTCAATTCGATAATTCGAGATATAATATATGGAAAAAGAAAATGCTATATTATATATCGGGCGTCAAATCCAGAGTATATGAGGGTATTGAGAGAAGGAAGACATGTGCCGATGAAGGATCATCCAGAGTTGCCTAATATGAGAATGTCATGTCCTGAAGCAGAGTGGAGTGCTCGTGACAAAGAACTGATAGCTCTGGATGAAGGCCTGCAACTTATTTTGGTGAATTCGATGGATGATATGAGTCACCAAATAATGGTCTGTGAGAGTGCCAGGCATATGTGGGAGACCATAGAAATGCTTATGGAAGGAACTGGAGATATCAGGAAGAATCGATGACATCTTGACTTCACAATATGAGGCCTTTAAGTCTTTTCCTGGAGAAAGTATCAATCAAGTCTTTGAAAGACTGAACAAGCTGTTAAATGAATTAAGTATTCATGGCAAGACTTATCCTCAGAGGGAAGTCAACACGAAGTTTATGCTAGTCCTACCTCACCACTTGGAGAATAAGGCTTCATATGTTCGTGAGCGTGTTGACTTTGAAACCATGACACTTGAGAAGTTGTATGGTAAGTTGAAGACTCATGAAATAGAGAAAAAATAAAGGAAGATCATCTATGGTGGTGGTACAAGTAATAGCAAGAATGTTGAACTACTCAAGACAACTGCTCTTGTAGCTAGTGGAATCAAAGAGCTTGACATTATTGCTGAAAAGCCTAAGTCTAAAGCTGAAACGCTCTTTGAAGCTGAGATGGATGATGGAAACCTCTTTGGGAATCCAGATGACTACTATACCACTGAGGAGTTGCAAAGAATGAAAGATCCTACCATGGCTAACTTAGCTGGGATGTTCAGTAACATCAGGTTTAGAAGGAAGCAAGGCATAAGGGTTCTGGAAGCAGCAACCGTGGTCAGAGGTCAAGTTCATCTTCTGGATCAGGTTAAAAGACATGGATGGTAGACAGAAGCAAGTTCAGATGCTACAATTGTGATGAGGTTGGGCACTTTGCTACTGAATGTAGGAAGTCCCAACAAGATAGGGATAAAGGCAAAGCTTATCAGAAGAAGGAATCAGGTAGCTCAAGGAAGTATCCAGTGAAATCTTACATAGCTGAGGGGAAGAGCTGGGATGACACTGACGATGAAGAAGAATAATATGGAAATCTTGCATTGATGGAAAAATCTTCATCTCAGGTAACATTTCTAACTATTCATGCTTTACCTTCAGATAACTTGTGTGAGAATGAACATTGTGTCACCTTCAGGCAGACTGTCTTAGTGTATGGAAATGCTGTTTCTCATCACCATCTTAAGGCACGATGCAATACAAAGGAATGCATTGAACAACATGATATCGTAAAAGAAGTGTATAGAAATGTTAGTACTACACTAAGATGTACTCTGCTTGATGTCGAAGACCTTAAAGTAGAACTAAAGAAAGTTAAAGATGAAAATGATAAGTTAGTTCTAGATAGGGCCAGTGTTTAGAATCTTTAGCAAACCAATAGATATTTAGAACTTAAGATTACTAAGCACCTTGAGACAGAGGAAGAGATTAAGAACAAGAATGCAGAATTAGAAACTAAATTGCATGCTTTTACTGATTCTGCAAATCTTGCTAAAAAGCTCATAGCTGATCAAGTAGTAGGTGGAAATGTGGGGATAGGTCTAGACTATGACGAACTTAGAAAAGCTTCTAAGAAACGAGTATTTGAAAATGACCCTGTAGAGAAAGTTATTAATCCCTCTAGTACACCTCATGTTCTTAAGGAAGCTAAGAAGCCTCTATTTAAGAAAGCTACTGTTAAGCCCTTTGATGAAGATAATCTTTATATTCATCATGAGATGCTTGTTGAGGATCTCGAGCTCTGAAGGAGATAAAAGGCAAAGAAACCTATGTCTGTTGCTAGTGACTCTGATGTTAGGTCCCGAATTATCGTAGAGGGGGGGGGGGGGGCTGAATACGATAATCACTAAATTAAAAATTCTTTCGAATCCTTAGCGGATATAGATTTAGTGCTCGGTTAGTGGTTTCGTGTTCTTGAGAGAAATAGTATTTGGAATAATAAAACGAGGAACACAAGATATTGGGGGAAATATATATTCGCATATAAATCCTCGAGGGGTGTTGCTACACTACGGTAAATAAATTAACCGACTACAATCTAAGAACAACAAAGTTCCTAGCTTCTACAAAGATCAACAAATTAAATCCTATACAATGATCTAGATTTTGTTTGTCTAAGGACTTAATTACCGGGTTATAATTATGATTCCTTTATGTTAGGTCCCAATGTGTTTGTAGAAGGGGGGTTGAATACAAACAGTACCAAATAATCGAATAAATGTGAAACAAAATTCAAGTTAAATAAAAATATTATTAAACTTGAAAGGTGTTACAACAACTGTATCGATTACAAGGTATTAATCTCAAATCAATTATCACAAATCTAGAATAAATTTGACATGAACTTTTTCTATTTTTGCAATAATTAGAATCAAATGCTAAACGCGATTTGAGATTAAGTTCTAGGGATTTTGATCCGCTAGATTGTTACACAAGAACAAGAGAATGATTTCTAGTTGATTGGATTTAACATTACAAACTAGAAATTGTGATCTTGAATTAGCAGATAAGATGAAATATTTGGCTGCTTTTTCTCTCTGTATGTTCTTGACTTCTTTTTTGTTGAATTGTTAATTCTTGAATGGCTACTTCTGTCTTTTTAATCAATCAACAGAATGGAATGAACTGGAATGACAATCCCATAGCTGGTAGAACTTTCGGTGAGACTATCCTCTGAACTAGCAAGACAATCTCAACAGCTAGCAAGACTTTCGGTATGCCAATCAAATGAACTAGCAAGACTATCAGAATGAACTAGCAAGACAATCTCCTCCCAGTGTAACTTTAGGTGAGACTATTGAAAATGGCCTGGCATGACAATCGGTATGACAATCCTGATTGTCATGCTAGTTCATTTTCAATTATCTTGCTGATTTAATGCAGATTTTAATCCAATTTAAATTATGAAAATCCTTAATATTAATTCTGAATTAATTAATCAATTAATTTAATTAATCAATTAATTTAATTAATCAATTAATTTAATTAATCAATAAATTAATCTTTGCAGATATAATTTATTTTCTTAATTAAATTATATGACTTAATTAATTAATAGAGAATTAATACTAACCTTGAGCAGCAACCATTCTTCTGAATATCTTCTGAAAATCACTGAAAATTATGAATCAATTCCACCACTTCAATGTTGACACTCGATGTACTGTCTGGTTCATGAGTGACTAACTTCCGTGACGTTTCTTCATGTCTTGACTTTGATAATTGATTTTCTTCAGATTAAATCCTTGTAATTATCTGATACCCTGACGAGATCTATGTCACTTGATTAAATCCACACTCTTGATTTATATCACTGAGGCATGATCAATTTCTTGAACTTCTTCCAGTGAATTAATTCCTCAAGTCTGTAGATGAACCTTGTTTCTGAATCCTTTGACATATATTACTCTGTGAGATCTCTTTTGACGGTAGATCCACTATTTACTTATTACATTCTTATTTGAGTTGAGTTGAATCCTCGAATATACAAATAGGCTATGATATATGACTTACAATCTCCCCCTATTTGTTTGTTAGACAACAACACACAAATACCTAGAGGATAACTCAACTAACAAATAAGAAAAAGATATAAACTAAAATGCAAAGTAAATAGCAGAAAAGTTTCTGGAATAAATATAACATTTTCCAGATTCCAAATAAGATGTTCCTCTAGACTGAACATATCTTCAAGTAGTTCCATTTTCTTCTGTACAACCACATTTCCTGTTGAGAAGCACATATCTCTCTTGCTTCTCCCCCTATGAGAATCAACTGATTAAAGAAGATCACCTTCGTTTACCACCTCTCCCGTACAATAGGATCCGCAGATAAAAACCAATGGTACTCCTCATTTAGAAAACAACTTCTTCCCTTACTAGAAAATCACCTTGTGTTTACCACCTCTCCCGTACAATAGGATCCGTAGTTACAAACAACAATGGTGTGGTGTAGTGTACATGTAGGATCTTTTTCTTACTCCCTGCTATTTCTCCCCCTTAGTTGAGGAATCCTCTAAACTATTACTTAAACTTTTATCTCCCCCTTAGTGAAGGAATGTATGCCGTCGTCTGAAGAAGTTCTCATATTTCACTTGGTTGGAAAAGAAATAACAAGTAGTTTCTCTTTCTTCCTCACTGTGAGTGTGTGATTCTGTTTAGTGTACCTCACATGTGTTTCACTCTTCTCTCCACTCGTGTTTACACTCATTCTCACAAGTGTATCACTCTTCTCTCATAGATCCATAATCCAGTTGTACCTGCAAGGAAAATCACCTTAGCCATCCTTAAGGAGGTCATAGGTGGTGCAATGGGAGTTCACAAATCCCCATCCTTGTTAAACTCATCAGATGAATCTGAGTCATAATCTACAAGTTGCTAGTTTCCCTTTTAGGGTTCTAGATTTGAATTCTGGGAAGGTAAACAATGATCCAAAGAATTTAGCATAAAGATCAAAGTTCCCTTCTAATGCCTATGAAGATATTTCCTTGTGACTCATCAGGTAATATCTGAATCATTGTCAACAAGTTGCCGATCTGCGCCTATGTCAGATCCACTATCCGCAGATGCATCCAGGGGATTTAAGCCTGGGGAGGTAGACACTGACCACTGACATATGGCTTTTGGATCAGTATCCTCTCCTAACACCTGTAAAGGCAATTGGTCCATTAACGAACCTTGAACAATCGAATCTGACCTTAAAATGGTCGAAACTCTTGTTTCCGTCAACTCATCCTTTGTGTGTGTAACCTTTCCTTGTGCATCAAGAATTGTTTATGTTTGAAGTGGTGACACTACATCGGATACCCTGGCCGACAGACAAATTTCAATAGACACACCCTGTTGAGAGAATGAATCTAGTAACTGTTTTTGTGCCTTTTCAGCCATTACATCTTTTTGAGAAGATGTATGGGGGTTAGCAGTTGTCTCGGTTTAAATACTACTCATCTATGTAGGAGACAGAGCTACTGGGTTGACTACAGAACCTTCCTTATGTGGTGCACTAAGGCACTATCTCCCTCACGCTCATTCATACTACATTTAGTGGTAAGAGAGTGTTGGTTGGTTCTGTTTTTTTTTGTTTGTCTTTACAGTCTGGGATAGACGTTGTGGGTTTTCAACCTCATGACTGTCAATGAAAGAAAGTCAATGGAGACTGAACCTGTAACACAGAACATATGGTAATAGAGAGAAAATGATTTACAATAGTGATTTTAAAAGATTTTACATGAAATAAGAAATCACTAATGTAGAAAGAAGTTTGATTTTGTTTTTCAATATGAATGAGTTTTCGATAAAACATTGATCACTTAGGGTAAAGTTTAAGTAATTCTCATTCTTGTCAAAAGCTTACAAATATCTGCAACATAATGTTAACAACATATCATTGACCGATACTTGTCAAGTACTTTAGATACTAATTGTTATGTTGCATTAACAATATATGACTGCACATATAAAACAATATGATTGTGCCTAATGATAAGAGAGTTAAAAATATGACGACTCTACTAGTTCATATTAAACAATAACTTCAGTTAGAGTGCCATACCATGTTCTTGACGATTGCTTGAGTAGTACACTAGTTCATACCAACCTGAAGTGAGATTGTGAAGAAGAGATTGCATAGTCCAATAGATCTGCAGCTGCAAAGTCCATGAACTGTGGTGCATTGACTTCCTCTTTTGACTTACCAACCAGGAGTACACTTGTACACATCTTACTAGAGTCCAATTCCAAGTGTAATGTGCAGCAGGTGCCTGATATGTCGTAATATTCTCAAGTCTCGTCACTGGTGCTATATGTTAGATGATGCTTCCTAATAATAACCTAGCACACTATATAAAATTTCACTGATAACATATCCAGCTTGCAAACAGCCATATCCCTCAGATAAACCTTTGCTGTTATCTCCAAAGGTAACCAGGGGGCCAGCTTTCTCAATCCACATTTGATAGCAGGGCTCTATCTCCGGTCATATGTCTTGATGATCCACTGTCAAGAATCCACACTTCCGGTTTCACCTGTTTTAATGCCCTGCAACACAAATAGATTAACCCTTCTTCGGAACCCAAACTTGGTTGGGCCCGGCATACTTGTAGAACTGTCCTTTGTCAGGCAAAACAACATTTTTAATTTTAATTGCCTCAACTTTCTCAATGACTGAACATTTGACCTTGTAAACAGCCTTAACAAATTTCTGTTTAAGCTTAGGCACAAATGTCTCCTTTCTAGCCTTAGAAGGACTAGCAGTCTTAGACCTATCATGCTTCTTGTTATTCACATGCTGACGAGGAGTAGTCTTATCATTAGAAACATGCTTACCATTAAAATAAGCATACATCATATTAAAAGCACAAGACATACAATTAGAAACACCACATGCTTTATGAGAGTGATTAATAGTAGGCAATTTATGCATGGTAGACATGGCATTTTTGTTATCCAACTCATGTGTGTCTGAGTTAGTCTCAGTTGCTTTCACAACTTTGACTGGAACTTTCGACACACTTGACTTGGAAACAACCTTCTCATTAGCAAGATCTTCAGCACGTATTTCTTCTTGAATAACAGAAGAGGTCGCATCAAATGGTTCAGCAATTGATGGTTTATAGAGGGGTTCATCAACACCCTTAAGCACATGTGGTACTTCCCTCCCTTTAGCACAGACACGAGGAGGGGAGTTTATGCCTAATTCTCCAATAGCAACATTGTAATCATAACCTATTCCAGATGTTTGATTAACAGATTGCTTACTGTAGAACTCTTTAGCCTTCGAACAAGAATTGAAGTAGGCTCTAACCTTAGTCTCAAGACCGGTGATCTTGTCTTTGAGAATAGTTTCGAGTTTTCTATAACAGTCAACTCTATTCTTTAGAAAAGATACTTGTTCTTTTAATTTGTCTTGATTAATGTGCACAAGTCTTAATTCATTGACCTCTTTCTCAAGGTCTGTGATCTGTAAACTTAACAGTTCATTATCACGACGTGCACAATCTAAGTTACCTCTTAGATGATAAACCATTTCAGCATCAGAAAGTTTTACCTCTATTCTTGACGATGAAGCTTTTCCATCAATAGCCATAAGAGCAAGATTTCCTTCATCTTTATCTTCACTGTCAGTATCATCCCAGCTTCTTCCATTTGCCAGATAAGCCCTTTCAGAGTTCTTTCTTACTTGCTTTGGCTTCCTACATTCTGTGGAAAAGTGTCCCAACTCATTACAGTTATAGCATCTAATGGTGCTCCGATCAACCATCCCTATTTTGTATCCACCACTGTTGGTGTTAGAGGATGAAGATCCACCTTTCTGGAATTTGTTGTAGTTGGACTTGTACTTAAGCTTGGGATTCCTCTTGAATCTGACATGGGAGAATCTCTTGACAATTTGGGCCATTGACTCATCTTCCAATTGCTCCAGCTCTTCCAAGAAATAAAAATCATCACTTGATTGATTTGTAGTAGGAGGATCATATTCTGCTACTAATATATTTTCCTCAGCCTTGGAACACTGTACCATTCTCTCCAATTGTTGAGATTGCTGTTGTTGTTGACCTTCAGCTACAAGTGCAGTAGATGTGCTGACCATTCTATCCTTCCCGTAGACTTCCTTCTGTTGAATCTGCTCCAACTCATAGGTTTTTAACACTCCATAGAGCCTGTCCAAAGAAATCTCACTCAGATCTCTAGCTTCTCTAATGGCAGTGATTCTATGTTCAAGATGAGTTGGCAGTATTAAAAGGAACTTTTTGTTGACCTCCCTGATTGAATAATATTTCCCATTTATGTTCAGGTTGTTGATCAACGCATTGTACCTCTCAAACACTTCAGTAATTCCTTCTCCTGGATTTGATTTAAAATATTCATACTCAGAGGTTAGGATCTCCAACTTGTTCTCCCTAACTTCCTCTGTGCCTTCATTAATCACCTCAATAGTTTCCCACATGTGTTTGGAATTTTTACAGTTCATCACATGTCTGTTCATCAAGGGATCAAGGGAATCAATTAATATTAATTGAAGGCTGGCATCCAAGGAGGCTTCTTCCTTCTCAGCAGGAGTAAAATCTTCAGGCTCTTTTGGATATGTTCTAGCTTTGGTAATCACAACGGCATCTACTATCACCTCTGGTTCAATAACCATCGGAGTTTTTATCCCCTTCTTTAACAAGTTTGAATATTTGGGATTTGCCACTTGTAAAAATAAGAGCATCTTCTTCTTCCACATAATATAATTCTCTTTATCAAATTGTGGAATTTTAACGGTTCCAACTTTTTGTGAAGTCATTATGAATTTTTTAATGAATAAAAATTCAAGGAGTTGAAAAATCACAAAAGTCTAGGATCTTGATTTGTTCGTTAATCAGAAGGCTCTGATACCAATTGTTAGGTCCCAATGTATTTGTAGAAGGGGGGTTGAATACAAACAGTACCAAATAATCGAATAAATGCGGAATAAAAAATGTGAAACAAAATTCAAGTTAAATAAAAATATTATTAAACTTGAAAGGTGTTACAACAACTGTATCGATTACAAGGTATTAATCTCAAATCAATTATCACAAATCTAGAATAAATTCGACATGAACTTTTTCTATTTTTGCAATAATTAGAATCAAATGCTAAACGCGATTTGAGATTAAGTTCTAGGGATTTTGATCCGCTAGATTGTTACACAAGAACAAGAGAATGATTTCTAGTTGATTGGATTTAACATTACAAACTAGAAATTGTGATCTTGAATTAGCAGATAAGATGAAATATTTGGCTGCTTTTTCTCTCTGTATGTTCTTGACTTGTTTTTTGTTGAATTGTTAATTCTTGAATGGCTGCTTCTGTCTTTTTAATCAATCAACAGAATGGAATGAACTGGAATGACAATCCCATAGCTGGTAGAACTTTCGGTGAGACTATCCTCTGAACTAGCAAGATAATCTCAACAGCTAGCAAGACTTTCGGTATGACAATCAAATGAACTAGCAAGACTATCAGAATGAACTAGCAAGACAATCTCCTCCCAGTGTAACTTTCGGTGAGACTATTGAAAATGGCCTGGCATGACAATCGGTATGACAATCCTGATTGTCATGCTAGTTCATTTTCAATTGTCTTGCTGATTTAATACAGATTTTAATCCAATTTAAATTCTGAAAATCCTTAATATTAATTCTGAATTAATTAATCAATTAATTTAATTAATCAATAAATTAATCTTTGCAGATATAATTTATTTTCTTAATTAAATTATATGACTTAATTAATTAATAGAGAATTAATACTAACCTTGAGCAGCAACCATTCTTCTGAATATCTTCTGAAAATCACTGAAAATTATGAATCAATTCCACCACTTCAATGTTGACACTCGATGTACTGTCTGGTTCATGAGTGACTAACTTCCGTGACGTTTCTTCATGTCTTGACTTTGATAATTGATTTTCTTCAGATTAAATCCTTGTAATTATCTGATACCCTGACGAGATCTATGTCACTTGATTAAATCCACACTCTTGATTTATATCACTGAGGCATGATCAATTTCTTGAACTTCTTCCAGTGAATTAATTCCTCAAGTCTGTAGATGAACCTTGTTTCTGAATCCTTTGACATATATTACTCTGTGAGATCTCTTTTGACGGTAGATCCACTATTTACTTATTACATTCTTATTTGAGTTGAGTTGAATCCTCGAATATACAAATAGGCTATGACATATGACTTACACTTTATGAATATACAAGAGTTAAATCGGGCATTATAACGTTACTCCGGTGAGAAGTTAAACGGATATCAATGTGCTAAGCTTCTCTGTATTCTCTTCGTTTTTTGTTTTCATCACCTCTTGTGAGAGAGAAGATGAACATAACTTCTTAATAATAATAATTTTGATTGTTATATATTCTGCTTTTCTCTGTAGACTTTCAATTTATTTGGACATGTGGTAGCTTTGTGTCCATAAATATCCTTGAATTACTGCTGTATAATTCAATGGAAAATCAACCACCAATTGAGCTCTATGGAGACCAATTGAGCTCTATGGCGACCACTGAAGCTCTATGGCGACCATTGGAGCTCTATGGAGATCACTGGAGCTCTATGGTGACCACTGGAGCTCTATGGGGACCATTGGAAATCTATGGCAACCACTGTAGCTCTATGGCGACCACTGGAGCTCTACACTTCTATGGTGACCAGAGTGAAGAGTCTTCTGCCTTAGAATATTTTGCTTCTGTTTTTCCATTCTTCACTGTATCAACACCTTCTTCTGTAATTAAATTAAAATCCCTTCTTGTATACTGATGTTTGGTGCACTGGTCTGGTTCACAAGTAAGTAGCATTGAGAGAACCTAATTCAATTTGTCTTGTGTTTCTGAGTTGATACAGATTGGTTGAATATCCATTGCTTCTAACACTGACCGTCAATAAAAAACTGTACTTTCACTGGAATCCTTTCTGGTACTTTAAACAATATCTTCATTGCTACTACAATCTTGAACACTCCATTCACTGTTCTTCACCGACGCTTGAACATATAAATGAGCTCCTGTCAGTGAGTATAACTTCAAGACTGCAGCTGTCTTCTTTAACCTCTGTTTATACTATGTCTTCAATTCTTCAAATTCCTATGCTTCATACACTGGCTATCTTCAATCAATGCCAATACATTGAAATCTTCTGGTAGCACTTTATACACCGAATCTTCATCATTTCTGAAACCCTGAAAGTCTTTAACCTTTATTTCATCATCGAGGCATGAACATATTAATGAACTTCTTTCAGTGACCTGTAAACAGACTTCAAGCCTTCTTATAATCTTTTAATTCTTTGTATTTGCCTTATCTTCATTTATCCTGATTTCTTGTGTAGTCATAGTATTATTAACCTGTCATGTTCTAGTGTTGTTCTCGTGTTGAGTTATCACGTAACTGTTCATACGGCTACGCAGTCTCACCAACAATCTCCCCTATTTGATTGTTAAACCTAAAAAACAAATTAAATAGAGAGGATAACTCAACTAAAAACTAGAAAAAATAAAGTACTAGGACTTGTAAATAATGATACTGGTATTCTGGATCAAATACTGCATTTCCAGATTTCTTGAGTAACTGAAATGAAAGATGCTTGTTCCTCTAGCACTGAACTGATCTTCAAGTAGTTTCATCTTCATTTTCTTGATTCTTTAAATCTCTACCAGATAATACTTCTCAGTCTTGAAGTAATCATCAGCAGCTTCTTTTGTACAACCACATTTCCTGTTGAGAAGCGCATATCTCTCTTGCCTCCCCCCTATGAGAATCAACTGCTTAAAGGAGATCACATTCGTTTATAGGATCCGCAAATAAAAACCAACGGTGTTCCCCTTTTGGAAAACAGCTTCTTCCCTTATGAAGAATAGTGATGAACCAAACCACTTCTTCTGATCACTAGGAAATCACCTTATGTTTGTTGGATTTTAATCGCAGCGGGGGCATGGCAAAACACTTTTACACATATAAAATCCAAATAAAAGCATACAGATCATGAATAAAAATTCGAGGGATCGGATCTAACCTTTAAAATAATTCGGAGACAACGATCGGAGATCCTTAGCAGTTGCTCCTCAAGTGTGAAGCACTCCACCGGTATCCACCAAGAAAACGATGTTAAGGAGGAGGAAGGAGGTGGAGAGAATTGGGTTTTCCAAACTTTTTGGGTTTTTGGGGTTCGTAGGTTCGAATAAAAATAGGGTCTATAATAGTGTATTTATAGGCAAAATTTTCAGCTGAAATTTTCCCATAAATATTATTATTATTATCCCATTTATTATTCTCATTAATAATTAAAACACCTTTTAATTATTAATTCTTTTTCTAAACACTTTAGAAATAATTCTCTCTCTAGATTTAATTTCCAAAAATTAAATCCTTAATTAATAATATTAAGAACTTTTCTTAATTAATTTATAATCAATTAAATCTCATTTAATCAATTATTAAATTTGCCAATTAATTATTTATTTCGCAAATAAATAATTATTTAGCCATTATTAATTAATTCCTCTACCATTAAATCATTCTCTTTTTATGGTGTGACCCTGTAGGTTCAATATTAAGCCGGTGGTAGAAATAAATAATAATAAAACTATTTTATCATTATTTATATAAATTCTTTAATTTATTAAATATGATTAATTAATTTTATCACATTTATTCTACATCGTGAGGGATACTTCTCAGCATATCGCGACTATCCGGATAATATGAATTCACTGCTTAGAATACCAAGAACCTATTCAGTGAATAGTTACCATACAATAAACTCCTTCTACCCTACAATATCCCGATTAAATACAAGGCATGGATCTCGTGTCAAGCCTATCTAATTCAATCACTTGCTTACCATTTACTATGCGTAGTTCTATGCAAATTAGAAACTCCTTTCTAATTTCATTCACTTTGGCCAGAGATTCCTGACCTAGCATAAGTGGATCAGCCTTGAACATTCGCTTCCTTCACTGGAAGGGGTAGATCCTTTATTGATCATACACTATCTTCGTGTACAAATTCCTATACCCAGTAGAGCCCTAATAATTATCCCTGGAGACTAAGAACTAAACCAAAGTATAGTTCAGTGTACACAAGATGACTATGATGACCTCAAGTCTAAGGATACTTGTACAACTAACACTATGTGAACAACTGCTGACACGTGAGTGAACTCAATCAGTTGTTCAGCTGCGCGAGTCATGTTTAGTGAACCTATTCTATAATAAGCACCTACATACTAGCTATAGTGTCACCACACAAATGTCTATGAGAACAGACATCCTTCATAATGAAGCAAGCATAGTATGTACCGATCTTTGCGGATTATTAATTACCAGTTAGTAATCCTATGACCATGAACTATTTAAGTTTAGAGTTATCATCTTTTTAGGTCTCACTATTATGATCTCATCATAATCCATAAAAAGCTTTACTCTAAACTATGGTATATCTTATTTAAACACTTAAATAGATAGAGCCCGTAATAAAAACAAAACAAGTCTTTTATTAAAATCAATGAAATCAAAACATATTATATAAAGAATTATTCCTAAATCCTAATACATGATTGGACTTAGGACATATTCCTTTCAATCTCCCACTTGTACTAAAGCCAATCACTCTGGTATCTAATACCCATCTTGTCTTTATGACGATCAAAGTGATTTTCATAAAGTAGCTTTGTGAGTGGGTCTGCTATGTTGTTATGTGTGTCAACTCTAATTCAATACAATACAAGAAATGTTACCACGCTCCCACTAACCCTTTTGTAGACGCATGGTTCATCTACATTTTTGATAAAATCAAACTCTTTGATTGTCTCATCAAAACGAATGTTCCATCTTTCGAGAAGCTTGCTTTAAACCACATATGGTTCGCAGTAGATTACACACTAGGCTTTCATTTCCCTTGGAAAGAAAACCATCTGGCCATTTGCCAGATCTCATAGTTGTAATAAGTAGCAATCGCAAGCAAAATCCGAACTGATTTTAACAGGGCTACAGGTAAAAAGTTTCATCAAAGTCAATCCATTGCCTTTGTTTGAATCCTTTTGCCACAAGCCTGGCCTTATAGGTCTCCACCTGGCTATCTGCTATAATCTATCTTTTGTATACCGTATACATAGATTCCAATCCGGATTTCATGGCACTATGCCATTTCTCTGAGTCAACACTACTCATAGCCTCATTATAGGTCACAGGGTCGTCATCATCAATGATCGACAACTCATTGTCATTCTCAATGACAAGGCCATATTACCTCTCAGGTTGGCGAGACACTCTCCCTGATCTATGAATGGGCTGTTCCACAAAAGATTATTCAGTCAGAACAGGTGTTTCCACTCGATCTGTAGTAGTTTGTGCTTTTTGAACTTCATCAAGTTCAATTTTGCTCCCACTGTTTCCTTCAAGAATAAACTCCTTTTCCAAGAAGGTAGCATGTCTGGAGACAAACACCCGATGATCGGTGTAGAAGTAATACCCTAAAGTCTCTTTAGGATATCCCACAAAACTACATTTTACGGATCGATATTCCAGCTTATCTGGGTCAACTTACTTGACATAAGCTGGACATCCCCAAATCTTAACGTGTTTAAGACTCGGTTTCCTTACTTTCCATATCTCATACGGAGTTTGAGATACAGATTTGGAAAGCACCTTATTCAGTAAATATGCTGAGGTTTCCAATGCATAACCCCATAGGAATACTGGAAGATTTGCATAGCTCATCATGGACCGAACTATGTCTAACAAAGTTCAATTTCTCATTTCAGATACTAATCTGGATGAGTCCACTGGGAGACTATACCATTTACTTTGAGATAATCCAGAAACACTCCATTAAAGTATTCACCACCTCGATCTGATCAAAGAATTATAATACTATGTTTGGTTTGTTTCTCCACTTCATACTTATACTCTTTGAACTTTTCAAAGGCTTCAGACTTGTGTTTCATGAAACACATATCCGAATCTAGATCAATTATCCATGAAAGTAATGAAGTATGAAAATCCACCCATGGCTTGCGTAGACATTGGTCCACATACATCTGTGTGTACCATTCCTAGCAAATTTGCAGTCCTCTCTCCATGTCTACTAAATGGAGACTGCAGTGCTACTATAAAGTGAGATTTTCATCATCCCTTTTCTTTTATTAGTTTGTTCAATCTGAAGTAAATTATGTCACATATATACAGACCATTATTTAAAGCACCACGTCCATAAAGAATATTATCTCTAAGAATAGAACATTCATTATTCTCAATAATAAATGAAAATCCAGCTAAGTCTAACATGGGAATAATATTCCTCACAATCGAGGGAACAAAATAACAATTATTTAAAATAATAGTCTTGCCCGTAGGCATATGTAAATGAAATGATTCTACATCTTCAGCAGCAACTCTTGCTTCATTTCCCATCAGTAGAATCACCTCCTCTTCCTCAAGAGTCCTACTTCTCCTTGGTCCCTGCAATAAATTACAAATTTGAGAACCACAGGCGGTATCTAATACCCAAGTAGAAATTTGATTTAATGATATATTCACTTCTATCATGAACATACCTGAATCAGAAGCGGTAGTCTCACTACACTTTTTCTTCTTCAATTCTGCAAGGTAAACCTTGCAGTTCCTCTTCCAGTGCCCCACCTTGTTACAGTGAAAGCAAACAACTTTGCTCTTGGGGTCTTCAGCTTTTGGTGGAACCGGGGTTTTCTCACCTACTTTCTTCTTCTTGGAAGAGTTCCTCTTCCTTTTCTTAGGATTGGAACCTTCACCAATTAGAAGAACAGAACTCTTCTCAGGGGGAAAATTCGATTCCGCAGTCTTCAACATGTTGTGGAGTTCAGGCAGGCTGACATCCAACTTATTCATGTGAAAGTTCACAACAAACTGCGAGAATGAACTCGGAAGCGATTGCAAGACCAAGTCTTGGCTCAGCTCCCCATCCATGGCAAAACCAAGTTATCCAAGACGTTCAATCAAATTGATCATCTTAAGTACATGGTCATTCACAGATGATCCCTCAGACATCCTACAACCGAACAGCTCCTTCGATATCTCATATCGAGCTGTCCTCCCCGCCACATCATACAACTCTTGTAGATGCATGAGGATAGTGTGAGCATCCATATGCTCATGTTGCTTCTGTAGCTCAATGTTCATGGAAGCTAGCATGATGCATTGAGCAACATTTGCATCATCTATCCACTTACGATACACAACATGTTCATCATTATGTGCATCACTAGCAGGTTCAGTAGGCTTAGGTGAGTCAATCACGTATTCCAGCTTCTCAATCCTAAGAACAATTCTCAAGTTTCGAAGCTAGTCAGCATAATTAGGACCAGTCAATTTATGAGCATCCAGTATGCTCCTGAGTGATAGTACAGAAGACATAACATACAAAGTAAATCTGTAAATGATAAACACATAACAACACTTAGAAAATATTCGATTTCATTTCAAAATACTATATGAATCGTGTCTTTATTCATAAGTGGCTCCCACTAGTTTATCTAATTTATTCAACCCCCTACGTGAAAAATAAGCATTCATAATGCTAGTGGGAATAGGAATCCTACATTCCATTACACAACCCCGGCTGTGGCACGAAACGCCATGTAATGTTCAATAGGCAGACATGTCTTGTCAATTACATTTAATGTTATTCCCTAATCAAACTTTAGCCTCTTGAATAATTGAGTCACGGCTGTGGTACGACAAACTCAATATTCTAAGTCGAGTCTAACCCAACATTCCGTACAATAGAATCAGTCCCCAAAGGCCCACGGGTGTGGCACGTAACGACCTTTAGATTCTTATTCAATGTACACATCTCTATGTAACAGACAAGTATTTCTTATTTCAAAATCAAAGCCCTCGGATGTGGCACAAAACGAGAATGATTCAAAAATAAGAACTACTTTCTATCATGTTGGAAGCTATGACCGACACAAGCCCGTTGTGTCATTGGCCAATTACTACTTGATATTATTTAATTTTAGAGGGATTATATTACGTTACAATCATAATCATATTATAAAGAAATTCTTCCTTTTAAATTAAATATTTCAAATCAATAATCAATAATCAGATGATTCCCAGATCGGGTGGAGCATTGTCAAGAGGCGTCACTTAATAACCCTTTCTTACAGATAGAAATCTGTTGTTGACAGAATCATCCTTTCTCTCATATCGAAAATTCATATTCAATTACGTGTTTCACAAACACAAGAATCTCATGATTGTATTCATAATATTGTTATTAAGGTTATGAAACAATTTCACTATACTAGGTTGTCTAACAAACGCCTTATGTTCATTTAAGTTCACCTAAATCTATCATCGCATGATAAACTAAGCATATATCACATATATCAACATGAATAAACATCAAGGTAGGCATGTTAAATCATCTAGCACATTAGTCTAAGCATTATACATCTCTATATATCACATGAAGCATTTAAAAGCAATTAGAAATAGTCAAAAACAGCTTTAAAACACTTCATGGAAATATAAACAGTTCAAAACTTTTATATAAACTAAAATTGATCACTCCATTAGACTCGTCTCGAAAAAACGAATCTAACGGTATATTGTACGCCTAAAACGGAGTTACGAAACTCCCAGAAAATCAATTTTAAAATTAACGGACGGGCTGTAACGCATTAGAAGAACGCGTTACAAGCCCTGTAACGCATTCCGGTGATGCGTTACAACCCTTTTAACCAAATAAAAGGTGTAACGCATTCTGTGAATGTACCACAGGTGTGTAACGTATTCCCGGAACGCGCGACACCACTTTTGTTTTTCTTTTTCGCAGCAGCCGCCGCCTTTTTCTCGAACGCTGTGCGCGCCTGACTTCTCTTTTGTCGTACTGTGCTTTGTCTTTAATCTCTGTGCAAACAACAGTAACAACAGCAGACAAACAGATGCAATATATATATATACTTACAATTTATATGTATAGATTTTTTATTATGAATTTTTTGATGGATTTTTAATCGCAGCGAGACATGGCTAAACACTTTCGCACACACAAAATCCAAATAAAAGCATATAAATCGTGAATAAAAATTCGAGGGATCGAATCTAACCTTTAAAATAATTCGGAGACAACGATCAGAGATCCTTAGCAGTTGCTCCTCAAGTGTGAAGCACTCCACCGGTATCCACCAAGAAAACGATGTTAAGGAGGAGGAAGGAGGTGGAGAAAATTGAGTTTTACAAACTTTTTGGGTTTTTTGGGGTTCAAATGAAAATAGGGTCTATAATAGTGTATTTATAGGCAAAATTTTCAGCTGAAATTTTCTCATAAATATTATTATTTTTATCCCATTTATTATTCTCATTAATAATTAAAACACCTTTTAATTATTAATCCTTTTTCTAAACACTTTAGAAATAATTCTCTCTCTTGATTTAATTTCCAAAAAATTAAATCCTTTAATTAATAATATTAAGAACTTTTCTTAATTAATTTATAATCAATTAAATCTCATTTAATCAATTATTAAATTTGCCAATTAATTATTTATTTCATAAATAAATAATTATCAGCCATTATTAATTAATTTCTCCACCATTAAATCATTCTCTTTTATGGTGTGACCCTGTAGGTTCAATATTAAGCCGGTAGTAGAAATAAATAATAATAAAACTATTTTATCATTATTTATATAAATTCTATAATTTATTAAATATGATTAATTAATTAATCACATTTATTCTACATCGTGAGGGATACTTCTCAGCATATCGCGACTATCCGGATAATATGAATTCACTGCTTAGAATACCAAGAACCTATTCAGTGAATAGTTACCGTACAATAAACTCCTTCTACCCTACAATGTCCCGATTAAATACAAGGCATGGATCTCGTGTCAAACCTATCTAATTTAATCACTTGCTTACCATTTACTATGTGTAGTTCTATGCAAATTAGAAACTCCTTTCTAATTTCATTCAATCTGGCCAGAGATTCCTGAACTAGCATAAGTGGATCAGCCTTGAACATTCGCTTCCTTCACTGGAAGGGGTAGATCTTTTATTGATCATACACTATCTTCGTGTACAAATTCCTATACCCAGAAGAGCCCTAATAATTGTCCCTGGAGACTAAGAACTAAACCAAAGCATAGTTCAGTGTACACAAGATTACTATGATGATCTCAAGTCTAAGGATACTTGTACAACTATCACTATGTGAACAACTGCTGACACGTGAGTGAACTCCATCAGTTGTTCAGCTGTGCGAGTCATGTTCAGTGAACTTATTCCATAATAAGCACCTACATACCAGCTATAGTGTCACCACACAAATGTCTATGAGAACAGACATCCTTCATAATGAAGCAAGCATAGTATGTACCGATCTTTGCAGATTATTAATTACCAGTTAGTAATCCTATGACCAGGAACTATTTAAGTTTAGAGTTATCATCTTTTTAGGTCTCACTATTATGATCTCATCATAATCCATAAAAAGCTTTACTCTAAACTATGGTATATCTTATTTAAACACTTAAATAGATAGAGCCCGTAATAAAAACAAAACAAGTCTTTTATTAATATCAATGAAATCAAAACAGACTACATAAAAGTTATTCCTAAATCCTAATACCTGATTGGACTTAGGACATATTCCTTTCAATCTCCCACTTGTACTAAAGCCAATCACTCTGGTATCTAATACCCATCTAGTCTTTATGACGATCAAAGTGACTTTCAGAAAGTAGCTTTGTGAGTGGGTCTGCTATGTTGTTATGTGTGTCAACTCTATTTCAATATAATACAAAAAATGTTACCGCGCTCCCACTAACCCTTTTGTAGACGCATGGTTCATCTTCGTTTTTGATAAAATCAAACTCTTTGATTGTCTCATCAAAACGAATGTTCCATCTTTCGAGAAGCTTGCTTTAAACCACATATGGTTCGCAGCAGCTTACACACTAGGTTTTCATTTCTCTTGGAAAGAAAACCATCTGGCTACTTGCCAGATCTCATAGTCGTTGTAAGCAGGAATCGCAAGCAAAATCCGAACTGATTATAACAGGGCTACAGGTAAAAGGTTTCATCAAAGTCAATCCATTGCCTTTGTTTGAATTCTTTTGCCACAAGCCTGGCCTTAAAGGTCTCCACCTGGCCCATCTGCTCTAATCATTCTTTTGTATCCCGTATACATAGATTTCATTCCGGATTTCATGACACTATGCCATTTCTCTGAGTCAACACTACTCATAGCCTCATTATAGGTCACAGGGTCGTCATCATCAATGATCGACAACTCATTGTCATTCTCAATGACAAGGCCATATTACCTCTCAGGTTGGCGAGACACTCTCCCTGATCTATGAATGGGCTGTTCCACAAAAGGTTGTTCAGTCAGAACAGGTGTTTCCACTCGACCTGTAGTAGTTTGTGCTTCTTGAACTTCATCAAGTTCAATTTTGCTCCCACTGTTTCCTTCAAGGATAAACTCCTTTTCCAAGAAGGTAGCATGTCTGGAGACAAACACCCGATGATCGGTGTAAAAGTAATACCCTAAAGTCTCTTTAGGATATCCCATAAAACTACATTTTACGGATCGATATTCCAGCTTATCTGGGTCAACTTACTTGACATAAGCTGGACATCCCCAAATCTTAACGTGTTTAAGACTCGGTTTCCTTTCTTTCCATATCTCATACAGAGTTTGAGGAACAGATTTGGAAGGCACCTTATTCAGTAAATATGCTGAGGTTTCCAATGCATAACCCCATAGGAATACTGGAAGATTTACATAGCTCATCATGGACCAAACTATGTCTAACAAAGTTCGATTTCTCCTTTCAGATACCAATCTTGAGGAGTCCACTGGGAGACTATACCATTTACTTTGAGATAATCTAGAAACTCTCCATTCAAGTATTCACCACCTCGATCTAATCGAAGAATTATAATACTATGTTTGGTTTGTTTCTCCACTTCATACTTATATTCTTTGAACTTTTCAAAGGCCTCAGACTTGTGTTTCATCAAACACATATCCGAATCCAGATCTATCATCTATGAAAGTAATGAAGTATGAAAATCCACCCATGGCTTGCTTAGACATTGGTCCATATACATCTGTGTGTACCATTCCTAGAAAATTTGCAGTCCTCTCTCCATGTCTACTAAATGGAGACTGCAGTGCCACAACAAAGTGAGATTTTCATCATCCCTTTTCTTTTATTAGTTTGTTCAATCTGAAGTAAATTATGTCATATATATACAGACCATTATTTAAAGTACCACGTCCATAAAGAATATTATCTCTAAGAATAGAACATTCATTATTCTCAATAATAAATGAAAATCCAGCCAAGTCTAACATGGGAATAATATTCCTCACAATCGAGGGAACAAAATAACAATTATTTAAAACAATAGTCTTGCCCGTAGGCCTATGTAAATGACATGATTCTACATCTTCAGCAGCAACTCTTGCTCCATTTCCCATCAGTAGAATCACCTCCTCTTCCTCAAGAGTCCTACTTCTCCTTGGTCCCTGCAACAAATTGCAGATATGAGAACCACAGGCGGTATCTAATACCCAAGTAGAAATTTGATTTAATAACATATTCACTTCTATCATGAACATACCTGAATCAGAAGCGGTAGTCTCACTACCCTTTTTCTTCTTCAATTCTGCAAGGTAAACCTTGCAGTTCCTCTTCCAGTGCCCCACCTTGTTACAGTGAAAGCAAACAACTTTGCTCTTGGGGTCTTCAGCTTTTGGTGGAACAGGCGTTTTCTAACCTACTTTCTTCTTCTTGGAAGAGTTCCTCTTCTTTTTTTTAGGATTGGAACCTTCACCAATTAGAAGAACAGAACTCTTCTTAGGGGGAAAATTCGATTCCGCAGTCTTCAACATGTTGTGGAGTTCAGGCAGGCTGACATCCAACTTATTCATGTGAAAGTTCACAACAAACTGCGAGAACGAACTCGGAAGCGATTACAAGACCAAGTCTTGGCTCAGCTCCCCATCCATGGCAAAACCAAGTTGTCCAAGACGTTCAATCAAATTGATCATCTTAAGTACATGGTCATTCACAGATGATCCCTCAGACATCCTACAACCGAACAACTCCTTCGATATCTCATATCGAGCTGTCCTCCCAGCCACATCATACAACTCTTGTAGATGTTTTAGGATAGTGTGAGCATCCATATGCTCATGTTGCTTCTGTAGCTCAAAGTTCATGGAAGCTAGCATGATGCATTGAGCAACATTTGTATCATCTATCCACTAACGATACACAACATGTTCATTATTATGTGCATCAATAGCAGGTTCAGTAGGCTTAGGTGAGTCAATCACGTATTCCAGCTTCTCAATCCTGAGAACAATTCTCAAGTTTCGAAGCTAGTCAGCATAATTAGGACCAGTCAATTTGTGAGCATCCAGTATGCTCCTGAGTGATAGTGCAGAAGACATAATGTATATTGTAAATCTGTAAATGATAAACACATAACAACACTTAGCAAATATTCGATTTCATTTTAAAACACTATATGAATCGGGTCTTTATTCATAAGTGGCTCCCACTAGTTTATCTAATTTATTCAACCCCCTACATGAAAAATAAGCATTCATAATGCTAGTGGGAATAGGGATCCTACATTCCATTACACAACCCCGGCTGTGGCACGAAACACCATGAAATGTTCAATAGGCAGACAACTCTTGTCAATTACATCTAATGTTATTCCCTAATCAAACTTTAGCCTCTTGAATAATTGAGTCACGGCTGTGGCACGACAAACTCAATATTCTAAGTCAAGTCTAACCCAACATTCCGTACAATTGAATCAGTCCCCAAAGGCCCACGGCTGTGGCACGTAACGACCTTTAGATTCTTATTCAATGTACACATCTCTATGTAATAGACAAGTATTTCTTACTTCGAAATCAAAGCCCTCGGCTGTAGCACGAAACGACAATGATTTAAAAATAAGAACTACTTTCTATCATGTTGGAAGGCTATGACCGACACAAGCCCGTTGTGTCATTGGCCAATTACTACTTGATATTATTTAATTTTAGAGGGATTATATTACGTTACAATCATAATCATATTATAAAGAGATTCTTCCTTTTAAATTAAATATTTCAAATCAATAATCAATAATCAGATGATTCCCAGATCGGGTGGAGCATTGTCAAGAGGCGTCACTTAATAACCCTTTCTTAGAGATAGAAATCTGTTGTTGACAGAATCATCCTTTCTCTCATATCGAAAATTCATATTCAATTACGTGTTTCACAAACACAAGAATCTCATGATTGTATTCATAATATTGTTCTTAAGGTTATGAAATAATTTCACTATACTAGGTTGTCTAACAAAACGCTTTATGTTCATTTAAGTTCACCTAAATCTATCATCGCATGATAAACTAAGCATATATCACATATATAAACATGAATAAACATCAAGGTAGGCATGTTATATCATCTAGCATATTAGTCTAAGCATTATACATCTCTATGTATCACATGAAGCATTTAAAAGCAATTAAAACAGTCAAAAACAGCTTTAAAACACTTCATGGAAATATAAACAGTTCAAAACTTTTATATAAACTAAAATTGATCACTCTATTAGATCCGTCTCGGAAAAACGAATCCAACGGTATATTGCACGCCCAAAACAGAGTTACGAAACTCCCAGAAAATCAATTTTAATGTAAACAGTTGGGCTGTAACGCATTACAGGAACGCGTTACAAGCCCTGTAACGCATTCCGGTGATGCGTTACAACGGTGTAACGCATTCCGTGAATGCGCCACAGGGGTGTAACGCATTCCCGGAATGCGCGACACCCTTTTTTTTTATTTTTTATTTTTCTGCAGCAGCCGCCGTCTTTTTCTCGGAAAACGAGCCGCCTGACATTCTCTGTCGACTCTGCCATGTCTGTCTTTGCTTTGCTTTCAACACAGCAGCCACACAACAGACACACAAACATATATATATACAACAGACTTACAATTTATATATATATATGATTTATTTAATTGCAAGAAATTCAAAAATTCATAATAAAAAATCTATACATCATAAAATTATGAAAAAAATACCAGACGATCTACAACACTTGTAGAACCCAGATCAACATTCAAAATAATTATGAGAAACGATTTCTCATCAGACAAAATTAATCCATAATATAACTTGTAAAAATCATAATTAATTCATACAAGCACATAAAATTCTGAAATTTTTACCACAGATCTATATGCATACAACCTATGCTCTGATACCAATGATGGATTTTTAATCGTAGCGGGGCATGGCTAAACACTTTCGCACAGACAAAATCCAAATAAAAGCATATAAATCGTGAATTAAAATTTGAGGGATCGAATCTAACCTTTAAAATAATTCGGAGACAACGATCAGAGATCCTTAGCAGTTGCTCCTCAAGTGTGAAGCACTCCACCGGTATCCACCAAGAAAACGATGTTAATGAGGAGGAAGGAGGTGGAGAGAATTGGGTTTTACAAACTTTTTGGGTTTTTTGGGGTTCAAATGAAAATATGGTCTATAATAGTGTATTTATAGGCAAAATTTTCAGCTGAAATTTTCCCATAAATATTATTATTATTATTATCCCATTTATTATTCTCATTAATAATTAAAACACCTTTTAATTATTAATCCTTTTTCTAAACACTTTAGAAATAATTCTCTCTCTTGATTTAATTTCCAAAAAATTAAATCCTTTAATTAATAATATTAAGAACTTTTCTTAATTAATTTATAATCAATTAAATCTCATTTAATCAATTATTAAATTTGCCAATTAATTATTTATTTCATAAATAACTAATTATCAGCCATTATTAATTAATTCCTCCACCATTAAATCATTCTCTTTTATGGTGTGACCCTGTAGGTTCAATATTAAGCCGGTAGTAGAAATAAATAATTATAATAAAACTATTTTATCATTATTTATATAAATTCTATAATTTATTAAATATGATTAATTAATTAATCACATTTATTCTACATCGTGAATGATACTTCTCAGCATATCGCGACTATCCGGATAATATGAATTCACTGCTTAGAATACCAAGAACCTATTCAGTGAATAGTTACCGTACAATAAACTCCTTCTACCCTACAATGTCCCGATTAAATACAAGACATGGATCTCGTGTCAAGCCTATCTAATTTAATCACTTGCTTACCATTTACTATGCGTAGTTCTATGCAAATTATAAACTCCTTTCTAATTTCACTCACTCTGACCAGAGATTTCTGAACTAGCATAAGTGGATCTGCCTTGAACATTCACTTTCTTCACTGGAAGGGGTAGATCCCTTATTGATCATACACTATCTTCGTGTACAAATTCCTATACCCAGAAGAGCCCTAATAATTGTCCCTGGAGACTAAGAACTAAACCAAAGCATAGTTCAGTGTACACAAGGTTACTATGATGACCTCAAGTCTAAGGATACTTGTACAACTATCACTATGTGAACAACTGCTGACACGTGAGTGAACTCCATCAGTTGTTCAGCTGTGCGAGTCATGTTCAGTGAACTTATTCCATAATAAGCACCTACATACTAGCTATAGTGTCACCACACAAATGTCTATGAGAACAGACATCCTTCATAATGAAGCAAGCATAGTATGTACCGATCTTTGCGGATTATTAATTACCAGTTAGTAATCCTATGACCAGGAACTATTTAAGTTTAGAGTTATCATCTTTTTAGGTCTCACTATTATGATCTCATCATAATCCATAAAAAGCTTTACTCTAAACTATGGTATATCTTATTTAAACACTTAAATAGATAGAGCCCGTAATAAAAACAAAACAAGTCTTTTATTAATATCAATGAAATCAAAACAGACTACATAAAAGTTATTCCTAAATCCTAATACCTGATTGGACTTAGGACATATTCCTTTCAATGAAAATTTTACCTATAAATACACTATTATAGATCCTATTTTTATTCGAATCTACGAACCCAAAAACCCATAAATATTATTATTATTATCCCATTTATTATTCTCATTAATAATTAAAACACCTTTTAATTATTAATTCTTTTTCTAAACACTTTAGAAATAATTCTCTCTCTAGATTTAATTTCCAAAAATTAAATCCTTAATTAATAATATTAAGAACTTTTCTTAATTAATTTATAATCAATTAAATCTCATTTAATCAATTATTAAATTTGCCAATAAATTATTTATTTCACAAATAAATAATTATTTAGCCATTATTAATTAATTCCTCCACCATTAAATCATTCTCTTTTTATGGTGTGACCCTGTAGGTTCAATATTAAGCCGGTAGTAGAAATAAATAATAATAAAACTATTTTATCATTATTTATATAAATTCTCTAATTTATTAAATATGATTAATTAATTAATCACATTTATTCTATATCGTGAGGGATACTTCTCAGCATATCGCGACTATCCGGATAATATGAATTCACTGCTTAGAATACCAAGAACCTATTCAGTGAATAGTTACCGTACAATAAACTCCTTCTACCCTACAATGTCCCGATTAAATACAAGGCATGGATCTCGTGTCAAGCCTATCTAATTCAATCACTTGCTTACCATTTACTATGCGTAGTTCTATGCAAATTAGAAACTCCTTTCTAATTTTATTCACTCTGGCCAGAGATTCCTGAACTAGCATAAGTGGATCAACCTTGAACATTCGCTTCCTTCACTGGAAGGGGTAGATCCTTTATTGATCATACACTATCTTCGTGTACAAATTCCTATACCCAGTAGAGCCCTAATAATTGTCCCTGGAGACTAAGAACTAAACCAAAGCATAGTTCAGTGTACACAAGATGACTATGATGACCTCAAGTCTAAGGATACTTGTACAACTAACACTATGTGAACAACGGCTGACACGTGAGTGAACTCCATCAGTTGTTCAGCTGTGCGAGTCATGTTCAGTGAACCTATTTTATAATAAGCACCTACATACTAGCTATAGTGTCACCACACAAATGTCTATGAGAACAGACATCCTTCATAATGAAGCAAGCATAGTATGTACCGATCTTTGCGGATTATTAATTACCAGTTAATAATCCTATGACCAGGAACTATTTAAGTTTAGAGTTATCATCTTTTTAGGTCTCACTGTTATGATCTCATCATAATCCATAAAAAGCTTTACTCTAAACTATGGTATATCTTATTTAAACACTTAAATAGATATAGCTCGTAATAAAAACAAAACAAGTCTTTTATTAAAATCAATGAAATCAAAACAGATTACATAAAGAGTTATTCCTAAATCCTAATACATGATTGGACTTAGGACATATTCCTTTCAGTGTTTACCACCTCTCCCGTACAATAGGATCTATAGTTACAAACAACAATGGTGTGGTGTAGTGTACATGTGCTTTACCTTTTTCCTCCTCCCTGCTATTTCTCCCCTTAGTTGAGGAATCCTCCAAACTATTATATAAGCTTTTATCTCCCCCTTAGAGAAAGAATGTATGCTGTTGTCTAAAGGAGTTCTCATATTTTACTTAGTTGGAAAAGAAATAACAAGTCAGAGTCTGATCAACCATGTCCTTTTAAATGCTGCAAGAATGACTTCACTGTTGATCATTGTTAGGTCACATAACACTGTAGAAGGGGTTTGAATACAGTGTAGAATATAATCAAATCGATTTCAAACACAAGTAATAATAAACATATATATTTGATATAATAAACTCTGTTATAATGGAACTGTTCTCTCTCAGTGATGAACAAATATCACGAGAGCTGCTAGGTTACAATGTATGATCTTCTCGATAATGATAACACATATAGTGTAAACCTATGTCTGTGTTTATATAGTACACAGTTACAAGATAACTTCTAATTGATATGGAATATAATTTTGTCTCCTAAAATATATCAATCAGATATCTTATACGATTCTTTAAGTCCTCTAACTCTTTTCATGCATATCCTCTTTTTGTATTAGTCTCGATCTTATTTCCTGTAAATCAGCTTCCTTCCTTAACTATCAGTCCTCCCGTACTTAAGTTCTGATATCCATCTTATGATATTTATCTTCTGATAATCTAAGTTCTGATATCCTTAAGTTTTGACTTCCAATAAGTACTGATTCCAGTAAGTACTGATATTTCCTGTTTGTTAAGATCTGAAAACTAAATATGAAACATATTAGACATGACATCTCAAATATATCTAACAATCTCCCCCAACTTGTAAATTGTGCAAAATATACAAGTTAATAGATTTGATGATGTCAAAAACATTTAAGTTCAAATGCAATGAGAGTTTAATAAGACTATTAACTACAACTTACAGTCTTTGTAGCTTTACCAACTTCACTAGATCAATCTGAATCCATAATGATTCTTAACAAAATCTCTTACCATCTTGCCTTCAGCTTTCCTCAGAAATTCAACTAACTGTGCTTTGACCTGCATCAGTTCTTCATCTTTACTATCACCAATTTAATAAATGGCTGTTCTAAGAGCTTGAATTGATGTTCTTTCAAGTCCATCACCAAGTCTGATAACTCTAGGATGTGAAGAGTTTTCATTATAATATAAGCATTTTCCTTTCAGAATAACTTCCACCTTAGCAGAATTCTTCAGCATAGGAATTTCTCTTCCATCACCTTCAGTAATCATTGGTATATACTGAGAAGTCTTTGTACAAGAGATTCTAAATAGTTCTCTTATAGCCTTCAAAATGTATTCTGACCATCTTCTTGTAATATCAGATTTTACTTCCAGAAGATAGTGAATACGTTGAAGTTCTCTGACAGACTTCTTTAGCACATCAGTATCAGCTAGTCTGTAAGTTAATCCATCATAGAGAAATAAAATCAATTTCTCCTTTAGATTATCCTTATCATGAGCATCTATCACAATTTGAGCAGACAACACTTTGTCAAGGTGATTTTGTTTGATTTGTTCATATGGTTTGTCTGTCAACATGAAAGGATCTCTTAGAGTAACTTCTACTCCTGTTTATATCTTCTCTTCATTAGAACCTAATCCATCTTTATCTCTAGGTTGCTTGGATCTCAACCCAAATGTTGCGAGTTGATTCATCAAGAGATTGGATTTTGGTTCAATTGGAGTAGCTTTCTTCCATAACAGCTTCTTCTTATCAGCAATTGTCATCTTTTCCAAATTAACTTGATCAGAATTTGCTGTTTCTTCCATAGCTTGCTGTTCTTCATTCTGAGCAACTTGAGCAGTGTCAGAGGTTGTTTTAGATTCTTCAATTACCTTTCTTCTCTTCAGAATTTGAACAGTTTCATCTTCTATCAAATCATCATCATGCATTGTAGTTTGATAGACTGGAATGGAAGAACTTATCTTTTTCTCAATCTTTAAAGGTTCACTAACCTTTTCTTTTCCTTTTGACTTAGGATCAATCTCAGTTTGTGATCTAGTCTTGGACTTTGAAGTCTCAGAATTTGACTTTTCCCTGATCACAATGCCTTTTTCCTTAGGCCTTGGAGGTTTCTTTGTATCAGAAGCTTTAGACTTAAGATTTGTCTTCTTAGCTGCAAATCTAGCTTCTTCCTCCTTGAGAGTTTCCAAATCCATTCCTGGATTTTGTTTCAGAAATAATCTTCTAGCTATCTCCTCATCAAGTGTCTAGATTTTAGGATTTTTGTAATAAACAGTTGTCTGCTTCCCCTTTAGCTTCAGAGTTTGTAAAAACTTCTGAGAGTCTTTAGATCCTGACTGAAACAGAATATCAGAACTTGACATCAAACTTTGCTTATCAGAACTTGACTTCAGACTTTTAGCATTCACATCATCAGAACTTGACTTGTTCTGTGTAGAAGATTTTCCTTGAACTTTTCCTTGACCTCTACTCTTATCAGAGTTTCCCTGGTCATCACCTTTATCATCCTTTTTCTTCAGTATTTTAGTAGGTGAACATTTGGACTTAACTACCTTCTCCCCCTTTTTTGCATCATCAGGAAGTAAGAGAGAAAGAAGAAGTTCAACTGAAGATTGGATTTCTTCCAATTGAGCTTTCTGAGAAACTTAATTAGCCAGGACCTCATCAATTTGGGCCTGTTGCTTCTCTTGAATCTTCTCAATGGTTTCAATTTTCTCAAGCGTAGGTCTGATATATCTATTCTTGTCAAGCTTAAGTTGTAGATCTATATCAGCATGTTCTTTGAGTGTATCGACCTTCTCATGAGTAGAAGAATGTAGACCTTGAAGATGTTTGGTAGATAGAGCAGTGATCTTGAGTTGTGTCTTTAAATCAGCATTTGTGAGCAACTCATCAGCTTTAGCAATATGCTCTGTCAGAATGTTAGAACTTGGAATAAAATCAGTGTCATTCCACTTCTTGGTCCACTCCACACCTCTGTGAGTATCCTCCGAAGGAATAGGTGCTTCCTGTTCAACAAATTTCTTCACCAATTCTTCCTTTCCCAGAATGGGAACTGGAGTCTGTACAGAAACATTGTCTTCAGAACTTGAGGAAGAGTCATTATGTTCTGACAGCACAACAGTGTGTGAAGCAACTGGAGATTCAGGAACAACTTCATTTAAATTCTGAACATCAAAATTTATCTCCAGAGCTGGTGTGGTTGATATATATGGTATCTCAGCATTTAAAATTGGAAAATGAGTTGGAGATTGTTGAGCTTCTGAAGATGAGCTTCCAGATAAAGAACATTTGGTATATTCAAATTATGAATATCTATTTCAGAAGTTGTAGTTTGTTCTTCAGCATCATCTGGAGCTTTAATAGGAGAGACATGAGGTGTTGACACATTATCCTGAGCTTGAGTAGGGAATGGCAGAGCTTCAATTACCACAGGTTCTGATGAGATCAGAGATTCCTGATCCCCTTCCTCAGCTTAAGTTGAATCCTCAGATATAGGCTTGGCCTTGTACCTTTCTGCCCTCATTTTCTTTAGTCTCCTTGCGAGTGAAGGAGTTGCTTTAGCAGCTTCAGAACATACAGCTTCAGATGGAGGAACAACATACTTATATCGAGAAGGCAGACCACATTTCAGATTTATGGGGCTTTTTCAAAGTATCAGAACTTTGAGCTGCAGTTTCTTTCTGAGAAGTAACATTCTCAGCTCCGACTATCACAGGTTCTGATGCATGAACCCGTGCTTCAACTGTTTCTCAAATCATCACAATTTATTATTGACCATAATTTTAATCAAAACATTCATCAAAAGATAAATTTCAAATAGATAAAGTAAAGATTATCAAATTACAATTAGAACATGCACAGTCACATAATATGAGAGAAACAGAGACTAAATCTTGCAATTAAAAGAAATTTCATTAATATATCAAACGAGTACATTTCATGAAATTTATCGATTATATGCAAAAATTACAAGATAGTCCTAGTCTAAGATGCTTAAACATCAACAGCCTTAGTCCTAGTCTAAGAAAACCTATCTACTAGTTCCTCCTGCTGCTGACAAAGAGCAATACAAGACGGATGATCCATTCTTGCTGAAGGAGAGCCTCTCTC
This sequence comes from Apium graveolens, assembly GCF_009905375.1. NCBI lineage: Eukaryota > Viridiplantae > Streptophyta > Magnoliopsida > Apiales > Apiaceae > Apium > Apium graveolens. The sequence continues at coordinate 196,175,005 of NC_133656.1, read as the reverse complement.
CTTTCTTCTTCCAATCGATCAAGATGGAGCAGGAAGTCCATCGAAAAGAACAAGAGGTCTGTGTGAACCTCTTGTGGAACAGAGTTTCAGAGCTCTTCAGGAATGGCGGTGACATGCCACTCCTGTTGCCAGTCATCATAACTCAACTCTATATTGAAGGTTTCATAGTTCATGAACAAGTTGAAAAGAACCATTTTTGTTTATGAAGAAGAAAAATGATAAGAATTAAAAGAGAGAGTGAGTTTGTGAGAAAATGGAAGATGATTTGGATGAGATGAATTGTCGATTTAAATGGCCAATGGAATACCAAGGGACGCGAGGACTGTTTAACGATTAAGAGAAAAAAAATGATGCCTCATCTCCCTAGACCGATGTGTAATAATAACAGTCAGTAAAAAGTTAAAGCAGGAGTTAATGGGCACAAGAAATAAACAATAATTACTGTGCACATGCAGTTTTTCAAGACTAACACGTTTACCACTAACCCATAATGATTATGACTGTTTTTATTTTACCCAAATATATTTTGATTTAAATATGACTGTTTCAGATCGTACCACAAATAAGTCAAGTAAAGAATAATGCCACATAAGCATCAAGGATTCCATCAGGATTTAATATCAGAACTTAAACTTATATCAGATTTTAACAGTCATCAGAATATGGCTTTTGAACTCAAAAAGTGAATATCTTTTTCTGTGTTTCTTTATACAAATACTGACTTGTGTTCTTCAGAGTTTAATCATCAGAACTTCCATCAGAACCCGACCTCAGAATTTATGCAAATGACACTTAACTGTTTGTCAAAAACAACAAATCACCATAGTAATTTTCATCAATCATATGGAGTGAAAGTGTGTGCATTCAACAAAATATCAGATAAAGATTAAAGTCTGATAAACTTCAGTACATCTTAGAAATAAGGCATAACTAAGAAAAGTGCTTAAAATCTGTCATCAATCATGAAGTCTACTATATAACAAATTTATGCAAGAGTCCACCTCAACTGTTTGTGCTCATTTTATGCATCTTTTGAACTTCCTTTTTGCAGTGGCTTCTCAGTGTAAGTGAGTCACGACTGCTTATCAGAATTTATGCTGTTGTCATAGTATTTCTCCAGTAATCAGAGAATGTGAAAAGTCACCAAGAAAATTTATTTGCTTTTCTAATGCATATTACTTAATAGCAGCAATGCACTTGGGCCTTCCCTTCCACTGATAAGTGAGGTTCATTCTTAAGTTTTACTGACATCAGAATCTGACAGATAAGAAGCAAGAATCTAGTTTGTGACTTAGTAATAAGATACACAAAGTAAACTTGACTAAGTTCAAAATCAGAATTTGTTTGTGTTAATGAGTTTCCACATAAACAACTAATTCAAACATGGGATTTCTAGTAAGTTAAAGACTACTAGGTCAACATCTAGCACAATTATCCTCATTGGATTGAATAGTCACATAACATTTAAAACACTATCAGAGTTTAAAGATCCACATCAGATAACAATCAGTATTTAATGAATTTCAATTAAAGAATAGATTTCATGAAGATAAGACAATCTGTAAACACTGATCATAAAGTCTGATGTATGAGAACAAAAACTAAGCAGATTTAGAGAAAGAACCTGAAACCATTCCAAGTTCATTTACCAGTCTTGTAAAAGTAGCTTCACATAATGGTTTGGTGAAGATATCTGCTAGTTGTTAATCTGTTGGAACAAAATGCAATTCCACTGTACCTTCTATCACATGTTCCCTTATGAAATGGTACCTAATGCTGATGTGCTTTGTCATTGAGTGTTGAACTAGATTACCTGTCATATCAATATCACTTTGATTATCACAGTAAATAGGGATTTTAGAAAATTCTAACCCATAATCCAGTAACTGATTCTTCATTCAAAGAATCTGTGCACAACAGCTTCCTGTAGCAATATATTCTGCTTCTGTAGTTGATGTGGAAATTGACTTCTGTTTCTTGCTAAACCAAGAAACCAATCTGCCTCCAAGAAATTGGCAGCTTCCACTAGTGCTTTTCCTGTCTATTTTGCATCCTGCAAAATCTGCATCTGAGTAACCTATTAGCTTAAAATCTAATTCTCTAGGATACCACAATCCCAGATCAGCTGTACCCTTAAGGTAATTGAGAATTCTCTTCACAGCTATTAAATGGGGTTCTCTTGGATCATCCTGAAATCTTGCACAAAGACATGTATCATACATGATATCAGGTCTACTTGCAGTTAAATAGAGTAAAGAGCCAATCATACCTCTGTAGTTAGTAATATCTACTAATGAACCAGTATCTTTATCTAACTTGGTTTCAGTGGCCATGAGAGTGGATGCAGTTGAACAATCTTGCATTCCAAATTTCTTCAGTAAATTTCTGGTATACTTGGATTGACAAATAAAAGTACCTTCTTCACTTTGCTTGACTTGAAGGCCCAAAAAATAGCTGAGTTCTCCCATCATACTCATTTGATATCTTGACTGTATTAGCTTTGCAAACCTCACACAGAGTTTGGCATTTGTAGAACTAAATATGATATCATCAACATATATCTGTACCAAAAGTAAGTCCTTTCCATGGTTGAGGTAAAACAATGTTTTATCAATTGTACCTCTGTGAAATCCACTTTGCAGAAGGAATTGAGCTAAAGTCTCATACCATGCTCTAGGAGCTTGCTTAAGGCCATAAAGTGCTTTGTCAAGCCCATAGACATGATTTAGAAATTTTGAATCTACAAAGCCTGGAGGTTGTTCAACATAGACCTCTTCTTCCAATTCTCCATTACGAAAAGCACTTTTTATATCCATTTGAAAGACTTTAAACTTTTTGTGAGCAGCATAAGCCACAAAGATCTTAATGGCTTCTAATCTTGCAACTGGTGCAAATGTTTCATCATAATCAATACCCTCCTGTTGAGAGTAGCCTTTAGCAACCAACCTTGCTTTATTTCTTATAATTATGCCATCACTATCAGTTTTGTTTCTGAACACCCATTTTGTGCCAACAACTGATCTGTTCTTTGGTCTTGGCACTAGGGTCCAGACTTTATTTCTTTTAAATTCATTTAACTCTTCCTGCATTGCTTGCACCCAATCAGCATCTTGAAGAGTTTCTTCACTTTCTTTGGTTCAGTCTGAGATAGAAAAGAATGATAGAGTCATTCATTTGATGTTGCAGTTCTAGTTCTAACACCTGCTTCAGGATCTCCAATAATTAATTCAGGTGTATGTGATTTGGTCCACTTTCTTGCAGATTGAAGTTGACTTCTAGAACTGGATCCTCTCCATGATCCATGCTGTCTCCATCACCATTTTCTGATGCTCCCCCTGTAGTTATGCTCTCTGAGACTTCAGAATTTGACTTGGATCCTTTAGGATTTAAAGTATCAGAGCTTCCAGAATTATCAGAATTTAACTCATCAGAACTAGATGAATCAGAACTTAAAGAGCCAGTGACAGCTTCTGATGCTTCTTGAGAGTCTTGAGATGTGGTAGGATCTTCAGCTTGCTCCCCCCTGGACAGGTGCATTTTCCTTTGGAGTTGTTACCACAGATTCAATGACATCAGTACTTACAGGATCAGAGTTTAAGTCATCAGAATTTACAAAATCAGAATTTAAGTCTTCATTTTCAAATCTCAGATGATCGTGATCATTGAAATCTTCAAGTCCAGTGATCTTCTTATCACCAAAAGTTACATTGATAGATTCCATGACAACCCTTGTTCTTAAATTATAGACTCTGAAGGCTTTTGTAGAAAGTGGATATCCAATAAAGATTCCTTCATCAGCTTTTAGATCAAATTTTGACAGCTGCTCAGGATGAGTCTTAAGAACAAAACACTTGCAACCAAATACATGAGAGTATTTCAGATTTGGCTTCTTTTTCTTCACCATCTCATATGGTGTTTTTTCTTGCTTGTTTATGAGTGTTGCATTCTGTGTAAAACAAGCAGTCTGCACAGCTTCAACCCAAAAGTAGGTTGGCAGCTTTGCTTCATCAAGCATAGTTCGTGCAGCTTTAATAAGAGTCCTGTTCTTTCTTTCTACAACTCCATTTTGCTGTGGAGTTTTAGGTACAAAAATTCCTGTTTGATTCCATGCTCTTTGCAGAACTCTTCCATGATTGCATTCTTGAACTCAGTGCCATTATCACTTCTTATAATTTTAACAGAATCTTTGACCAACTTATCCAGCTGTCTAACATGATCAGTTAGAGTAAATGCAGTTTCATTCATCTTGTGCAAGAAGTACACCCAAGTGTACCTTGTGAACTCATCCACTATAACCATAACATATTTCTTCTTTGCAATAGACATGACATTGACTGGACTAAATAGATCAACATGCAGTAGGTGATAAGGCTCAAGAATTGATGACTCAGTTTTGCTATTGAAAGAAGATTTTCTTTATTTTGCCTTTTAACATGAATCACAAAGGTCATCAGGAGCAAATAATGATTTTGGTAGTCCTCTCACAAGATCTTTCTTTACAAGCTCATTTATGTTGTTGAAGTTTAAATGAGAGAGTCTTTTATGCCAATTTCAGCTTTCTTCAATTGATGCTCTACTCAACAGACAGACTGCAGAACCATCAGAACTTGTTGAAAGTCTGGCTTCATAAATGTTACCATGCCTGTAACCTTTCAGAACCACTTTGCCTATAGAATTGCTTACAGATTTGACTAGCACTCAGCAGATTGTGTTTAAGTCCTGAGACAAGAGCTACTGTTTCAATGATAACATTCCCAAGATTAATATTTCCATATCCCAGAGTTTTTCCCATGTTGCCATCTCCATAAGAAACTTCTGGGGCAGCTTTCTCCATGAAGTCTGAGAGCAGAGCTTTATTTCCAGTCATAAGTCAAGAACATCCACTATCCAGTACTAGGATGTTTCTCCTGTTGCCCTGCAATCACAAAGATCACTAATGGTTAATTTTAAGGACCCAGACTTGCTTGGATCCATTGGCCTTTTTAAGTTTGTTGGCATTTGCAGCGGATTTAATATCAGAGTTTATGCTAACATGCTGTTTATCAGAACTTATATCAGACTTTGCATCAGACTTTACACTAGAAGGAATTAAAGGAACTTTCTTCAAAGAAGGTTTTATTTGATAATAATCATATTATAAACTATGATATTCCTTACAAGTATAAATGGAATGCCATAAACTTCTATAATGAAAACAAGGATTTTGTGGCTTAAACCTAATAGACTGACTCTTAACTCCTGACTTAGGAGGTAAAGAGTTTATATTCTTATTCTTCCTGCAAAAAGAAGCAAGATGGTTAGAGTTTCCACAGTTATAATATTTCTTTCTAGGAGCATTAGGAACAGGCATATAATTATTAATTTTATTCACACCTTCCTTTCCATTCCTATTTTTCTAGCTGGTTAACCTTGTTAACATTCATTATTTCTTTCAGCTTATGCTTAAGCTGCTTCTTTGTCATTAAGCCTATGTTGACTTCAGCTGGTTTATCCAACTCTAATTTGTCAGAAGTTGACTTCTCTTTAACTTCTGTCACATACTCTTTCATCTTTTCAGAATCAGACTATACAGTTTTAGCTACAAACTTAACAGGATTTACCTTTGGCTTAACAGTTTGTTTAACAAAAATTGGCTCAATTTGTTCAGTTCCTTTTTCACTTTTATCATCTCCATAACCTAAGCCCTCTTTCCAGTTTCCACTACTTAATAAATTCTGAGTTGTTCTGCCAGAGTTAGTCCAAGTCCTAATAATCTCTTTTTCCATTTTCTAACTCAGTTTTGAGAGATTTATTCAATTTTAGCAATTCATCTCTAACATAAAAAGTATCATCTCTCTTTCTGAGTTTGATGGAACATAACTAACTTCTTTTCTAAATAATCATTCCTTTTCTTAAAAACAAGATTTTCAGAAGTTAATCTTTCACATGTTAAAGTTTGATCTCTGTAGCTAATAAACATGGTTTTAAGATATAATCTCAAATCAGTAATATCATTAGTATGAAAGACATAAGTTGTTTGAGGTACCTTTAATTCAGCAGTTTCAGGGCTGCCATCAGCATTTGCCATTAAAGCATAGTTCACCTCATCTTCAGAATCTGAAGTATTTGTCCAACTTTTCTTCTTTGTGACAAGTGCCTTGCCTTTGTCACTTTTTTCTTTCTTGCAGGCAGGAGATATGTGGCCTCTTTCACCACAGTTGTAGCATTTGACATTTGAGTTATCTCCTCTGTAAACTTTGCACCTTTGCCTTCAGATTTTCTGAAACCTTTCTTATCAGTACTTTCACCTTTCTTGAAAAACTTCTTTCCCCTTCTGAATTTCCTTTTCCTATAGGCTATCTTTGTGATACCCTTCACCATAAGAGCACACAATTTCATCATCTCTTCATCAACATCTATTTCAGGTAAACTTTCAGTTTCTGAATCATCATCATCAGAACTTGATGATTCTGAATCAGACTTTGTGATGAGAGCTTTTCCTTTGCCTTTCTTTGAGACAACCACTTTGGGGAATTCCTCCTCAGCCTTAAGAGCAATTGTCCTTGACTTTCTCCCATATCTCTTGCTTCTTTGATCCATCTCAAGTTCATAAGTCTTGAGCATACCATAAATTTCATCAAGAGTAGTTTCATCAAAAGCATAGTTGTCTCTTATAGTAGTAGACTTCAAATCCCAACTTTCAGGAAGAGCTAAAAAGAATTTTAGATTTGAATCTTCAAGTTCATATTCCTTGTCCACCAGTGACAGATCATTCAAGAGTTTGACAAACCTGTCATATAAGTCGGTTAATGACTCATCACTTTTTGAGTCAAAGTGCTCATACTCTTGAGTGAGTATAGTCCTCCTATTCTTCTTGATTGCATCAGTTCCCTGGCATCTTGTCTCCAAAGCATCCCATATCTCCTTTGCAGTCTTGTAATGAATTACCCTGTTTGACATGACATTATTAATGGCACTATGCAGCAAATGCCTTACCTTTGCATCCTTGGTAATAGATGAGATATCTTCAGCTGTATACTCACTTTTCTCCTTTGGTATGGTCTTTGCTGGCTGATCTGCAACTATAACAGAGAGCTTGGTTGGCTTATGCGGTCCTTCATTAATTCTGTCAAGGTATTCTGGATCAGTAGCTTCCAGAAACATAACCATCTTCACTTTCCATATGGGGTACTCAGAAGGTCTCAGTATGAGAACCCTAATAGTCTCATATCGATTGTGGATTTGAGTGTTTTTAGTTTCTTCAGTTTTGGTGGGCTTGGTTGGATTTTCTGCTTCTTCAGACATGATTGTTTGGATCTTTACTGTATGTGTGTTAACAGATAGGCTCTGATACCACTTGTTAGGTCACACAACACAGTAGAAGGGGGTTGAATACAGTGTAGAATACAATCAAATCAATTTCGAACACAAGTAATAGTAAACAGATATATTCGATATAATAAACTCTGTTACAATGGAACTGTTCTCTCTTAGTGATGAACAAATATCACGAGAGCTGCTAGGTTACAATGTATGATATTCTCGATAATGATAACACATATAGTGTAAACCTATGTTTGTGTTTATATAGTACACAATTACAAGATAACTTCTAATTGATATGGAATATAATTCTATCTCCTAAAATATATCAATCAGATATCTTATACAATTCTTTAAGTCCTCTAACTCTTTCCATGCATATCTTCTTTTTGTATTAGTCTCGATCTTCTTTCCTATAAATCAACTTCCTTCCTTAACTGTTAGTCCTCCCGTACTTAATTTCTGATATCCATCTTCTGATATTTATCTTCTGATAATCTAAGTTCTGATATCCTTAAGTTCTGACTTCCAGTAAGTACTGATTCCAGTAAGTACTGATATTTCCTGTTTTTTAAAATCTGAAAACGAAACATGAAACATATTAGACATGACATCTCAAATATATCTAATAATCATCATGCTCACCAATCTTCCCAACTCCTTATACCTCCCAAATATGAGATCACTAATTGTTACCAATTGTTAGCTCCCAACTGGTTAGGTCCCGAAGTATTCTAATCCAATCTGTAAGTGTTAGGTCCCTAAGAGTTAGGTTCCAATCATAAACAGATTCGAGACCCGAAGTATCAAGAACCATGTTTAGGGATAGGGAATGGGATATGGTGTTTCTCTTTCTTCCTCACTGTGAGTGTGTGATTCTGTTTTGTGTACCTCACATGTGTTTCACTCTTCTCTCCATTCATGTTTACACTCATTCTCACAAGTTTATCACTCCTCTCATAGCTCCAAATCCAGTTGTACCTGCAAGGAAAATCACCTTATCCATCCTTAAGGAGGTCACATGTGGTGCAATGGGAGTTCGCAAATCCCCATCCTTGTTAGACTTGTCAGATGAATCCGAGTCATAATCTACAAGTTGCTAGTTTCCCTTTTAGGGTTCCAGATTTGAACTCTGGGAAGGTAAATAATGATCCAAAGAATTTAGCATAAAGATAAAAGTTTCCTTCTAATGTATTTGAAGACATTTCCTTATGACTCATCAGGTAATATCTGAATCATTGTTAACAAGTTGCCGATCTGCACCTATGTCAGATCCACTATCCGCAGAGGCATCCAGGTTTACTAGTCCTGGGGAGGTAGACACTGACCACTGACATATGACTATTGGATCAGTATCCCCTCCCAACACTTATAAAGGCAATTGGTCCATTAAAGAACCTTGAACAATCGAATCTGACCTTAAAATGGTCGAGACTCTTATTTTCGTAAACTCATCCTTTGTGTGTGTAACCTTTCCTTGTGCATCAAGAATTGTTTATGTTTGAGGTGGTGACACTACATCGGATACCCTGGCCGATAGGCGAATTTCAATAGACGCACCCTGTTGAGAGGATGAATCTAATAACTATTTTTGTGCCTTTTCAGCCATTACATCTTTTTGAAAAGATGTATGGGGGCTAGCAGTTATCTCAGCTTAAATACTACTCATCTTTGTAGGAGACATAGCTGATGGGTTGACTTCAGAACCTTCCTTATGTGGTGCACTAAGGCACTTTCTTCCTCACGCTCATTCATACTTCATTTTAGTGGTAAGAGAGTGTTGTTTGGTTCTGTTTCTGTATTTGTCTTTACATTCTGGGATAGAAGTTGTGGGTTTTCAACCTCATGACTATCAAATGAAAGAAGGCCATTGGAGGCTGAACCTGTATCATAGAACATATGGCAATGTAGAGATAAAATGCATTTAAGATCTATAATGAATGAAAGTTATGCATTTAATCTTTTGAGAGAAATGATGTACAATAGTGTTTTCAAATTTTTTTAATGAAATAAGCAATCACCACTATAGAAATAAGTTTGATTTTCTCCTAAAATTGTTCGAGTGCATAAATATATTTTTATGCCTAAAAATATAATTGATTCGATAAGACACAGACTGATGACCTAGCAGTATTAAGAAGAGAAATAAAGATTTTGTCTTTCAAGATGAATGTTTTTTATAAAAGCATCGATCAATTAGGGTAAAGTCTAAGAAATTCTCATTCATATCAAAAGCTTCATAATCTATTGATAAGTGGATTTTATATCTACTTGGAACACTTCATTAAAGGATTAAGTTAGTATTTTGGACTCAAGTTGTTGGTATTTTTGATGTGTTTTTGCGTTATTGCATTTCAGGCAACCGTTAAATAAAGAAAGGAGATTTTCAAAGAAATATGCTGAAACAAGATCAGAATTAGAAGCCTAAGTCATTCTCATATTATAGAGAATCTCGTTAGCTTCGCGTGGGCAGTTGAATCGCCTAATTATGACGAGCAGAACTCAAGATATGGCCAAAACAAGATTTGTCAGAAAAATTCCAGAATGTCAGCGCGGCCGCGCCCGATTTCTGCCCCAGAATCCTTATTTTAGTCGAAATTGAAGATTTTGAGAGTCCTGGTCATCCTGGAGCCTATATATACCCATAAAAAGACGTTTTTAACAAGAAGGAGGCCTGAGAGAGCAATAAGAAGACCTAGAGAGCACGAGAAGGCTACGGAGAAGAATACTTTTATTTTCTTTAATATAGTTGATACTTGGATGCTCGTTTTCGATTTGTTCTGGAACCCTAACACTCTTATATTGTTTCTTATCGTGCTTTCATAGGAACTCATGGTGACGATGAGTTCGATTATGAACTAATCATTATCATGGGGTTTTAACGGATTTACTTATGGATTTCTTTAGTTAATTTATTTTAATATCTTGGTATGTGGTGATTGATTGATATCCTAGTATTGGCTGTGCTTATTCGTCTTATGTGCATAGCTAACATATAAGATAACGTGTTAATCTCTATTGAAGCGACAGTGAATATAGAGGTTTAGAACTTGCCATGCTAGCATAGGTTCATGTATTTGTTATGCATGATTCGTAGGTAATTTTAACCATCTTACTTGCCCTATGTAATCACAATAGATAACTTGCGCATTAAACCGTTATGTTTTCAATTCTTATAGATATATAAGGACTAAGCATAATTGGTGTCTATCCAACTTCTATCTCTTTTGTGGATGCTTGGTAGTAGGGTATTCGTACAATGAAAGTTGGCGTTTACTAGTTTCGTGTTATCTGATTAGTGTCATCACCATTATATGCTAAGGTTAAGAACAAAAAGGCTATTAAATGAAGTATTTAATGAAGTTAGGATCCCATATTTGTCATATATAGTAATTTAACCTCAATTCTCTTAGTTAATGTTATTTAGTATAATCTCTTAGTTTAATCAAATCCCAATTTGTTATTTGTCTTAGCATTGAGCGATAACCATACATTGTTGCATAGACGCATAAATTGAACTTAACTTAAACTAGTCTCTGTGGGAATGAATCTGATTTATATCTTATACTACTTGCGAAGGCGTATACTTGCGTGTAATTTTAGCGCGTCTTTTCGCCCTAACAAGTTTCTGGCGCCGCTGCTGGGGACTCGGTGTTGATTTTTAGTTTATGTGCTTGTCATTAGTGGTCGCTAAAGTTCACTGACTCAGATTCTTTTACTTTCACGGTTTATTTGTTTGTGTTTCAGGTACTCATTACAATGGGAGATCCAGCAGCACGAACGAAATCCTTGATGGATTTTTCTCAACCCAAGATCAATGACATTCAATCTAGCATTGTTAGGCCAACTATCACAGCTAATACGTTTGAGATCAAGCCTGTCATAATTCAATGGGTGCAGAATTCAATCCAGTTTGGGGGTTCTTCAACAGAAGATCCCAATATGCACATTAGGGATTTCATTGAGATCTGCGACACCTTCAAGTTCAACGGTGTTTCTGAAGATGCTATGAAGCTGAGACTATTCCTATTCTCTCTGAGGGACAAGGCTAAGAGCTAGTTACACTCTCTACCAGCTTGTTCGATTACTACTTGGGAAGATCTTGCTCAAAAGTTTCTCATAAAATTCTTCCATATGGCAAAGACAGCTGCAATCAGGAATGCTCTTACTCAATTTGTGCAACAAACGGGAGAATCTTTGTGTGAAGCTTGAGAGCGCTACAAGGAGATGCTTAGGAAGTGTCCTCATCATGGAATGCCTAATTGGATGATCATCAATTGCTTCTATAACGGTTTGGGAGCACAGTCAAGACCCATGATCAATGCAGCATCAGGTGGAGCATTATGCGAAGAAAGCTATTAGGAAGATTATGATCTAATTGAACTGATGCCTGCTAATGAATATCAGTATCCAACTCAGAGATTGCCACATGGCAAGGTAGCAAGAGTTCTTCAAGTGGATACAGCTACGACTATCACTGCTCAACTAAAAGAGTTATCTATGAAGATCGATTCTCTAGCTAACTATGGTGTTAATCAGATAACCAGTGTTTGTGAGCTATGTGCAGGTTCGCATGCGATGGAGCAATGCGCTATATCTAGTGAATCAGCTCAGTTTGTGAGCAACTTTCAGAGATCGCAGCAACCAGTTCCAGACATTTATCATCCTGACAACTGGAATCATCCTAACTTCAGCTGGAGTAATAATCAGAATACGATGCAACAACCCTTCCAGCAGTTTGGAACAAGCAATTCAATCCTCCTGGTTTTCAGCAACAATTTGCACCAAGACAACAACTTCAACTTCAATAATGAACTCATGATGCAAGTCAATCTTCGAATGAAAAATCTGAATTGGAGGAGTTGAGGCTTATGTGCAAAAACCAGGCTCTTATATGCCAAAGCCAGGCTATTTCTATCAAGACTCTGGAGAACAAGATAGGATAAATTGCTAACGCCTTATTGAATCGACTACCAGGAACGCTTTCTAGTGATACAAAAGTTCCAGGCGAGAGGGAAGTCGAAGAACAGGTTAAGGTAATTACATTGAGGTCTGGACAGGTTGCAAGCCCTGAAAAATCTCAAGTTCCAGAATCAAAAGTTTTAGCTGAGGAAGATGTGCAGAAGGAAGCAGAAGTGGAACCAAGGAAGACTACTGTTGAGCACACTCCTCCTGAGGGTAATACATGGGAGAAACAGATCTATCCTCCACCTCCTTTTCCTAAGAGGCTGCAGAAGAAAAAGATGGATAAGCAGTTTGAGAAGTTTCTGGAGGTGTTCAAGAAACTTCATATCAACATACCTTTCGCTGAAGATCTTGAACAGATTCCTAGCTATGCGAGGTTTATGAAAGGTATTCTCTCTCAGAAAGTGAAGCTCGATGACTTAGAGACCGTTGCTCTTACGGAGGAATGCAGTGCTGTGCTGCAACATAAGTTATCTCCAAAGCTTAAAGATCCTGGAAGCTTCACTATTCCTTGCACCATTGGAAACTTTTCGTTCGATAAGTGTTTATGTGATTTGGGAGCTAGCATCAATCTGATGCCCTTGTCTATCTTCAAAAAGCTTGGTCTACCTGATCCCAAGCCGATATATATGTCCTTGCAGTTGGCTGATCGTTCTATTACATATCCACGAGGCATTGTGGAGGATGTGTTGGTCAAGGTGGACAAACTTATGCTGACTTTGTAATTCTTGACTTTGAGGAGGATATGAAGATTCCCATTATCTTGGGGAGACCATTCTTAGATACATGCCGAAATATGATTGATGTACAAAATGGAGAGCTTAAAATGAAGGTTCACGATCAAAAAGTCACTTTTAATGTGTTCAAGGGAATAAAGTTACCCACAGCTAAAGAGGAGTGCTTTAAAGTAGAGTGGGTCGACTCTGTCATGAATTCGGAGCTTGAGTAATTGCCAAAGTCAGGTACCTTAGAGAAAGCTTTAATAGGGGATTTCGTTATTGAAGATGAAGAAGGAGCAGGGCAACTGCATGTTTTGAATGCACCTCCGTGGAAGAGGAAGTTGGATATGCCATTCAATTCTCTTGGGTTAGCAGAGCTGGAAATTTCTCAGGAGCGTCTCGAACCGTCGATTGAAGAAGCTCCCACACTTGAGCTCAACCCACTACCAGATCACTTGAGTTATTCATTCTTAGGTGCACCCCATGACAAGGTGTTGGGATATATTTTTGATGATGTCGAGGGTGGCCGAACGGATCCTCCCGTGCCTACAGAGGGTTCTTCTCATGCACAACAGGTAGTTGTTAGGACTGGTGTTGGTGATGAGTAGTGCAGGCGAGTGACTAGGCGTATGAAGGCCATGCACAACATTCATCGTTATTTTGTTGTAGATTTGACACAGGCTTTGGGCACTATTTTCTGAGACACTGGTGTCGAGGTTGATTGGCCACCTGATCCTCCACCTGAGGAGGGTGATCTTTCCGACGACTAGGTATGCCTGAAATCCTTATTATTACCTTCATTGAGGACATTGAAAATTTTAAGTTTGTGGGTGATAATGTAAGGATTAGTTTGTGTGTGTCCATATAGTTCATATAGATTCGTGTTGCATATAGTTGTATTTCATTCGTAATGTTGCATGATTGTTCATATAGGACATATTTGTTTGTTTTTTATGTGATTTCATATAGTTGCATTTGCATGCATATTTAGCATGATCCCTTAAGATGAACTATGCTATTTGATAAGTTGATGTTGATTTGAGTGTGGTGATGACGAATATAGGGATGTTTAAGTCTTAAAAAAATTGATTTACATGCCAGAAGAAATTTTTTCACAAAGTCTTATAAGATTGCTTTTGATCTAGATCATAATTATGCTTGTTTATTAGTTGAGATTTAATCACTGGTTTATGTTTAGAATTTTTGCTATTCTCGTAATGACAAAAGAACACTGAATGTTTTAAACTAGAGAAAAGCTTGGATTTCATTGCTAGTTGTTGTAAGGCTAGGAGTCAAATGGCTAGTAGCCGGCTCATTTATATGAGTAGTCTAGGGTTGAATGAGATGGAGCGAAACACACTCATTCAGAAATTGTTGAAAAAAAAGAGAAAAAAAAAGGAAAAGAAAAAAAAGTATGTGTTATGCATAATTGATCAAGAGTGAGCTCTTTAATACTCGAGTTACTAAGTTCTTAGGGGACTTTGTGTCTAGTGACCTAAGGCTTTTCATAGTCTTGGATCCGCTAACCTAACGCTCGCTACATGGGTATTATTGCATAAGTCTTTTGTGGCCCTCATTCATTGCACGATCAAGTAAGCATCTTTGTTATGTGTTCAATAATAGCGTGAATCCTTGTATAACTTTAGTAGGAAGGAGGTGTTGTGAGTCATTATGCGTTTAACATCTATTCTGTATATAAACTTGTGATTGTTGGATGAAAGATAAGTTATGGTTATTGATCTAGTTTCGAGAGCATATCGGTTAAGCATCCATACACGCACGTTTCTGGTTTGTGAGTTGGTTTGTGGGATTTATTCGAGCTCTATTTTGAGTCATTGCATTCTTAGAGGCATTGGCTTATTCATTTGGTTATGGTTATTCTGAGGGGATCGATTGCATTATCATTTAGTTGCATTCACGTAGTTGCATTCATGCGTTAGGTTTGTTTTATAGTTTTGAGTCTGTTTATGCTTGAGGACAAGCATCGATTCAAGTTTGGGGGTGTGATAAGTGGATTTTATATCTACTTGGAACACTTCATTACAGGATTAAGTTGGTATTTTGGACTCAAGTTGTTGGTATTTTTGACGTGTTTTTGCGTTATTGCATTTCATGCAACAGTTAAATGAAGAAAGGAGCTTTTCAAAGAAATATGCTGAAAATAGATCAGAATTAGAAGCCTAGGCCATTCTCATATTTTAGAGAATCTCGTTAGCTTCGCGTGAGCAATAAGAAGACCTAGAGAGCACGAGAAGGCTACAGAGAAGAATACTTTTGTTTTCTTTAATATAGTTGATACTTGGATGCTCGTTTTTGATTTGTTCTTGAACCCTAGCACTCTTATATTGTTTCTTATCATGCTTTCATTGGAACTCATGGTGACGATGAGTTCGATTATGAACTAATCATTATCGTGGGGTTCTAACGGATTTACTTATGGATTTCTTTAGTTAATTTGTTTTAATATCTTGGTGTGTGGTGATTGATTGATATCCTAGTATTGGTTGTGCTTATTCGTCTTATGTGCATAGCTAACATATAAGATAGCGTATTAATCTGTATTGAAGGACATTGAATATAGAGGTTTAGAACTTGCCATGCTAGTATAGGTTCATGTATTTGTTATGCATGATTCATAGGTAATTTTAACCATCTTACTTGCCCTATGTAATCACGATAGATAACTTGCGCATTAAACCGTTATGTTTTCAATTCTTATAGACATATATGGACTAAGCATAATTGGCGTCTATCCAAGTTCTATCTCTTTTGTGGATGCTTGGAATTAGGGTATTCGTACAACGAAAGTTGGCGTTTACTAGTTTCGTGTTATCTGATTAGTGTCATCACCATTACATGCTAAGGTTAAGAACAAAAAGGCTATTCAATGAAGTATTTAATGAAGTTAGGATCCCATGTTTATCATATATAGTAATTCAACCTCAATTCTCTTAGCTAATTTTATTTAGTATAATCTCTTAGTTTAATCAAATCCCAATTTGTTATTTGTCTTAGCATTGAGCGATAACCATACATTGTTGCATAGGTGCATTAATTGAACTTAACCTAAACCAGTCTCTGTGGGAACGGATCTGATTTATATCTTATACTACTTGCGAATGCCTATACTTGCGTGTAATTTTAGCGCGTGTTTTCTCCCTAACATCTATCTCTATAAAATTATTACCAACAATATTGTTTATTGATAAATAATCTTAATAAGACTGATTATGATGCTGATTTTAAATTGTAGTGAATCTTTTAGATATTGTAACTCATATAAATTCACTAGAACATAAAATCTCACAATTATCTGCAGCAAAAGATTAACAATATATCATTGACTGATACTTGTCAAGTACTTCAGATACGAATAATTATGTTGCATCCTACTTTAATATAAGTTAAATAATGAAACTGATTTGACATGGAATTGTCGAACATCGTAATTCAAATATATTAGAGTAAGATATAAATGAATTAAATACCAATTATCTATCAACTAGACATTAGCATTCAATTTCATATTCTCTACAATTGTTAACTCCTAACAACTGCAATATCTCAAACAATATTGGTTCGATAAATAAAGCAACATTAACCAACATTGTCTTGTTTGCAATCTTAGAGAATCATTCTAAGTTCCACATACTTTGATCCATTGAGTAATGCATCTATTATCAAAGTGTTATGAATTTGCAAATAAGTATAAAAATTATTCTAACTTGACAACATATGGTTACTTCTAATAAAGAAATATCCATATTGACCATAGTTGTACTTAAGAAAGATCTTTACACCTTTGTATATTAGTTTAAGTGACTGATGATAAGCATTGATTACTTAGAGGAGTTCTAAGTAATGCCACAAATACTAATACTTCACAATTAGTTCATAGTTAAACTCTTAACTAGATATCATTAACTGATATAAGTCAAGAATTTACACACAACTAATCATGCTACAATCATGATTCTGATTTCAGTAAATTCTTGAGATGTGAACATTGCTAAATTCACTAACACCAAAATCTCATAATTTATTTATAATACACAAGTCACAATCAATATACTATTAGTTGTTGATAAATTTAGTTATAATCAATTGTAATATCCGGGATATATCGTGTAATTATTGTTGCTAATAGATAATTATTATATGTATTCAGTATCTATTCTGTGAATTATTTGTTAAGTGTTAAATGTGTTTGGGATGTTTAAAAATATTATTACTCGAGTATTTCAATTTTTATATGTTCCAAATAAAATATAGATAATTGTCATATCTTCCTAATTATTTTTATGTTGATTTATGAATTTATAGGAATCATATGAATTTTATAAAATCTTTTTCTGGGTATTTAAAACCTATTTTATAAAAACGGGAACCAACCGACGTCATCCGTGTTTACATTTTTAGAACCCGAAACTCTTCCGAGAACTCCTTCCTAACCTAATTGCAATATTCCGAGCATTTTCCATGTTTTGACTTTTTCGATCCGGCGTACGGTTTGTTCTGCGCGGGTCCCGGCGCAACATTTTCGATACATTATTCGTTTCGGTAAATCAATAAAACTCGTATTTTCGATAAATGAGAGCTTTTTATTAAACTATCACAATTATCACCTCGTAATACGTGTAACCAGGCGCTGAGACCAAGACCGCAGTACAAATTGTACTGGTTTAGATAATTATCCCAAAAACCGATACCGTTTGGATCAGTTTTTATAAATAAACGTACCGTTTTATATCCGGAATGATCCAACGGGATACTAATTTCCGATAATTATAAATAGTCTCTACCGTATTTTATTTTGTACCAGAAATCATTTGCAAACAGTATTTACAGAGAAAATACTATAATTATATTTTGTTCTTCGTAATCAAACACAAATTCGAAGGCGTTATCGATATCTGATTTTGGCGTACATATACTCAAAACGAAGCTACTGAAATCTAGAATCCAAATCTTCCATCAATTTCAACCCAGAAACATCAGGTGATTTCATATTTAATTATTTATATTCGAATTTCTTGGAATTTAAATTGTGAATTTTTGTACGGATGATTGTTTGAATGATTTGATGATTGTATGTTGTAGAGCTTATTTTCCTGATCATTTTGGTATATTATACTCTTGATTTGGAGTTCAATAACATGTATAATTTTGGGTTTGATTCTTGGAATTTAGAAATTAGGGTTTATATTACTTTGAATGTTTTCAATTCGATTTGGGGAAATCTTTGTTAGGGGTTTTCAGTTGATCTGGATGAGTTCTTTGTGTTCCTTATCAAATTTGCAATCGAACCATGTATTTATATCATACAAACGATTCCTGAAAAGTACGGAGTTGTCTTTTAAAGTTTTCAGCCGGATTTTATTGAAGCTCGCCGAATTTTCTGTGAATTTGGCCGGAAAAGCTGCCTGGGCCGTTGTTACTCGATGTTAATCGACTGGCAGAGATGCTGGGGTGGTGTGTAATCGATTGGAGCTAATAAATCAAAAGAAACGATTCGAAATAGGCTTGAATCGAGGTCGCCGGAGCTTCCCGACCTTGCCGGATTCTGTAAAATTTCCGGCGGGTCTGGGTTGTTCTTGGCAACCCGACTGTTGACTCATTTCCCTGATTTTCGACCCGCTTTCAATCTTCTTTTGCTCAGTTGCATTTCCAAATCCTGTTTCTGGGATTTTCTTTTTAAAAATAAATCAAAAATTCTATTTTTATTTCCTAAAATTCATTTTTAATTCCAAAAATACTTTCAATGATTTAAAAATTTAGAAATAAATCTGAATTATTTAATTAATTAATTTTAAATAATAAATAAATATTTAATTAGTCAATTAATTTAAATATTAATTGATTAATTGATTTAATTATTTATTAATTAATTTTAATTGATTATTTAATTGGATTTAATTATCTAAAATTGATTTAAAAATACCGAAAAATAGTTTCGAGCTTTAAAATATTATTTTAAATGATTTCCAAGGCTCGATAATTATTATAAAATTATTTCGAAGCCAGAATTGGCCAACCGAACCTTGTTTATTACTCTGAAATTGATCCAACGACCCGTTTTAATTTCGAAAAATGTTTTAAAAATCATTTTAAATACCCGAAAGCCTGTTTATGACCCGAGACTTCTTTATAAGTAATATGTCATTGATTATTTGACGTGTTATGTGTTATATGTGACTCGTTGATTGACTATCGGTCTATATGTTCGGTGATTACTTGTTTAGAGCATAACTTTCAATCAGTTAATCGGATTTGGGTGAAACGAAGGGTAGTTGAAACCTTATGACGTCCATGTGACGACTAGAACAATGTGAGATGAATATTAATAGATGCTTATGATGCCTAGCAGAATAAGCAAGGCGTAAGAAAGGGAAGCAGGTGATCAGAAAATAGAATTGACATGTGGAAAATACAGCAAGTGATCAGAGGATAAAAGCGAGGCATAAGAGAAGCCGACGAGTGATTGTTGAATGGGGTCATTAGACAAGTACAAGTGAAATTGAAATTGATTATGATAAGGCAAGTATTTCTAAACCTTTCTCAAGATATAATGCAAATGTTTCTAAATTCGCTTGTGACATACTGTTAATATACAAAATAGCTCTATTTTATACTGTAAATACCTTGAATCCTTCAGCCTTGAACCTGAGCCACATCATTTGATTTTAGAGTCGTAAGCCTTATTCTTTGTAAACCATTTCTTGTTGATTTACCAAATGCTAAACCACACAAATACGATACTACTCCGCAAATATATATATATCTACCATATACCAAACACTGTAACAGAATTGTTTACACATACAGAAACTTTTTATACTCAACCATACCTTGTGATATCAAAGTACTCAAAACCTTGTAAAAACACTATTCATCTATTACCCGATTATCCTACAGGCTGGAGGCACTTCTTTTATGTACTTTGACATACCCTTTCGGTAACCATGAATTTTTACCATGCTCTTATACAAATGTTTTATTGTTATTGATTATGATCTGATTTTATTGAATTCTATTGTTTATCATATTGATCTGCTTTAGAATTGGATAGTTTTCTTTGTATGGACCAGATTCGTGGTCAGACCATATCAATGGTCAAGTTAGGCCAATGTGTGCCTTGGATCCAGTAGTTAGAGCAATGCTGTGTGCTTTGCTCGGGGTTAGTGCGTGACTGATCAGCAACCTAACCTTGGTTTTAAAAAAAAACTTAAAATGAATATCCAGTTCTATTGGTTGTTTAACAAGAAACTTGATTCTTTTGAATCACCTCGTTTATTATTGTTTAACCTCAGTTATTGATAATATGACTTGCTGAGCTAGTTAGCTCACTCTTGCGAATCTTTTTATGTATTCTACAGTTAAGAAGGATACGGTTGATAGCGAGGTTTCCCAGTTCAATGTTCGAGCTAGGATTCCAGATTATGATTGATCGAGCTAGCATGAGCTTATGGCAGTAGTGAGATAGTAAGGTTGTAAGAATAATTTTATATCAGTTGTAAATTAAATTAGTTGGGATATGGTACGTTGTAATAAAAGTTAAGGTTGTGGCTTGTTTTCATACTTTAACCTGTTGCGATCCGTGGTTAAGTAAAGCAGGGTCATTGCAAATAATATTTTATATACAGGTTTATATATTGAGTATGCGTTGTGCACCCCAAACTTCTGACCCGGGTTTGGAAGGCGCCACATCAATCATGCTTCTTATTTATTTTAAGTTAGTTTGAATTATGGAGCAAATAAAATCATTGAATTGCTTCGATTTCCATAATCCAAACTACCCAAAATAAATACTAAATAAATAAATACTAAATATCTATAAGTTAGATACTAGTACTTAAATATTTATAATTATCCTTGATTAATCACCAATAGAATATATGACTTATATACATAGCAATAACTCTCTGAATATTTAGTAATTTTGGAAATACTTTCTAAGCATATAAAATATTGAGAGTCTTATTGTAATATCTGGGATATATCGTGTAATTATTTTTGCTATTAAATAATTATTATATGTGTTCAGTATCTATTCTGTGAATTATTTGTTAAGTGTTAAATGTGTTTGGACGTTAAAAAATATTATTAATTGAGTATTTTAATTTTTATATGTCCAAAATAAAATATAGATAATTGTCATACCTTCCTATTTATTTTTATGTTGATTTATGAATTTATAGGAATTATATGAATGTTATAAAATCTTTTTCCAGATATTTAAAATCTATTTTATAAAAACGGGAACCAACCACCGTTATCCGTTTTTACGTTTTTAGAACCCGAAACTCTTCCGAGAACTCCTTTCTAACCTAATTGCAATATTCCGAGCATTTTCCATGTTTCGACTTTTTCGATCCGGCGTACGGTTTGTCCTGTGCGGGTCCCAGCGCAACATTTTCGATACAATATTCGTTTCGGTAAATCAATAAAACTCGTATTTTGATAAACGGGAGCTTTTTTATTAAACTATCACAATTATCACTTCGTAATACGTGTAACCAGGCGCTGAGACCAAGACCGCAGTACAAATTGTACTGACTTGGATAATTATCTCAAAAATCGGTACCGTTTGGATCAGCTTTTATAAATAAACGTACCGTTTTATATCCGGAATGATCCAACGGGATACTAATTTTCTGTAATTATAAATAGCCTCTACCGTATTTTATTTTATACCGGAAATCATTTGCAAACAGTATTTACAGAGTTTTTACAGAGAAAATACTATAATTATATTATGTTCTTCATAATCAAACATAAATTCAGAGGCGTTATCGATATCCGATTTTGGCATACATATACTCAAAACGAAGCCACTGAAATCTAGAATCCAAATCTTCCATCAATTTCAACCCAGAAATATCAGGTTATTTTCTATTTAATTATTTATATTCGAATTTCTTGGTATTTAAACTATGAATTTTTGTACGGATGGTTGTTTAAATGATTTGTTGATTGTATATTGTAGAGCTTGTTTTCCTGATCATTTTGGTATATTATACTTCGAATTTGGAGTTCAATAACATGTTCAAATTAGGGTTTGATTCTCGAATTGTATAATTAGGGTTTATATTCGTTTGAATGTTCTTGATTAAAATTGGGGGTTTCTTATTTAGGGATTATCAGAAGTTCTAAAGGGGTGGGTTTTGTTCCCCTTAAAATTTGCAATCTAATCATATATAGCATGTTATCAGACGATTTCTAGATTGAACGGAGTTGTTGTTTAAAGTTTTCGCCGGAGTTCTTCGTGTTTTGGCCGGAAAATTGATTAAATGATTGTTGTGGACAAATTATTGAATGGTTAGGCTTCTGGAAGTGCTTAGACTGATTTTGCATTGAAAAATAGATCAAAGGAGGTTGTTTTCGACCCCGATTGAGGTCACCGGAATCCGGAAAGGGTCACCGGATTCTGGGTTCGTCCGGCGGTTCATCCCGACCCGGCGACCCGGTTCTTTTTATTAAAAACCCGGTTTTGATCCAGATTATCCCTAAATCAAAGTTGTTTTTGGCGATTTTGCAAGTTAGTACCTGAAGTTTCCAGAATTTTACAAATTCTGGATTCCTGTTTTGAATTCTTTTAAAATTTGGATTTCTTTTTATAAATTATTTTCAAAATTGTTTTTAATTTCAGAAAAATCCGAAAATGATTATTTTAATTACAAAAATCATTATTTTAATTCCAAAAATTATTTTTAATTCAAAAATAAATCTAAATTAATTATTTAATTAATTTCAGTTAATTTTTAATTGATTAATTAGT
The DNA here is from genome assembly GCF_009905375.1 of Apium graveolens. Lineage (NCBI taxonomy): Eukaryota > Viridiplantae > Streptophyta > Magnoliopsida > Apiales > Apiaceae > Apium > Apium graveolens. The sequence goes on along the minus strand of NC_133656.1, from coordinate 196,152,241 downwards.
CAATTAATTCAAAAATTATTTGATTAATTGATTTAATTAATTATTAATTGATTTTAGTTAATTATTTAATTAGATTTAATTATTTAAAAATGATTTAAAAATTCCGAAAAATAGTTTCGAGCTTTAAAATATTATTGTAAAGTATTTTTAAGGCTCGAAAATTATTATAAAATTGTTTCAAAGCCAGATGTGGCCAACCGAACCCTGTTTATTACTCTGAAATTGATCCAACGACCCGTTTTAATTCCGAAAAATGTTTTAAAAATCATTTTTATTACCTAAAAGTCTGTTTATGACCTAAGACTTTTTTATAAGTGATATATCATTGATTATATGACGTGCTATGTGTTATATGTGACTTATTGGTTAATTATCGGTCTATATATTCGGTGATTACTTGTTTATAACATAACTTTCAATCCGTTAATCAGATTTGGGTGAAACGAAGGGTAGATAGAAGTGTATGTCGAATAGAATCGTATGAGTTAAATATTGATAGATATTTATAATGCCTAGCAGAATAAGCAAGGCGTAAGAAAGGGAAGCAGGTGATCAGAAAATAGAATTGTCTTGTAGAAAATATAGCAAGTAATCAGAGAATAGAAGCGAGGCATAAGAAAAGCAGACGAGTGATTGTTGAATGGAGTCAGTAGATAAGTACCAGTGAAGTTGAAATCGATTATGATAAGGCAAGTACTTTTTAAACCTTTCTCGAGATATATTGCAAATATTTCTAAATTCTCTTGTGACATATTGTTAATACTCAAAATAGCTCTGTTTTATATTGGAAATATTTTGAATCCTTCAGCCTTGAACCTGAGCCACATCATTTGATCTTGAGCTGTAAGCCTTATTCTTTGTGAACCGTTTCTTGTTAATTACCAAATATTAAACCACATAAATACGATACTACTCCACAAATATATAACCATCACATACCAAACACTGGAACAAAATTGTTTTAAACATACAGAAACTTTTATACTTAATCATACCTTGTGACATCAAAGTATTAAAACCCTGTAAAAACATTATTCATCTAATACCCGATTGTCCTGCAAGCTGGAGGCCACTTCTTTCATGTACTTTGACATACCCTTTCGGTAACCATGAATTTTTACCATGCTTTTATACAAAAGTTTTATTGTTATTGATTATGATCAGGTTTTATTGAATTCTGTTGTTTTTCATATTGAACTGCTTTAGAATTGGATAGTTTTCTTTGTGTAGACCAGATTCGTGGTCAGACCATATCAATGGTCAAGTTAGGCCAATATGTGCCTTGGATCCAGTAGTTAGAGCAATGCTGTGTGCTATGCTCGGGGTTAGTGCGTGACTGATCAGCAGCCTAACCTTGGTTTTAAAGACTTAAAATGAATATCCAATTCTATTAGTTGTTTAACAAGAAACTTGATTCCTTTGAATCATCTCGTTTATTATTGTTTAACCTCAGTTATTGATAATATGACCTTCTGAGCTAGTTAGCTCACTCTTGCGAATATTTTTATGTATTCTACAGTTAAGAAGGATACGGTTGATAGCAAGGTTTCCCAGTTCAATGTTCGAGCTAGGATTCCAGATTATGATTGATCGAGCTAGTAGGAGCTTATTGCAGTAGTGAGATAGTAAGGTTGTAAGAATAATTTCATATCAGTTGTAAATCAAATTAGTTGGGATTTGGTACGTTGTAATAAAAGTTAAGGTTGTGGCTTGTTTTCATACTTTAACCTGTTGCGATCCGTGGTTATGTAAAGCAGGGTCATTGCAAATAATATTTTATATACCAGTTTATATATTGAGTATATGTTGTGGACCCCAAACCTCTGACCCGGGTTTGGAGGGCGCCACTGGTTGGTAGTAGAGCTACAGGTTATAAGTCACTGAAACAAGCCTAGATTGTCGGGATTGGGTAAAGGGTTAGGATTAGGAATAGGAAATAGAAAGATAGGTTATCGTGAGTTTGATTGCGAATGTATAGTAGGTCTCCGGCACGGGTCATGTTGCGATTCGGGATTCTCAACTAGCGACGTGATATCCAGGCAACGGCAATGGCAGATCCTGATTTCCCTGCATCAACTGATCGTTTGGAGCCTTCCGTTTAAGGATCGTCATTTTCTCCCAGATTCAATTTGCGCCTTGTTCTTCTATCAGTATTAGCGGTATTACTTTCTGTTATGACAGTTGCGCCTCTCCAAGTTATTCAGCGCTATTCTATCATTTCTCGATACGAGACTACCTATTCAAGAACCTTCATTTGCTTATTCTTGTTCTTTTGAACATTCAACCATGAATGCATCTTTTCTGTTTACTATATACTATATTCTATATCCTTAGTTTAAAAACCTTTCCAATGAAATAACAGCATTTGCGAGAAGGGACACGATAACTGCAGTAAATGGTGAGTATTGAGATACAAATCAAGGTGAGAAAGGAGTTTAGAAAGAAGATTCCAGTGTTCTGGAGGATGGCTGTTATCAGATTACAAGAAGCTATTGGTAATTAGGCCACTCATGATTAGCTTGTGGAATGGAGTAGACAAGTGTTAAAGAGAGAGAGAGTTAGAAGAGATTAGGGATCTGGATATTTCTTGAAATTAGGAAATGGTGTTGTAATGATATGATATATATATTCTAACAAGATGGTACGACATTAGCTAACTTGTTGACTATTGGATAGTCTGTTCTACTTAATAATTACAAAGTGGTTAACGGGGATACTACCAGTATGGGAGCCTTAATGTGAAGCTACGAATAAGATAACGTGCAACGATAGCGGAAGTTTTCATTTATTTACGGAGAATAATAGACCCCAATGAAGGAAAGGAGATAAATGGAAGTGAACGGACCCTTGAGTGATTGTTTCTTTAACTTGGTATCTAGTCATAAGAAGGACAACAACCAACTCATACAGTAAGGACAACCTGAGGTGTGATTTTCAAAATTTTCAAAAATTTTAACAAGTTTTCGAAAAAGATTTTCCTCACAAAATTTCCAAAAGCCTTTTTGAATAAAATAAGTTTTAAACCTTGATTGTCAAGTTACTACTTGAGTTTCTTGTTTGTTAAAGGACCCGGATTATCTGGAAGGATGTTGTTTCAGATTCAGTATTGTTAATTCGGAGAATGAGATAACCTGCGATTACAAAGAAGTGGATGCAAGTATTATCTGATAGGATTAACAACAGAACTAGCGTACGGAGTAACTATTCATCCAATTACTGGGATTATCAGAATTCGAAGAATTCATTAATTAAACAGAAGCCTGAGCATGATCGAAGAAGATTGAGAAAATTTTCAGACTTTTCTAAAGGAAGAATATTATTAATAAAATGATCGCTATGTTGAATGATTCATGGTTATTCCAAATTAAAAAGAGGAAACTCAAAGTTATCTGATAAGAACGCCATTATGATTGAATTGTTAAAGTATTATACGTGTAGGTGCGACGTTACAGACGTGAGACTTAACAAGTAAGAATCTACCATTATGCTTAGTTGCGAAGGAAATTTTAGCATACTTCTAAAGTTGTTATATGATACAATTGGGAAATGATCGAGCAAGCTCAAAAAATGAATACAAGTGCAATGTGGATAGTGACCAATGGTATCATCCTCGTCCTCAACATTACAGCATATATTCCTTTTTAATTCCTAAAATGTCTGAACTCCTTTTCTTAATAAATTCTTTCTGATGATATCAAAAAGGAGGATTTTGCATTCCTTTCAAATTTAATTGTTCCCCTCGGGTTTTGTTTTCTGATTGAGATAAACAGTGTTATGATGAGACACTTTGTCGGAATGACGAAGAGTCGGGTGGGACGCCACCTAATCATGTGCTGTATGCCATACGGTATGAAAGACTGGCCATCTTAAGTACTAATGTGGTTGTCTCACTCATATTCAAATCATTACTTCTTCTTTCTTTTCAACTCTAAGTTTATTTAAATTTTGAATTCTTCTAGTTGTTTCGTTGTACCGTTGTTCTTACGAGAGCTTTTCAAACAAAAGTCAATATATTATACACCCAACGGGCAAAGTCTCATCTATCTCTCATGCATGGAAAGGAAACAAAGGCATATGGTGAGAATTATGAATCACTGGCCCTAGCCAGGAATGCATTACGAGTCAAGGGAATCTACTTTAATAAGGAATACATCCCTAAGAACGAGAATTTATGATTTTCCTGAGAAATATGTTATTTAGAATATGGATATGATAACGTGGAAGATTATCGCGGATACCTTATGCGTTAAAGTATTGAAAGATGTGGGAGCAATTTGATTATATATTTCTCAAGGTTTTATTGATAAGATGAATTATCCAGTCGAATCAATAATTTGATGACTAAAGGACTAGCAAGTTAAGAACGTGCAGTCATTGAATAAGTAAGTACCAATGGCGGAATCGATATTTCTGGCAATAAGTTGCGAAGAATTGCTATCATTTGAGATAAGAGGATTTGACATTATTCTAAGAAGTGGATTAACTATTCAAGTGTGATGCCCAGGTAGACCGTCGTGATGGAAGATAGTTCTGAAGACGCCAAATGAGAACATGAAGAAGTTTAAAGGACAAAGGAAAGTAAAGAACTTGTTAAGAACGATTTAGGATTACAGCGACTAGAATATAAGTGCTATGATGATTATAAATAAGAGTCAGGAGCAAACCGAACTTGAAGATTTTACAGTCACAAGATATATTTCCAGATGAGTTACCAATATTTCCTTTAGATAAAGAAAATATGTTTATGATTGATTTAGCATTTGAAATGAAGCCAGTGTTCAAAGCCCCGTACAGAATGACACCAGATAAAATGAAGAAGTTACCAGAGCAAATGCATGAGATGATTAGAAGAAAAAGCAACTGGACCTAGCGTACCCCCTAAAATGCACCGGCACGATGTATTAATAAAAAGGATGGAAGGGTGAAATTATGTGTTAGCGAAAGCTCAACAAATTTACTCTCAAGAGCAGATATCTGTTACCTCAAACCAATGATTTGTTTAATTAAATGAACGAAGCAAGGTATTTCTATAAGATTGATTTAAGACTGGGTATATTACCAGGTGAAAATTTAACTTATGGACATATCAAAGATAATTTTCAGAACTCAGTACTGTTGTTACAAAATTCTAGAAATGTTAGTTGGATGAACTGATATACCAGTGATATTTAAATTTGACAAGTAGAATCTTGAAGGAGGAATCTAGATAAGACGTACTTGTGTTACTTAAGAAGAACCATGTAACCTATACAATGATAGCTGAGGAGTCAAAGAAGGAAGAAGCGATATAAAAAGTTTACCAGGTGAAAACTTTAATGGCAGGAAGTATAATTCTTAGTATAGACAGTCAGTAAGGAGGAGACAAAAAGAGGATTCAACAGAAGAGTTTAAAGATAGTATGAATGAAGAAAGACCAGAGGTACCAATAAAAGTAAGAAGTTTTATCGTGGACCAGTTATTATCAGAGATTGTGCAAGATTCTTGAAAGTTGCAATATTTTGGATGAGGTTAACCAGGAAAAGCAAGGAAGATATATGAAATGGAGAAGGATGAAGAAAATTTTGTGGAGTTAAATGAAAGAATGATTACAACACCTATTTTATCACTTTAAAAGAATCAGGGAGATTTGATAGTTTATAGTGATACTTCTCGTAAGGGAATAGGATGTGTGTTGATGCAAAGTAATATCGTTATTGCATATGCATCCAGACAACCGAAACCTTATGAGCAGAAGTACCCTACTCATAACTGGGAATTAAAAGCAACCATAATATTTGTTTTGAAAGATTGGGAAATATTATAAGTATAGAGAAAGATGAAGATATATACGGACCATAAGAGTTTGAAGTATGAACTCCCGAGGAAAAGCAAATGTAGTGGCAAGAGATGGGTAAGAAAGAGGGAGAATGAACATAGCGACTATACCAGCGGAATTATCTATGGAATTCTAGCAGTTGGAATTGGAGGTCAGAGTTCATGATCTAAAAAGGAGTAAGAATGTATAAGTATAACTTTTCAATCAGAATTGTTAGAAAAGATAAAGAAGTGTCAGGAAGAGATAATGGATCAGGATATAAATCATTCAGTAGGTGAAAACAATTGTGCACGCGAAAAGGACGATCAAGGTATTCTGAGGCTTTCTTCTAGAATTTGGATTCCACCAGTGACGGAATTGAAGGATGAAATTTTACAGGCAGTTCATAATTCGAGGTATTCAATTCATTCAGGGAGTACCAAAATGTATAGAGATTTAAAGGAAATTATAGGTGGTTAGATATGAAGCGGGAAATTGCGGAATGAATTAGCAGATATTATATATGTCAACAGAGTTAAAGTAGAGCATCAGAGATCAAGTGGATTGCTACAGTCATTAGAGGTTCCAGAGTGGAAGTGGGAGCATATCACCATGAATTTCATAGTTGGGGTTACCAATCACAAAAGTTAATCATGATACCATTTGGATTATAATGGATATATTTGCCGAGTCAGCTCATTTTCTGTCTATAAATAGGAGATTTTCACCGAATAAATCAGTATTCAAAGGAAATCGTAGTTCATCATGGAGTTCCTGTGTCCATCGTATCCGGTCAAGATCCAAGATTTAATTCAAGATTATGGGAGAGTTTTCAAGGATGTTTGGGAACGAGACAAAATATGAGTACGGCTTACCAACCGGCCATACCAACCGCAGACGGACGACCAGAGTGAAAGAACGATCCAGATAATCGAGGACATGTTGCACGTGTGTACTATTGATGTTAGAAGAAGTTGGGACGAGCATTTACCTCTGGTAGAATTTGCTTACAGCAGCAATTATCACGCCAGTGTGGGGATGCCACTCCATGAAGCCCTTTAGGGATGCAAATACGGATCTCCAGTGTATTGGGATGAAGTTAGAGAACGCAAAGTACTTGGACCTAAATTAGTGCAGCAGACAAAGGAAGCTATTAAAGTTATCAAGAAAAGATTGATAACAGCACAAGATAGTCAAAGGAAATATGCAGATTAATCAAGAAAAGATATGGAATTCAAAGAAGGGAATTTGATATTACTAAAAGTATCACCGTGGAAGGGATTAACGAGGTTTGGAAAGAAAGGAAAACCGAGCCCAAGATATGACGGACCTTTTGACATTTTAAAGCACGTTGGTAAAGTAGTTTACGAGTTGTCATTACCTCCGCACATGGAGCAAATTCACAATGTTTTTCACGTACTTGATGCTTAAGAGGTATAATCCAGACACCAAGCATGTAATAAAGTAGGAGCCAATAAAGCTCCAGGAAGATTTGTCATATGTAAAGAGTCCAATAGAGATTCTAGAGGAAAGAGAGAAAGTATTGAGGAATAAAGTAATAAAGTTAGTAAGAGTATTGTGGAAAACCCAAAGGTTGAAGAGTCAACATGGGAGTTAGAAAAAGATATGAAAGAAAGGTACCCTCATTTATTTTCTTAGGAGATTCTGAGGACAGAATCCTTTTAAGGGGGAAGGATGTAATATCTGGGATATATTGTGTAATTATTTTTGCTATTAAATAATTATTATATGTGTTCAGTATCTATTCTGTGAATTATTTGTTAAGTATTAAATGTGTTTGGACGTTTAAAAATATTATTAATTGAGTATTTTAATTTTTATATGTCCAAAATAAAATATAGATAATTGTCATATCTTCCTATTTATTTTTATGTTGATTTATGAATTTATAGGAATTATATGAATGTTATAAAATCTTTTTCCAGATATTTAAAATCTATTTTATAAAAATGGGAACCAACCACCGTTATCCGTTTTTACGTTTTTAGAACCCGAAACTCTTCCGAGAACTCCTTCCTAACCTAATTGCAATATTCCGAGCATTTTCCATGTTTCGACTTTTTCGATCCGGCGTACGGTTTGTCCTGTGCGAGTCCTGGCGCAACATTTTCGATACAATATTCGTTTCGGTAAATCAATAAAACTCGTATTTTGATAAACGGGAGCTTTTTTATTAAACTATCACAATTATCACTTCGTAATACGTGTAACCAGGCGCTGAGACCAAAACCGCAGTACAAATTGTACTGATTTGGATAATTATCTCGAAAATCGGTACCGTTTGGATCAGCTTTTATAAATAAACGTATCGTTTTATATCCGGAATGATCCAACGGGATACTAATTTTCCATAATTATAAATAGCCTCTACCGTATTTTATTTTATACCGGAAATCATTTGCAAACAGTATTTACAGAGTTTTTACAGAGAAAATACTATAATTATATTATGTTCTTCATAATCAAACACAAATTCGGAGGCGTTATCGATATCCGATTTTGGCATACATATACTCAAAACGAAGCCACTGAAATCTAGAATCCAAATCTTCCATCAATTTCAACCCAGAAACATCAGGTGATTTTCTATTTAATTATTTATATTCGAATTTCTTGGTATTTAAACTATGAATTTTTGTACGGATGGTTGTTTGAATGATTTGTTGATTGTATATTGTAGAGCTTGTTTTCCTGATCATTTTGGTATATTATACTTCGAATTTGGAGTTCAATAACATGTTCAAATTAGGGTTTGATTCTCGAATTGTATAATTAGGGTTTATATTCGTTTGAATGTTCTTGATTAAAATTGGGGGTTTCTTATTTAGGGATTATCAGAAGTTCTAAAGGGGTGGGTTTTCTTCCCCTTAAAATTTGCAATCTAATCATATATAGCATGTTATCAGACGATTTCTAGATTGAACGGAGTTGTTGTTTGAAGTTCTCGCCGGAGTTCTTCGTGTTTTGGCCGTAAAATTGATTAAATGATTGTTGTGGACAGATTGTTGAATGGTTAGGCTTCTGGAAGTGCCTAGACTGATTTTACATTGAAAAATAGATCAAACGAGGTTGTTTTCAACCCCGATTGAGGTCACCGGAATCCGGAAAGGGTCACGGGATTCTGGGTTCGTCCGGCGGTTCATCCCGACCCGGCGACCCGGTTCCTGACCCGTTTCTTTTTATTAAAAACCCGGTTTTGATCCAGATTATCCCTAAATCAAAGTTATTTTTGGCGTTTTTGTAAGTTAGTACCTGAAGTTTCCAGAATTTTACAAATTCTGGATTCCTGTTTTGAATTCTTTTAAAATTTGGATTTCTTTTTATAAATTATTTTCAAAATTGTTTTTAATTTCAAAAAAATTCGAAAATGATTATTTTAATTTCAAAAATCATTATTTTAATTCCAAAAATTATTTTTAATTCAAAAATAAATCTGAATTAATTATTTAATTAATTTCAGTTAATTTTTAATTGATTAATTAGTCAATTAATTCGAAAATTATTTGATAATTGATTTAATTAATTATTAATTGATTTTAATTAATTATTTAATTAGATTTAATTATTTAAAAATGATTTAAAAATTCCGAAAAATAGTTTCGAGCTTTAAAATATTATTTTAAAGTATTTTTAAGGCTCGAAAATTATTATAAAATTGTTTCAAAGCCAGATGTGACCAACCGAACCCTGTTTATTACTCTGAAATTGATCCAACGACCCGTTTTAATTCCGAAAAATGTTTTAAAAATCATTTTTATTACCTAAAAGCCTGTTTATGACCTAAGACTTCTTTATAAGTGATATATCATTGATTATATGACGTGCTATGTGTTATATGTGACTTATTGGTTAATTATCGGTCTATATATTAGGTGATTACTTGTTTATAACATAACTTTCAATCCGTTAATCGGATTTGGGTGAAACGAAGGGTAGATAGAAGTGTATGTCGAATAGAATCGTATGAGTTAAATATTGATAGATATTTATAATGCCTAGCAGAATAAGCAAGGCGTAAGAAAGGGAAGCAGGTGATCAGAAAATAGAATTGTCTTGTAGAAAATACAGCAAGTAATCAGAGAATAGAAGCGAGGCATAAGAAAAGCAGACGAGTGATTGTTGAATGGAGTCAGTAGATAAGTACCAGTGAAGTTGAAATCGATTATGATAAGGCAAGTACTTTTAAACCTTTCTCGAGATATATTGCAAATATTTCTAAATTCTCTTGTGACATATTGTTAATACTCAAAATAGCTCTGTTTTATATTGGAAATATTTTGAATCCTTCAGCCTTGAACCTGAGCCACATCATTTGATCTTGAGCTGTAAGCCTTATTCTTTGTGAATCGTTTCTTGTTGATTTACCAAATATTAAACCACATAAATACGATACTACTCCACAAATATATAACCATCACATACCAAACACTGGAACAAAATTGTTTTAAACATACGGAAACTTTTATACTTAATCATACCTTGTGACATCAAAGTATTAAAACCCTGTAAAAACATTATTCATCTAATACCCGATTGTCCTGCAGGCTGGAGGCCCTTCTTTCATGTACTTTGACATACCCTTTCAGTAACCATGAATTTCTATCATGCTTTTATACAAAAGTTTTATTGTTATTGATTATGATCAGGTTTTATTGAATTCTGTTGTTTTTCATATTGAACTGCTTTAGAATTGGATAGTTTTCTTTGTGTAGACCAGATTCGTGGTCAGACCATATCAATGGTCAAGTTAGGCCAATGTGTGCCTTGGATCCAGTAGTTAGAGCAATGTTGTGTGCTATGCTCGGGGTTAGTGCGTGACTGATCAGCAACCTAACCTTGGTTTTAAAGACTTAAAATGAATATCCAATTCTATTAGTTGTTTAACAAGAAACTTGATTCCTTTGAATCATCTCGTTTATTATTGTTTAACCTCAGTTATTGATAATATGACTTGCTGAGCTAGTTAGCTCACTCTTGCGAATCTTTTTATGTATTCTACAGTTAAGAAGGATACGGTTGATAGTAAGGTTTCCCAGTTCAATGTTCGAGCTAGGATTCCAGATTATGATTGATCGAGCTAGCAGGAGCTTATTGCAGTAGTGAGATAGTAAGGTTGTAAGAATAATTTCATATCAGTTGTAAATCAAATTAGTTGGGATTTGGTACGTTGTAATAAAAGTTAAGGTTGTGGCTTGTTTTCATACTTTAACCTGTTGCGATCCGTGGTTATGTAAAGCAGGGTCATTGCAAATAATATTTTATATACCACTTTATATATTGAGTATGTGTTGTGGACCCCAAACCTCTGACCCGGGTTTAGAGGGCGCCACACTTATACACATAACTTAGAAAATACTTCAACTTTCAATATCAGTGATTTTAGGAATAATCATTGATTACTTAGAAAAAAATTCTAAATAATATCACTAATACTAAAAGTATCACAATTATTCGTACAAGATATAAATAACTATGTTGCATACTACTTTAATGTAATTTAAATTATGAGACTGATATAGAATGGAATTGTATACAGTCATAATTTAAATAAATTAAAATAGTATTCAAACTTAATGCTATAATACTTAACTACCACAAATGTAAATTACATTGTAATCATGATAATCAAGATAGTAGCAATAAGTACGAGGTACTGGATTACTGATAAGTTCACAAGTCCTTTAAATATTGAAGATTTAATACTTGTGAACTTATATGAAGAATTCCTTACAGATAGGATTTCCAACTAATATGCAATGAATGATATCCCACACTTACAAACCAATCTTGAAAAAATAACTTTACCAAGTGATTTAGTAAATGTTTGTGTAAGTGACTTTTTGACTAAAAGACATGCTCTCAA